>NC_080846.1:4962824-5262824 GCF_030435755.1 Ochotona princeps
TCCTCTACCACTTTCCCATCGACATGGGCACAGGGTCCAAGGCTTTGGGCCGTCCTCTACTGCTTTCCCAGGCTACAAGTGGGGAGCTGGATGCGAAGTGGAGCAGCCAGTACACGAACCTGCGCCCATATGGGATCGTGCCTCATGTGAGGCGAGGACTTTAGCTGCTAGGCTACCATACCAGGCTTAGATTGGGGTTCTTTGAAAACCACTTACAAGATCCATTGTAAGTTAAAGTCATGTTTTATCTCGCCTCACTGAGAGCCTGTGTTCCGGGCACAAGATTGCACTGTGCCAGGTCCCACATGCCCTGCCTACAGGCCTGTCACCCTCTGGTTCTTCTCCTCCTCTCCCTTTCTGTTGCCCCAACTGTGTTGCCATCTTTGCTGCTCCGCACGCTCTGATCCTGTGTCAGGCCCTTTGTATTGGCTGTTCCTTCAGTCAGTGTGGAACCTTCTAGCTTGCCACTCCACGCTGCAGCTCTTTGTTGAAGTGTTACTTTCTGAATTGGATCTTCTCTTTTGTCTTCATACTGCTTGTCATTTGACAAAGCACATGGCTTAGATATTTGTTGGTTATCTCTCCCTGCTAGAATGGGAATGACTTGTTTTCTGTTTGTGTAGAAGTACCTGACACACATCAAGCCCTTAGCAACTCTTGAAAAAATTGTTGATCCTGAACTTTGCAGTACGCTGTAGGTGCTCGCGCTCCCAGTTGTACGGTGTGCCCTCACTGACAGGGCTCTGTAGTGCGCTGGGGCCTGCGAATGTGGTCTGAGATCTCCGTGGCTGCAGAGTAGAACTCCCCGGGCCTGCCCTAGAATGTTCGCACTGCTGTCATCTCATCATGTGCAGTAACACTGCAGCAGAATGCGGAGTTAGTATGAAAATGCACCTGCATGTATTTAACATATTTTCAGTTTTAAATTGCCTTGTGACTGTAGGGGCTAGTCCTCAGCAGAACGTGTGAGGCTTGTGTGTGCATTACTTAAGGGAATGGGTTTTGGAACCCCAGTTTCCTCGACCTGCCATTAAGCAGCTTGTGACTGGGTGAATTATTTTACTTCTCTGTGTTACTGGTTTATTCTTAAAATGATGATAACAGATCGTACCCACCTGAAGGATGTGTTGCAGATTGGCATGTGTGTTTTTCGTCATCATTGTTGGAAGTTTTAATACTGTTAGATGAAGAGTTTTTTAATTGCTTCCTGGGTATTCTGACATCTCGTCACAATCATTTTGAAGTATGACAACTCATAAAACTTTAAAAAAATGTATTTTCTGTAATGTTGAAATGCTTCTGGGAATTTGTTCTAAGAAAGCCGTAAGAGATAAACTTTTCATGTAGAGATGTCCAAAGCCGCGTGATTTGTAATGGTAAAGACAGAAACAAATGGGAAGAGCCTGAATTTTAAAGCTGTGTGTTTGACTTTCATCTGCTTACGTACAGGCAGAGTGACACACACACACACTACACCTGGCTGCTGGCGCATCCCTCACAGGGCCCCAGCCGGGCGCCTGCTACTCATCCAGGTCTCGGGGTGGCAGGGGCTCAAGCACCGGAGCCATCATCTGTTGCCTCCCAGGAGTACGCTAGCAGGAAGCTGGGTCAGAAGTGGGGTAGCTTGCACTTAACCCAGGCACCCCAAGCTGTAATGCAAGTGTCCCAGGTAGCAGCTCAGCATGTTGGACTACAACAGGTGTCCCTCAACCAGAATTGTGAAAAAAAGATTTATTTATTTTTATTGGAAAAACAGATTTACAGAGACAAGGAGAAACAGAAAAATCTTCCATGTGCTGATTAATTTCCCAAGTGGCTGCAAAACGGTTGTAGCTGAGCCAATCCAAAGCCCGGAGCTTCTTCTGAGTCTCCCACGTGTGTGCAGGATCCCAAGGACTTGGGGCATTCTCTGCTGCTTTTCCAGGCCACAAACAGAGAAGTGGAGCATCTAGGACATGAACCAGGTGTTCATATGGGATCCTGGCGCTTGGAAGTGGAGGATTAGCCTGTTGAGCCACTGTACCAGCCCCTCAGCCTGAATTTTAATAAAGTAAGAATTCAAAAACAAATAAAGATTGGCGGGGGATGGGGTACTTGGTGGCATAGTAGATCATGTAGATCATGTTGCCACTTCTGATCTAGCTCTCTGCTTATGGCTTGGGAAAGCAGTGAAAGATTGGCCAAGTGTCTGGATGCTTGGCACCCATGTAGGAGACCAGAAGGAGGTCCTGGCTCCTGGCTTCAGTATGGCCTAGCTCTGGCCATTGTAGCCATTTGGGAAGTGATCCAGTGGATGGAAGATCCCTCTCTCTTTCTCTGTATCTTCTCTCTCCTCTCTATACATAGTTCTGCTTTTCAGGTAAAAATAACTTTTTAGAAGATTGACTGAATAGAATGTCCTCATGTGACTGAATGCTAGTTATGTTATAGATTATGGAAGAATGTTTTCTGTTTATCCATATAATTTTAGGAGAATGGCTCTCAAGCTACATGCCAGGATATTCATAGCTATCTAGATAATGAAGAATCATAGGGAAGTATTTTTTCCTTTGGATTTCCTGTGTCTTTTATTTTACTGATGAGCATGCTCACATGGTGTATGTGTACACACTTGTGTTCTAGAGTTAAAGGGGAGAAAATGTTGAGGCCCAGCAACTTGGGTGAGGGGTTTGAGTGATGACTGGGGACCCCTGCAGTCAGAGCCCATGCTTCCCCCCTCCCCACCCCAGACAGGCAGTGCGCAGTAAGGAGGCACGCCCTCTGACTCCTCGTGCTGGTGTAAATCCCTTTTACATTTCTGCCTTTGTTTCTGTTTTGTAAGATTTATTGAAATTTATCTTTGCAGTGTTTGTGTTGGGCCGTGTTCTTGGCAGAGCTGTAGCTGCTGCCTATGGACACTTACTCTCAGTGTGTGGAATCTTCCAGAAGTTTTTATAGAAGAAAACAGATACTTTTTTTTTGCTTTTGGTGGAAAAGAATGATCTGACCTCTCTCAGGCACAAAATGGTTACACTAGTGAAAAAAAATCTGAATTATTTGGACGTGCATGTCTGTAATAGGTTTTGGTCTGTGGCTCTAGGTAAGTGTGCAAGGCCTGTGAGGAATCCACGCTCATTAGCAGAAAGCTGACACTCATGTTGCCAACCTTTGCCTAATTAATAGGCCCTTGGCACTCATGTTAATTAAGTTAGCCTTCATTTTCTGAATTGTTATCTTAGTATATTTTCTTGAGAATCAATTGGATTGTATTCAAATCAGTGCCTTAAAACTAGTGTGTGAAATGGTTGTGTGAGGTGTCGAAGAGTTGCTATATATATATATATATATATATGTATGTATATATATATCATATGTCTGTGTATATATGTGACATATATATACGACACACATGCATATATGTGTGTGTGAGAGAGAGAGTTCCCATTGCTGATCTCTCCCCAGATGCCCAGCACAGCCAGGGCTAGGCCAGGCCATCACTGGGTGTCTGAAGCTCAAATCGGGGTGTCCCAGATGGGTGGTAAGGACCCAACCACTGCAGCCATCACCAGCTGCCTCTCCAGGTCAGTGCTAACAGGAGTGGGAGTCTGGAGCAGAACCAGAACTTGGTCCGGGCATCCCAAAGGCTGTCCTATCCATTGTGCCGAACAACTGCCCTGAGGCTTATTCTTGACATTCTAGAATGCTTAATTAAGAAGACCATCTTAGACACAACCTGATGTAAAGCCTTCGGTTTACAGATGAGCAAACATGGGATAAGGTTGTTCAGTGTAGTTCACCCAAGATGTTGTAGTGTGCACACCTCGTGACTTGGTTTTCAAGCTGTTTGTCCTTGTATTTCCTCGCTGCCCCTCGGAGTCCCTGAAGGCCAGGCATTGTTTATTGCTTCTCTTGATGTTGGTTGAAGCCGCACTCAGCAGTTAGGAGTGGGAATAAATTTGACACATCTCACAGCATCTTGGGAAGACGAGAGGACTCTCTTCCTCCTGTATGAACACTTGTGTTAGCTTCAGAAAAAGACCTCTGCCTGTTGTCCGAAGTTGCATTTCTTCTTTTAGGCACTGGAGGAGCTTGCTACTCAGTCCTGCACCTCTGTGTTTGCAAGGAGTTGGGATGAGAGGCAGTGGGGCTTGTCTGTGCTGCTTAGATGGCAAGGTTATTGTGGTAGTGGTTTAGAGTTACTTAGTGCCAGCATTATTTTGTTTTTCTTCATAATCCTGATTGACATAGCAGTTTATGAATCAGGAAAGGCCTGGCTATCCTGGGAAATATTGACCCTTTGCTCACACTAAACACATAAGGATATTCATTAGAAATGACTCTTAGACCTAAAAGCTAAGAGACAAGAAAGTATGGACCATGACACAGATAGTCTTGTGTTTTTGTTTTTGTTTTTTTTTTGTGGCGGGATCATTTTTAACTGAATTTTGTTGAGTTTAAACACATTTTTCTTTTTTGTTCAAGATGGAAGTCATTGAGAAAATGAAAAAACAGACTATAGATGGGAGGCAGTATTTTCAGTATTATATTTATCTTTAACAGTTCTGTGTAAAATTTATAAATAACTTACAGTACATGATAAAATAACCTAGTTCAAAATGGAGAACAGACTTTATTATACACTTGTAAAATATATGAATGTCCAATAATCTCACACGAAAAGCTGCCAAACATTATTCATCATCAAAGAAATGCACCTTAAACCACAGCGGGGCAGTCCTTGTCGTCTCTGAAGACAGTGCCGACAACGTTGGGGAGCAGTGGGAACCCAAGTTTGGCAGCTGGAGTATGAAATCACATAGATTCTCTAGAGGAAACACTTTGGGGGCTGGCATTGTGGCATAGGGGGTGAAGCCTGCAATGCCTGCCTTCCACTTGGGCGCCAGTTCATGTCCTGGCTGCTCCACTTCCAGTAAGGCTCCTTGCGGGTGGCCCAGGAAATCAACAGAAGATGACCCAGGTGCTTGGTCCCTTGCAGCCAGCGGGGAGCCCAGGATGAAGCTCCTTGCTCCCCGCTGGCTGTTGTGGTCACTTGAGAAGTGATCAGAGGGATGGAAGATCTCTCTGTCACTCCCTCTGTGTCTGTAACTGACTTCCAAATAAGCAGTAAGTCAAAAAAAATTTTTTAAGAGAATAATTTAGGAGTGTCTTATAAAGTTAAACATATTTGCTATATAACCTAGCAGTCCTGTTTCTGAGTCTTTAGCCAGAAGTGAGGAAGGTCCGTAGGAACTTAGTTCCTAATAACCCCAAACTAGAAGACACCCAGATGTTTATTACCAGCTGAATGAGTGAACTGTGATACCTGCGTAAATTAGAATACTACTGGCAATTAAAACGAAGACTGCTGACTGATTGACTCATGATTTTTTTTTGTGTGTGTTTTTTTAAAGATTTATTAATTTTTTTTTACAAAGTCAGATATACAGAGAGAAGGAGAGACAGAGAGGAACATTTTCCGTCCGCTGATTCACTCCCCAAGTGACCGCAATGGCCAGTGCTGCGCCAGTCCAAAGCCAGGAACCAGGAACCTCTTCCTGGTCTCCTGTGTGGGTGCAGGGTCCCAAGGCTTTGGGCCGTCCTCGACTGCTTTCCCAGGCTACAAGCAGGGAGCTGGATGGGAAGTGGAGCTGCCGGGATTAGAACCGGCGCCCATATGGGGTCCTGGTGCGTGCAAGGTGAGGACTTTAGCCGCTAGACCGCGCCGCTGGGCCCTGGACTCATGTTTTGATGGATTTCAAAAGCAATTTCCTGAGTGCAAGAAGCCACATTCAAAAGAATACACTCTTAACAATACTACTTATGTGACACTCTTGGAAACATGGTGTGCGGGCAAGTGGTAGGAAACCCACATATGCTAGTGCTTAGGTTTGAGTCTGCTCTGGTCCCCATTGCAGCTTCTTGCTCCTGTCCACCCCAGGAGGAAGAAGTGATGGGGGGATGGTGGAGTCCTTGCCACCCACGCACACGGGAGACATGGTTTGCGTCTGCAGCACCTTGCTCCCTCCCTGGCTCAGACACAGCTGGTGTGGCGGCGTGTGCAGTCAGCCTGCAGTAGGAGCCCTCTGTTTCTGCCTCAGCAAGTTACTATGCCACCTGCAATATCAGCATCCATGTGGGCTCCAGTTCACGTCCTGGCTGCTCCAGTTCTGATCTGGTTCCCTGCAAGGCAGTGGAAAATGGCCCTGTTTATTGGATGCCTGCCACCTGTTTGGGAGACACAGGAAACTCCAAGGTTTGGCCTGGCCCCTGCCTGGTCATTGTGGTAGTTACCTACATCTCTCTGTAACTGCCTTTCGACTAAATGTGTGTATGTATGTATGTGTGTGTGTATATATATATATAATGTAGGCTCTGGGATACTTCTCATCTTAAAAAAGATGGTGAACTATTGGTAAATAAAACACTTGGGATGACTCTCCAGATGATTATGCTGAGTGAAAAAAGTTAATGCTAAAAGATCCTATCCTGTGTGACTCTGTATTTTAACATTTTTTACAAGGCAAAACAAAGTGTATGGAGCACAGGCTGGTGATTGTCAGAGGCTAAACATGGTGCAGGGCCAGAAGTGAAGGGTGCGTGGCTATAGAAGGGCAATGGAGATGGAATTGATTATTTTTTAAAATCCATTTGGTTAAAGTTAAAGAAAGAGGGCCCGGCGTGATAGTGTAGCAGTTAAAGTCCTCGCCTTGAATGCGCCGGGATCCCATGTGGGCGCCAGTTCTAATCCCGGCATCTCCACTTCCTGTCCAGCTCCCTGCTTGTGGCCTGGGAAAGCAGTAGGGAACAGCCCAAGGCTTTGGGACCCTGCACCCATGTGGGAAAGCTGGAGGGAGCTCCTGGCTCTTGGCTTCGAATTGGCTCGGCTCCAGCCATTGCTTCTGCTTGGGGAGTGAACCATCATCAGACGGAAGAGCTTCCTCTCTGTCTCCCCTCCTCTCTGTATATCTGCCTTTCCAATAAAAATAAATAAATCTTTAAAAAATAATTAAGTTAGAGAGTTAGGGAGAGAGAGAAAGAGATCTCTTTGATTTGCTGGTTCGCTACCTCAAATGGCTGCAGCAGTCAGGGCTGGGCCCTGCTAGCCAGGAGCTGCATCTGGGTCTCTGATGTGGGTGGCAGTGGTCCAGGCATTTGGGTCGTCTCGCACTGCTTTCACTGGAGCGTTAACAGGGAAATAGAGCAGCTGGGACTTGAACTAATGCCCATGGGGGGTGCTGACATCACACACAGCTTAACGTGCTGTGCCACAACAGTAGCCCAGATGGAAATGTTGTTCATCTTGACTGTGTCAATGTCAGCGAGCGTATTGAATTTTGGCTTTGCAAGATATTGGGTAAAGACTACATGGGACTGTGTTCTTTTTTGCATTTTACCATAAACCAGAACCTGATTCTATTTCAATATATGACTTCTATGCTCACTGTCTTATTTCTTACAGTTGCATGTGAATTTATATCTAAAGATTCAAAGTTTAATATGAAAAATGCAGATTATTTGCTTTTCAGAAAGTTAGTATAGACAATATAACCTAATAGTTTGACTACTAGCTGTGTAACCCCCAAAATGGAAACATTTGCCTACTTAAACATTCCCATGTGAGTGTTTGTCGCAGCATCGCTCATGATGACACAAACGTGGAAATAGTCCAGTGTCCATCAGTTGATGCAGTTGGTGAATAGATGAACAACATGTGACATAGCAATACAGTGGAATATTATTCAGTCACGAAGAGGGATGGATTACTGGTTCTGGTGTAAAGTAGATGAATCTTAAAACACTATATCAGTGAAAGAAGACAGAGCCAATGGCCACATACTTTGGAATTCCATTGTTGTGAAACATCCAGAATGAACAAATCATTAGAGACCGAAGGTAGGTGTGTAGTTGTCTCGGCCAAGTGGAAACGGGGTTTGTGGTGGAAGTGGGGTGTGACTGCTTGCAGGGTTTCTGTTTGGAGTGATAAACAATGCTCTGGGGACGGGCACTGTGCTGCAGGTTAAGCCGCTGCCTGTGCTGCTGACGTCACATGCTTGTTAGAGCCTTGGCTGCTCCACTTCGACTCAGGTTCCTGCTGATGTGCCTGGGGAAGGAGCAGGTGGTGGTCCAAGTACTCTGGTCCTTGCCACCCACGTGGGAGAACTAGGTGAAGTTCCTGGCTGCTAGCTTTGGACTGACTCAGCCCTGGCTGATGTGGCCATTTGGGAAGTGATCCAGCAGGTAGATCTCTTTGTCTGTTTCTGTCTGTCACTCTGCCTGTTGAATGGACAAATAAGTAAATAAATCTTGAAAGAACTTCACTTGAATGTTTGGAAACAAGTATTTTGGAATTACATTGTGATTATTGTATAACTTGAGAATATAGGAAAATCTGAATTATTCACTGTGGATAAATTGAACTGCATGATGTGTGCATTCTGTCTCAATTTGAAAGGATTGTATAGGGACTGGCACTGTGGAATATTGCCAGGCTGCTGCGTGCAATCCAGCATCCTATTACAGATGTCTGTTTGTGTCCTGGCTGCTTCACTTCTCTTTTTTTTTAATGGGAAATTGTTTTTACATATTCTTTATTTTTGATGATTTTTACATAGTTGATTAGGGCGATGAGGGTCAAGGGCTACAGGAAGGTGGGTGAGATCACCATTTCCACATTATTTTTTTTCTTCCTGTATCTGGGGAAGAGACAAGCAGAGAAGCCACACCCAACCTCCCAAACACCTCTGCACCCTGGGATGGAGAACAGCTACCCGACCCCATCCCCGGGTCCCCAGTGTGGGGCATGCTCTGAGGGTCCTGCTCAGAGTTTTCAGTAGTTCAACAGTTCTGAATTACTGCTGATCTCGCCACTCCAAGCACGATGAAATCTCTCCAGAATTCATTGGTTGACATAGTCCACCTTAGAGGCTTTGCCCAGATATTCACTGCCAGCTCTTGGCTGGGAGAGTTGATTGATTTGTTCTGTCCTCTGTTCTCTGTTGTGGTACCAGGTGTCCTCTGCAGGCTCAAGTATACTGCCATATCTTGCATGTGCATCTGGGTATGCTCTCCACTGCTCCATCTGAGCCACCAAGGAGGCCCAGCTCTGATACATGCACTCCATGGTTAGACCATGGAACCTGCAATTCTCTCCATGGTTGGGGTTCTGAGTCCAGTGATTCAGTTGGGGGATCCCCAAAGAAACTTCATTTGAGGTGATCCCAGACCAGATTCTTGTGTGTTCTTGCCAGTACAGGGCCTGGCACAGTCCGTCACCCCAATCAGGTAGTGGTTGCAATTGCTGGGTCAGTTCTGTTTCCAGCCCTGTCTTGCACACAGACCAATGGATGTTACAGTCCACTGGCTGCTCCATGTCTAATACAATAGCTCGCTGCTGTTGGCTTGGGAAAAACCATGGAAGATGGCCCAAGTGTTTGGGCTCCTGCCACCCTTGTAAGATATCTGGAAGAAGCTCCTGGCTTTGGCCTGACCGAGCCCTGGCCATTGTAGCCATCTGGGGAGGGAACCAGCAGATAGAAGATTTCTCTGTAAGCCTGTTAGCCCTCTTCTGTGAGTCTGAATTTCAAAATAAAGCTTTTTTTTCTTTTTTGAAATGAATCTTTAAAACTACACACACACAACTGAAGGACAGGTGTTGAGTGCCACAGGCTATGCCTTCTCCTGGACCTCTGTGTTCCGTATCAGCACGCTGCTTCAGCTTCTGGCCGCTGCATCCTGGGTGACTGCAGACAGTACCCCTGTTGGACACTCCCTTGGGTTGGGCTCCTGGCTCCTACCTGACTCCCAGACCTGGCGGCTGTGGGCGTTTGGGGGGTGAACCAGTGGATGGAAGGTCACCATTTCTCTGACTTTGCTGTTGCTGCATTGCATTCAAGTCAGTGAAAATAACTGAATTAAACAGGTAAGATAGTATGAGAAAGCAATTTCATTTTTCTCTGAGGTGACAGATGGAAGGCTCATGGTTTGCCTGGGTTTGTAAGGAGGAGGAGAAATTGAATACAAAGAAGTGTAAGAATTTCAGGGCGAGGAGTTGCCTCTCGATTGTTGCATGTTATAAAGGCATGCTCACGTCTGGATGCCTTGACCTCACTCAGTGAGGCTTGTTGCATCTAAAGCTCAGTAAAGTTGATTTTTATAAACTTGTAAAATTATGTTTAATTGTTGTAAGCCCAAAGTGATCTTTAATTCAGAACTCGTCTCCTTAATATAAGGCTGACAACTACTACAGCTATTAGCTTGGGTCTTTCATTCTTAATTCCTGTCCCCCTTTTCTGTCTGCTCAGTTTTCAAAGAGAAACAAGATCAATTAATTTCAGTCAAACCATGTTCTTAGACCTTTGAACTGGCACCATTTTACTGCTGTGCTTTTCAAAGCCCATGAGTGGGTGTATTAAGTTTATGGAACATTCTATGGTTCTTTTCCTTTTATGTGCAACAGAAAAATGCCCCATTGGGTGTAACAAATCAGAATAGTTGCCTTTCACCTCCACACTGAAGCACTGAGCTAATTTGGGCTCCAGGAGGTTGGAGTCCAGCTGACTCCGAAGGAAGTAAGCAGAAGGGGAGGCAGTTCTGTGCCTGATGTGGACAAAACAGCCCACGAGGGAGGCCTCTTCCTCCCACCTTTATCTCAGAGCCTGGGAGGCTTGAGAAGAGTTCTAGAAGTCTTCTTTCTACATGAGGATGCCCTCTAGGCTCCTTCCCTGAGGCTCCCTTCTCCTCTGCCCACCCTGACTCATGCCCAGGGTCCTGCCATGGCTAAACCGAGAGATTGAGTGTTTGCTTTTCAAAGTTCTGCCCCACAGGTGGAGCTCTCTCTGTGTGTCTGCCCGCCCCGTCCCCCTTTTTTAACGTTTCTCTTAATCGTAGGTAAGGCAGCTTTATATTTTAACCTCATTGAAAGAGATTAAGTAGGAAAATGCAAACAACCCCCCCAACACACACACACACACACACACACACACACACCCCTACCTCGAATAGAATGGCACATTTCCAGATTCTGGAATTCGGTTTGGATTTTGTAAGCATTCCAGCGAAAGTGTAAAAGTATTCAATAGGAAATGGTAATAACCACCTTAAGTAGGTCAGTAGGGCTTATAGTATGTGGAGAAAGAGCTGCTACTTTCCTTCTTTCACACCTGACCTCAGATGTGTGGTTCAGCTCTTGCAGAGCCCTGAGTAGTGTCCTACCATTTTATTTGGTTTTGTAGCTGCCTGGAATTAGCATGGGCCGTACACACTGAGGACAGTCTCACCAGCCTGCCACAGCCTCACGTGCCAGTCCCCATTGGTGGCCCCTCTGGTTACTCACAGTCTGTGGTCTTAGTTCCCATAGCCCCCACCTCAGGGTAAATAATTTTCTAGAACAGCTCATAGAACTTGGGAGAGCATTTTAAATACATTTATTGGTTTAGTATCTAGGCTTCAACTTAGGAGCAGAGGGAGAGGCTGGATATGGTTTGGATGGTTTCCCAACCTTCTCCCCAGGACCCAGTACCATCCCGGAGCCTGCACGTGCTCACCAGCCTGAACGCTGAGCAAGCCTGTCCTTTTGGGTTCTTGTGCGGGCTTTGTCATGTCAGTACAGTTGATTAGGTCATTGGGTGCTGGTTAATTAGGTTGTGAAGTCAGGGAGTAGGGCTGAGTGTGGTTACTCCTCCCCTAACAGCCCTACTGTTCTTGGGACTTTCCAAAGGTTTGAATTAAAGTAGCTTGTTAAGAGTAATAGACATGGGCCTGACGTGGTGGCCTAGTGGCTAAAGTCCTCACCTTGAACATGCCAGGATCCCATATGGGCGCCGGTTCTAATCCCGGTAACTCCACCCAAAGACTTGGGACCCTGCACCCGCATGAGAGACCTGGAGGAAGTTCCTGGTTCCTGGCTTTGGATGGACGCAGCTCGGGCGTTTGGGGTCACTTGGGGATTGAATCATCGGACAAAAGATCTTCCTCTCTGTCTCTCCTCCTCTCTGTATATCTGACTTTGCAAGAAAAATAAATATAAATCTTTTTTTAAAAAAGTAATAGATATGAATAACAAATGATCCTTTTACCTTGATTGCCCTTATTATTTGGGAATTCCAAGGCTCCACCTGCAGGGGCTCTGTTGTCTATATGCAGGCAAAGACTGATTGTATAATTTCATTTTTAAAAATTGGAGAGGCACAGAAAAACATGCGTGCTCACCACACACACACACACACACACGCACGCACACACACACGCACACAATCACAACAGAAAGGGAGAGCTCTCATGCACTGCTTTACTCCCTAAATGTGGAGATTGAGTGGTGGGGCAGGTGAGGACAGGAGAGGAACAAGTAATTTGGGTGCGGTCCAGGTCGGCCACATGGGTGGTGGGAACCCAGCTGCTTGAGCCAACAGCCCCGCCTTGCAGGTCTGTGTTAGTGGGAAGCTGGAGTCAGGAGCCAGAGCACCCAGGTATTAGACCCAGGTTCTAACAAGTGAGATGAACACGTCCTAACTGCCATGCCTTATGCTGGCCTGAAATGTTTCCTGTTGTAAATTATAGTATCACATTATACCAGACAGTTCCAATCTCTTTAACTCTCTTAATTCCTGCAACAACTCTGTGAGATATCCTTCCGTTTTACAGATGAGGAAATTGAAAGAGTGGATATGAACCTTGTCCAGTGGCGCAAATCTGGCTGGCGGTGGGGCTGACGTTGCACACGGTGCTCCCTTCAGGCCCCGGGCCCTTCACTGCTGCGCCTGCTCCTCAGGTGATCCTCGTACTGTGTAGCCCAGAGCAGTTACTTGGTTGTTCTTGATAGGTCACTACGATTTGTGTAGGTTCCTTTATTCAACTTTACAGTGTAGTATTTTTTTGTTTTATTATTTATTATATTCCAGAGACAGAGCTATTCCATCTGCTGGTTGACTTCCCAAATGCCAGCAGTACCAGGACTGGATTAAGCGAAAGCCTGGAGCCTAGAAGTCACTGCAGGAATCTTCTGTGGGCGGCAGGGGGACTCAAAGCCTGAACCTCTCAGGATGTGCACTAGCGGGAAGCTGCCTTAGAAGCAGAGGTTGGGCTTGAGTCCTGGCACTCTTTTTTTTTTTTAAATTTATTTATTTATTGAAAAGTCAGATTTACAGAGAGAAGGAGAGACAGAGAAAGATCTTCCATCTGCTGGTTCACTCCCTAAGTGGCCGCAACGGCCGGAGCTATGCCAATCCAGAACCAGGATCCTCTTCCGGGTCTCCCACGCGGGTGCAGGTCCCAAGGCTTTGGGCCGTCTTCTACTGCTTTCCCAGGCCAGAAGCAGGGAGCTGAATGGGAAGTGGAGCTGCCTGGAATACGAACTGCCGCCCATATGGGATCCTTTCATGTGCAAGGTGAGGACGTTAGCCACTAGGCTACCACGCTTGGCCCAAATCGTGGCACTCTTGTATGGGGTGCATGAGAACCAAGCAGTGTTTAGCCATTGTGTTAAACACTCTGTGAAGTATAGTCTGTTTTGATCCCTCCCTGTTGTTTCATGCTCTAACTTCCAGGACCCAGTAATACAGAAAGTTAAACAGAAAGTATTTCTAACTTTTTCTTCTTCTAGAATACCCATTATTAAGTTCTACTGCTCCAGGCCTCCTTTTGTGCCTAGGGATGACCTTCCTTTGAAAGACTTTGTTCACTGTGCCCTAACCTTCTTGCGGAGCTGCTTTGTTTTTAGCAGTGACCCCTGTACCTATTCACAAGGATTACAAGGGATGCTATTTTTGAATTACAATGTAGTAAGATTTCTGACTCTACATCTGGCTAGAGCCAACGTCATGTTTGAAATGAAGCAAAGCCTCTTGAGTGTCCTGCCATAAACGTGCATTAGAAATTTTTTCCGATGTAGCAAACAGTTTCTGTGGGGTTGGAATTAAATTTAAACCTGTGTATCTTTGGGACTATGTGCTGTGTAAAGGTTCCTGTTGGCTCGGTAAGATAAATGCCTTGTTCCCTCCCGTTTTCTCTCGAGGAAGCTCCGAGAAACTCCTCAACAGCCGAGGTCTGTGTCTGCGAAGTCACTCCATGAGATAACTTGCACATAGTCTTCCGTTAGCTTTATCCTGAAGATTTGCTTGCATTTAGATAGTTGGTCAGCTGACTTAATGTTCCCAGATTTATGTTTAATCCCAACTGAGGTAGTTTGTATGGATGTTTTTAGAAATATCTTTATAAATTTGGAGGAAGAGGGGCTTTTCATAAGTTACTAATAGAATTTGCTGTGTCTAGATCTGACGTAAAAGGGAAAATGTGACCCTTGCCTGTGCTGAGGTCACAGTCTGAAATAGGTTTAGAATAAGAGCTTAGCTAAAGCCTGGTCCTGAGGTCGGAACTGCTCCTGGTGTTCTGTTAGAAAAGCAGGTAGTTGCTGATGCGCATGGCCCCGCCTGTGTGGCCCCGCCTGTGTGCTCTCACCTGCCTGCGTAGCAGCCCCTTCTAAGTTCCAGCAGGCTTGATTTCTTGTTTACTCTTCGGTTTTCAGATCTTATCATTCCCTCTGCCTTCTTGTACCTAACAATTTGAAATGGTGCTTAGAGAATTTTTCAGTTGTTTCTCCAAAATGCAGTTGTCTTGCTGAATTATAAGCTCTATAAAGGCAGGCATCCCACCTGTTGTTTTATAATTTTATATCCAGCATTGATACATGGTGGGTGCTGAGTGCTGTATGGTGATGAATGAAGGCAGTGAACAGAGAGGCTGCAGACACCACGACTGCACTGCGCGCAGGTCTCTCACCCACAGCTCAACCTGGGAAGTAGTCCGCAGAAGAGCAGTGGCTTACTGTGCTAAGTGGAGGTTCGTGCTTGCCGTTTTTTGTTTGTATGTTTGTTGAACAATTTAGACTCCATTCATTTTTGTGAAATTGTGAAGATATATCATAACTACAGAGCCTCTGTATCCATGTCACTAAGCACTCTTAAACCTCTGCCCAGAGTTGAACCAAAAGTTGTTCCTCGAGTCATGCTGGGTAATGCTGTGTATGAATTAGGGATTTACATTCTTTTCTTTATGATGTACTTAGTTTTGTTCAGGTTCTGAGAGCTCATTATGGCATATTAAATTCAAGGATTTACCATTTTTTTAAACAAGATTTCTCTTTTAAAGATTGACTGATTAAGAGGAAAGGTTACAGAGCAGAAGGGACACACGCTGAGATTTCCTGTTGCTGGTTCGCTTCCCACATGGTTGCAATGGCTGTGCCTGGGCCAGGCTAAAGCCAAGAGACTGGAACTCTGTCTGGGTTTCCTGTGTGGGCGGCAGGGGCCCGGGCACTCATCTCATCTTTCACTGCTTTCCCAGGCGAGGATCTTACTACCAGGATATAGGCTGTTGGCGTCATAGGCAGTGGCTTAACACACTGTGCCGCAATGCTAGTCCCAATTAAATAATTTAAGTTTATTTGAAAGATACACAGAGAAGCATCTCCCTCCTGCTGGTTTGCTCCCTAAATGCCTGCAACAGCTGCGGCTGGGCCAGGCCAAAGCCAGGAGCTCAACACTTGGTCTGCATCCCCCGTGTGGGTGGCAGGAGCCCGCCCTCAGGAGTCAGGAGTGTGTCTGGGACAGGGGCTCAGACTCCCGGGTGTGGAACATGGACAGTCCAAGCAACATCTTTCATGCCGGACACCTGCTCCAATTCTACCGATTTTTGTTACAATGACGCGTTTTTCTTTGGAGTTTAAAAGGCATATACTCAAACCAAGGCTGTCAATGTCTTCTGCTGCTTTTTCACTGACTCCTCTCATGCATCTCCAGAGTTTTTCCAAAGTAAAGGTTGATAACTTTTGTGAGATATGTGGGCTCCAGAAAGCTTTTGGCTTACTGTACTCAGTTTCAAAAATTGTTTTCATAAGGACGTCAAACAGCTTTAAATTTGGTGTGCTGGTCGTGGGATTAAAGTGCCCCATACGTCACTCCTTGGAGAGCCTCCCTTTCTTCTGATCCTCTCTTTTGTTACATTAAGCTTTCTGAATTGTCGTTATTGTTTGGAGATGCTTAGAAATTTCTTTTCATAGCAGAGGAGTTATATAAAATAAGATTTAGCAGATTTATAGTTTAACAAATGCTTTTGTAAACTACACATGATAAAGATGGATCATTTAAAGTTTACAAATTACTTGGGAGATGCAGATGGTAAGTGGTGGTGGTATGAATTTCTTGGCTTTTCAGGATGTCATCCTTTTTAGCCCTGGAGCTGAGTACCAAGAGGCTACATGTTCAGCCATAAAACATTAGCCTCTGCCAACATTACATCAGCTACACAAAACCGCATTGGCTAATTATCCCCCGGGACTAGGACATGGATTTGGCAGCTTGTGAAAGCTGCTTTTTCCAATTTCTCTCTTCCTGGCTGTGACAGATCCCAAAGGAATGAAGTTGAGAAATCTTCACCATCTTTTGAAAGTGTTCGACTTCTCATTCCCACAGTGTTCCCAGGGCCAGGCAGAGAAGATCCTGTCTTCACTGGAGAGTCCGTCTCAGCTAATGCCTTCTCCAAGTAGTAACCCAAGGGCCCTGGCTGAGCCGTGGAAGAGTGGTGGTGGCCTCCTTAGGTGTGGCTGGCTGGCCAGCCCCAAGGATTCTAATGAATACTCTGTGTAGTAGCAAAATTGAAGAAGCTGGAGTATCAGGAGGGGAATGGTGCTTGGTTGTGTCAGTTGACGTTTGGTGTAAGAATTAATGTAGTCGGGGCCCAGCGGCGTGGCCTAGCGGCTAAAGTCCTCGCCTTGAATGCCCCGGGATCCCATATGGGCGCCAGTTCTAATCCCGGCAGCTCCACTTCCCATCCAGCTCCCTGCTTGTGGCCTGGGAAAGCAGTTGAGGACGGCCCAATGCATTGGGACACTGCACCCGCATGGGAGACCTGGAAGAGGTTCCAGGTTCCCGGCATCGGATCGGTGCACACCGGCTGTTGCGGCTCACTTGGGGAGTGAATCATCAGACGGAAGATCTTCTTCTCTGTCCTCCTCTGTGTATATCTGACTTTGTAATAATAATAAATCTTTAAAAAAAAAAAAGAATTAATGTAGTCATCCAGTATTTCCTTGAGGGCTGCTTTAAGAGGTAAAGGGAACTAGATGACTTAGTCCTTTTAATTTCTGTTAGCCTCAGGGATTTTTTTTTTTTTCAATCTTTGAAATAAAACTGGAGTACTTGTCTTATCTTCCTTGCAAGAATGGAATGAGATAACACATGAACTGTTTCATCACTACCGCCAGCCACCTACTCGTGACTTTTAAAAAATCTATCCATTTATCTCTCTACTTAGAAAAATTTCAGAATCAGAGGAAGAGACACGCAGAGAAGGATGTCCATCCGTGGATTTACTCCCCAGATGACTACAATAGAGAGGGCAGGGCCAAGGAGCTTTACCTGGGTCTCTTACCTGAGAACAGGATCCCAAACATTTGAGCCACCTTAATGTGTTTTTTCCCAGGCCATTAGTAGGAAACTGGATCAGGAATGGAGCAGCCAGCCTAATGGCTAAAGTCCTCACCTTGAAAATACCAGGATGCTCTATGAGTGCTGGTTCTATCCCGGTGGACCAACTTCCCATCCAGCTCCCTGCTTGTGGCCTGGGAAAGCAGTCGAGGACAACCCAAAGCCTTGGGACCCTGCACCCGTGTGGGAGACCTGGAAGAGGCTTCTGGCTCCAGATTGGTTCAGTTCTGGCTGTAGCAGCCGCTTGGGGAGTGAATCAATGGACAGAAAATGTTCCTCTCTGTCTCTCCTTCTCTCTGTATATCTGACTTTGCAATAAAAATAAATCTTAAAAAAAAAAAAAAAAGAAGAAAAAGAAGTAGAGCAGCCAGGACATGAGTGGTACCCGTATGGAGTGCTGGGTCACAGGCTTTACCTGTGTTAGCACGGTGCCTGGCCCCATTTCATCAGCCTCACAGTAGGCCTCTCTCTAGCTGATCACTTTCTCCAAGTTGTTTGAAAAGCAGAGTAGTAACAGGGAAAGGTGGAGATCTCCTTTCCTCTGGTTCATTCTGCAAATGGCACCAGCAGCTCTGGGGTGTGGAGAAATGACAGGCCAGGAGCCTGGAACACCTTCTGGGCCTTCCATGTCGGTGGCAGGGGCTGTCCTCTGCTGCTCTCCCAGCCACATTTGCCGGGAGCTTGATGGGAAGCAGAGCAGCTAGGTCTGGAACTGGTGCTCTGGTATGGGATGCTGGCATCCCAGACGGCAGCTCAACCAGCCACTCTGTGTCAGCACCAGCCCAAGCTGGTCCTTCTTTACCATTTGACCCTATTCACTGCTCTGTCGTCCTTCTGTGTCTCTCCGGTTCCTTGAGGAACTTCGGTTAACCTAAGCATCAGATGAATTCATTGGAAGAGCACTGGGCAGAGCAGCCTTAGGAGAAAGACTGAATGACACGGTTCAGGAAGTGAGACACAGTTCAAGCCACATCACAGGACCAGAGAATAGCGGTGCTCGCAGTGCTTCCTGGGCCGTCTGCCACTGCTGCTGGCCTCGCCGCCACCAACACCTGGTGCAGGTGGCATTGCCACTAGACACCTGCCATAGTGCCAGGAGTAATTGCTGAGTGTGCTTTCCATCTCTGTGTCTTTCCCTCAGTAATCCAAGTCCTAGACAGGAGGATCTGATTATTGTGTATTTGTGAGCTGGATGCCAGGAAGCTGTTGCTCTCCAGTTTCTGAGCAGGAAGGGACCTTTCCTTCCCCCTCTCTTGGAATGTCCCCCAGTGGGAAAGGCATTCAGATGATGGACACCCTTCTGCCTACAGCCTGCTCTCCACCCCCCCGGCCAGGTGTCTGTCTGCTTCGCAGTATTTCCCATGCCTGGTCCTTGACCTGTGTTTTCCTCCCCATTTAACACGTTCTCCTTGATAGTCTCATCCCAGTCTGTGGGTGCAGCTATGCCCTACTGAGTGACGCGTTCATCTGTATCTATAACCCCACCGGTTTCCTGAGCTGGATTTACTCAGTCCACTTACTCTTCCCACTTGCACATCTTGATGACTCATGTACATTTGGAGATGAGGTCACTGTTTCTGGCAGCTACCCCTAGGCCTCATCCCTAAGGCAGTGCCGGTTGCTCTAACCAGAAAGCTCGGAATCCCTTCGGATTTCCTCTTTTCCTGTGCTCCTCACATCAATTTGACTCCTGCGTTCTGTAGAACCTGCCTCTACTTTGATCTGTCCAGGACCCCATTCCCATTTCTCTCTGTCGTTTCAGTGGCTGTCTTGTGGATATGGGGACCCAGAGCCAGTCACTGAACCCTGAGTCTGGGCTGCAGGCGTCTTCCCTGGCGTCTTGGTGATCAGGCCAGGCCCTCTCCTCTCGAGCCTTGCTGACTTCAGAGCTCTGTGGTTAAATGGCTCCATTCTCAACCCACAGCCACTGTTGAGTCATTTTGCTTTGGTTGTTCTGAAGTTAGTGGCTGGAAACTTAGATGCACTGAGGTTCTCCAGCCCAGAGAATCTTCATGTATCAACAGATATAACTGAACTGCTTTCTGTAGCTGCCCTTCCCACATCCCATGCCTCTCTTCCGAGTCTGTTTCCACTGGGGACTGTGGCACAGCAAACTGTGTGGTTTAACTTCACTTTTTTTTAAATAGCTAAAGTCTCTTTCTCTTGATTTATTGCACTGGGAAGAATAATTTTTTTTTTTTTTTCTTGTTCCTCGCTCTGAGGGAGCATGGGTCATTGAGAAGTTTTAACCTCGCGGCCTTGCTCCGGGGCTGGAAATTTGCCTAAGGGAACTTGAGGCTGGCAGTGTTTTTACTCAAATTCCCCCTTATGGGGAGGAGGACTTCAGCAGGACCTGCCAAAACAGGAAGATGGTTGGGAAACTTTAGTAGGAACGCTGCTGCCATTAGGTTGCTGCAAAATATGAAAACTTTCATGAAGTTTTCTGGAGATGAGCTTAAGCGTTTTGAACTGCTTCTGAGAGAAAGCTGTCGCTTTTACCAGGTTTAAGCAAAGCTGGGGCTGAGGAACCTAGCTTTCCTAGCTTTTCCGTTGTGTGGTGTGTTGTTGTAACAAGACTTCACCAGCTGGATGACAGAGAGAAGCTATCCAGATAAAGTTTGAGGAGTTCAGGAACTCCGTGCTGCTTAAAGAAAGCAGGCCGGGGCTGAGACAAATCTCTTTGGACTGTGGGAAGAATTTGGCTTTGTATCAAGTCTGGATTATCCCAACAGTAAGATCATAGCATTGTTTCAGGACAAATATTTCTCTCAAATTCTTATTGATACGGTCACTGTATTCAGTTTACAAAAGCACTTTGTTGACACAAACACAATACTTGCCCAGTGAGACTTAGAATGGCTGATCTTTTGTATCCAAACAATGATCTCCCTAATAGGGGAAGGTGTGAACCAGCAAATGTTTGCAATATGACTACCTCTGCTTATTTTTATCTTGTGTTACAGAAGAGGAAAGTTGTGCAGTTGCTTGCCTGTGCGGAATGATAAGCGGAGTGGGCTCTGGCCCCTGGTGAGGGCAGCTTTGAAATAATGCAAGTGACCACAGAGTATGAAGCGCAGAGGCGCCCCTGCCTGCTCTGAGGGACAGGGGTGCCTTCCTGCCGTGTCTGCCTTTCTGCGCACGCGGATAAGTGAGGCTTGGTGGGAGACTCTTGTTTCACCCAGACAAATACTTAATCATTACTAATGTTTATGTCTCCCTGTTAGTCCAGGGCACTGCTAAGTAGAAACTGATTGTGGAGCCGAAGAAATACATGTTCTTTTCAGAGACTCGGGACCCGCTCAGGGAAGAGTGGAGGCTTATGAAGGAAAAGATCCCTGAGATCAGGAGAGTGTGTGGGCGCAAGATGAGCAAGCCAGACTTAGGAGGGACCTGAGGTGAACGGAGAGTCAGATGGTGTTCACACACACGTTTCCCAGGGAAAGATCTGAAAACTAGACTAACTATGGTGCTTGAGGAAGAGAAAAGGAGGGTTCACCTGGTTAGCATGGGGTGTGTGCATGTGATGGGAGCCTGGGGTGAGCAGGTACCAAGGAGCCCGCTCCTGAGGGAGATGGCTTATAACACAGGGTCATTTTAAGCTCTTGGATAATTATTTAATGTTGAGAATTCTGAAACTACATGCAGTTGTAAAATGTAATACAGAGGGCCCGGCGTCGTGGCCCAGCGGCTAAAGTCCTTGCCTTGAAAGCCCCGGTATCCCATATGGGCGCCGGTTCTAATCCCGGCTGCTCCACTTCCCATCCAGCTCCCTGCTTGTGGCCTGGGAAAGCAGTCGAGGATGGCCCAAAGCCTTGGGACCCAGCACCCGCGTGGGAGACCTGGAGGAGGTTCCTGGTTCCCGGCATCGGATTGGCACAGCACTGGCCGTTGCGGTCACTTGGGGAGTGAATCATCAGACAGAAAGATCTTCCTCTCTGTCTCTCCTCCTCTCTGTATATCTGACTTTGTAATTAAAAATAAATAAATAAAAATCTTTAGAAAAAAAAAAAAGGATATAATACAGAGGACCCGGCACGATAGCGTATTGGTTAAAGTCCTTGCCTTGAAAGCCCCGGGATCCCATATGGTCGCCGGTTCTAATCCCAGCAGCTCCACTTCCCATCCAGCTCCCTGCTTGTGATCTGGGAAAGCAGTCGAGGACAGCCCAAGGCCCTGGGATGCTGCACCCACATGGGAGACCTGGAAAGAAGTTCCTGGCTCCTGGCTTCAGATCGGCGCAGCACCGGCCCGTTGCGGCTCACTTGGGGAGTGAATCATCAGACGAAATATCTTCGACTCTGTCTCCTTCTCGCTGTACATCTGCCTTTCCAATAAAATAAATAAATCTTAAATATATATATATAATACAGAGAGATCTCCAGTATGTCTCGCTGTACATCTGCCTTTCCAATAAAATAAATAAATCTTAAAAATATATATATAATACAGAGAGATCTCCAGCATGAAATAAAGTTTTTATTTAATGTGTTTGTAACGCAGAGAAAGGGTAAGAGAAACTTCCATCTACTGGTTCACTCCCCCAAAACCTGCAACGTAGCTAGGCCAGGTCAAAGCCAGGACCTCCACAGTCAGTGCAGGTCTCCCAGGTGCAAGGATACCCCTCAAGGCGTGTGTCAGCTGGAAGCTAGACTGGGGAGCAGAGCCGGGAGTCCAAATCCAGCACTGCTGTGGCAGTGCATCATGGCAGACCTGCCCTCATAGTGACTTTGTAAGCACCGAGTTTGTGAATGTCATTTCAGAGGTGACAAGAGTATAGAAAATGTTATGTCTCCTTTTTGCAATCATGCAGTTGTTACATATAATCTACTTAAATGCTTACTGTACATTGCTGTGCTTACTGGAAGCTAGTGGATTGGTTAGCTGGCAGATAATACACTGCTCTGGGTCTTAACTGCTTATGCTGTGAAGGTTTTAATGAGACATGATACAGAAAACAGCAGTTGACAAATTCAGCACTCAGATAATTGAATAACCTCTGTAACTGATTTTCATTATGTAAGTCTTTTTTTTTTTTAAAGATTTATTCATTTTATTACAGCCAGATATACACAGAGGAGGAGAGACAGAGAGGAAGATCTTTCCGTCTGATGATTCACTCCCCAAGTGAGCCGCAACGGGCCGGTGCTGCGCCGATCCGATGCCGGGAACCAGGAACCTCCTCCAGGTCTCCCACGCGGGTGCAGTGTCCCAATGCATTGGGCCATCCTCGACTGCTTTCCCAGGCCACAAGCAGGGAGCTGGATGGGAAGTGGAGCTGCCAGGATTAGAACCGGCGCCCATATGGGATCCCGGGGCTTTCAAGGCGAGGACTTTAGCCGCTGGGCCATGCCACTGAGCCCAAAAATAAATGAGTCGTAAAGAAAGATTATTTTGACAATTTGAGCCATAAGAAATATGAGAAAACTAGGTTTTGTTTTTAAATATTTACTTATTTTTATTGGAAAATCAAGTATACAGAGAGAAGGAGAGAGACATAGTCATAAGATATTCTGTCTGATGATTCACTCCCCAAGTGACCACAGTGGCCAAGCTGCGCCCATCTTGAAGCTAGGAGCCTGAAGCTTCTTCTGGGTCTCCCACGTGGGTGCAGGGTCCCAAGGCTTTGGGCCGTCCTCGACTGCTTTCCCAGGGCGCAAGCAGGGAGCTGGATGTGAAGTGGAGCTGCCGGGATTAGAACTGGCGCTCATATGGGATCCCGGGCGTGTTCAAGGCAAAGACTTTAGCTGCTAGGCTACCATGCTGGACCCAAAACTAGCCTTTTCTTTTTCTTTTTTTGAACCCAGAAAAGCAATTAGGTTTCCAATTTTTAGTTTCTGAAATTAATTTTCATTTAAGAAGTAATTTCGTTGTTTTTTTTTTTTTAAGTATTTAGCTTTGCAGAGAAGGCTGCTTATTCCCAGTCTGCACTATTTGCATTACAGCTGTGATAATCATGCTTCCATCCAATAGTTTATTTACAAGATGCTCCTAGGAAATGTTGACATCCTTTTGCAGCAGTCTTGATAAAGATGTTCCCTTAGGTGGGGTGGCACCCTGCTAGGAGTGCAGCACCTGGGGAGGGGTGCTTGAGGCAGCTCATGCTCTTACAGGGCCAGAACTTCTCTCAGATTCCCAGATTAGTCACCCGCGGATGTCCTGCAGGCTGGCAGGCAGATGTCTGTGCGTGAGACACGTGACTGGGAGGTGCATGGTGTCTGCACCCCAGCCTCCAAGGAGGTGGGTCGCACTGCAGAATTCCTCCCCAGTGTCTGGGCTTCAGAGGCAGTGGACAAGTGCGGTGGCATTCAGCATTGAAAGAGGAAGGAGAGGGAGCCAGCAAGGTGGGGTGACGAAGCCTATGTGCTTCTGGTTTTGTTGACAGGTTGTAATGTGGAGACCCTCATTGATGGTGACATCTCGACCACTGACAGAGAGTAGCTGGCAGTGCCCATCTGGGGGCAGTCACAGTCCGTAGGTGAAGCATAACGGGTGGGATTTCTGGCCACGTTTGTCCCACCCAGCAGTATCCTGTCTTCATGATACGCTCGTCTCTTCTGCTACTGCACCATGCAGCCTGAGGGGGGCAGGATGGAGCAGAGCAGGTGCATAGGCTGTCCAAACACTTGCCTGTGTGGGGTGAGGGGGCGAGGGACGGTGAAGAGGCGGGTATTATAGGATGGGTGTCCTGCTGGGCAGGAAGTAGCAGACGGAGACTTTTTTTGCAGATGTCTGTCTCTGGAAAGGAGATTGAAATTTCTTCACCAATGGAGAAAACAGTGTAGAAGTATGGTGTTCTCTGTGCTCTGTAGGTGTAGACACTTAGCTAACTGGAATGTAACAAATTACAGTCTACTTGAAAATCACAGGTTCTGCTCTGCTTCTGAAGCTCTTGTGTTTGGGCTGCATATCCCATGCCTGTTTTCAGTACCGCAGGAACTCTGTGGGAGAAATTTGAGAAGAATCATTTTGTCCCTTGTCAGGACTGCGTTCTGTTGCTCTAATGAAATCCTTGAGATAGGCACCTGGAAAGAAAGGTAATGCAGCTTGCCCACAGTTCTGCTGGTCCGAAGGCGGCGTCACGGCATGGCAGATGGTGTCCCGTGGGAGCGCCTCTGCAAGGGAGCAGCACGTGGCTGAAATCGGTGAGAGGGGCTCACAAGTGGCTCACCGTTTAGGGCAGCCCACTCCTGAGGGCTGCGTTCATTCCTTTTGCGGATCATTCCCCCCATGACCAAACCACCTTGTACTCTAGGCGCACTTCTCTATCTTCTTTTTTATTTTTAAAGATTTGTTTATTTTTATTGGAAAGGCAGATTTACAGAGAGAAGAGATAGAAAGATCTTCTGACCCTGGTTCATTCCCCAGTGCCACAGTGGCTGTAGCTGAGCTGGTCCGAAGCCAGGAGCTGCTTCTGGGTCTCCCACACAGGCACAGGGTCCCCATCCTCAATTGCTTTCCCAGATCACAAGCAGGGAGCTGGATGGGAAGTGGAGCAACTGGGACACGAACCCACACCCATATGGGATCCCAGCACATGTGCAAGGTGAGAATTTAGCCACTGAGCCAAAACGCTGGACCCCTTCTGTCTTATGTTTCATGATGTATTCATTTTTGTTTGAAAGAAAGAATGACAGAGAGCAAACTTGCACATGCAAGGCCTTGTATCCGTTGTTCACTCCAAGGGACAGGCCAGGCGCTTGGAGCCGCGTCCCGAGCACTTGGGGACCCTCAGCTGCGTTCCCAGGTGCAGCGCCATGGATTAGTTTGCCAGTGGAGCAAACAGAGGCTGGTGTCGTAGGCTGTGGCACCCGTAGGTCCCAAGGCCTCACCTCTTAGAGGCTCTGCCACCGGGTCCATGTTTCCAGCACGTGAGTCTCTCAGGGATGCACTTGAACCTTTAGCTCCAGGGTCACAGCAGGACAGCTTCTTCTGGTGTGGTGTACCCTGCCTTCAACATCGTTAGGACACTCATGCTTTTAAAGTCAGTTGTAAGTAATCTATTAAGAAGATGAAATGTTGGGCCCGGCGCAATAGTGTAGTGGTTAAAGTCCTCACCTTGCACACCTGGGATCCCATATGGGCACCAGTTCTAATCCCGGCAGCTCCACTTCCCATCCAGCTCCCTGCTGTGGCCTGGGAAAGCAGTGGAAGATGGCCCAAGGCTTTGGGACCCTGCACCTGTGTGGGAGACCCAGAAGAAGCTCCTGGCTCCTGGCATCGGATTGGCACAGCTCCAGCCGTTGGGGAGTGAATCAATGGACAGAAAATGTTCCTCTCTATCTCTCCTTCTCTCTGTATATCTGACTTTCCAATAAAAATAAATAAATCTTTTTTTAAAAAAATGAAGTGTTTTTCAGTGTGTGCCTTTGGGATGGGAGCAGCAGGCTTTGAGAAGCCATGTGAATTGCTGGGAAACATGATGGCTCAAAGGCTCAGCCAGCCGAGAAGTCTGCTTACGCCTTGGCTGTGCCCAGTGTGGTGTGCAGACTCCTTATCGTGCTCTGAGTCAGCCTTAGTCAGAGTCGGAGCAGGGGATCCTGGGAGGGATTGTGACTGCCTCCCTATTTGGGTAATGGTTTTGATTTAATGTACTAGGTCACGTAGAAGACGTTAACAGTTTGAGAAACCCTAAAGGAATGTGAGTCCCAGTCGTGATCATCTTTATGAGAGGGGTTTGTGAAGTCACTAGAATGTGAATTTAGACATCTCACTCCCCTCTTTTCTACCCTGTTCGATCGTCTATGCCTTTGGTCATTAGGCGTTATTCCAAAGGTGGGAAGTTAAACAATAATAAATAGAAGGGTTAAGTTGATTTACATTTTCTGTGCAGTCAACACACTGATTATTGTCTCATTAACCATCTTAAAGTCATAGGAATCTGCTGAGGACATTAGCTCTTTCAGGGGAGGGAATGACACTTTAAGGGATGGGTCCAAACCCAGGTTGGCAGGGACAGTAGCTACTGTTCCCAGGTTCTGCCTTTAGGGTCAGAAGGCCCAGTGGGCCTCGGGTAGAGGAGAAAGGGACCTGGCTCTCTGACTACCTTTCTCTCTCTCTCTCTCTCTCTCTCTCTCTCTCTCTCTCTCTCTCTCTTTCACACACACACACACACACACACACACACTTTTTAAAAGATTTATTTATTTTTCTTGAAAACACAGATTTACAGGAAGACTGAGATACAGTCTTATGGTTCACTTATGGTTCAGATACATCTTATGGTTCACTCCCGAATGGCCACAGTAGCCAGAGCTGAGCTGATCTGAAGCCAGGAGCCAGGAGCTTCTTCTGAGTCTCCCACACAGGTGCAGGGTCCCAAGGCTTTGGGCCATGCTCTACTGCCTTCCCAGGCCACAATCAGGGAGCTGGATGGGAAGTGGAGCAGCCAGGACTGGCGCCCACATGGGATCCTGGCACATGCGAGGCGAGGACTTAGCCACTAGGCCACCACACCAGGCCAGTGCTTCGCCTTTGACCTCCGACGTGCCCTCCTCCTGCAGCACCTAGCATGTGCATGGCACACACTCAGTAAATATTCAAATGAACAAGTGTATACAGTTAACCGTGGGAAATAGAAGTGTTCTGACATTTTTGTTTGTAAAATTTTCTAAGTCTATGCTATATTGTAAATGCAGTAGAGTACATCTTAAACTAATATTTATGTGGTTGCTTTGTGGTGTGTGTTGCCTTTTAGATAAGAAGACCTGTGCCCGCTATGGTTTCTGTCCATGGCCAGCATCCTGACCGCCCATTTCCGTCTTCCTCTCTGCAGTGCTGTTACATGACCTTGTGTCCCTTACTCCCTAATGTCATGTTTCACATCTTAGCTTATGTACCTTTTTCTCACTGGGATTACAAGGCACTTCTCACCTTTTTGACTTGCCTTATAAATACTTCTGGACTTGTCTCAGATGTCTTCTCCTGGAGGCCTCCTCTGACTCCCCCAGATGAATCCTGCCCCGTCTTCCGTGTTCCTGTCTCGGTGCTTGGGTCAAGGATCGTTTCAGGCAGTTTAGGCTTACCTCTGTTTCTGAGCAGCCCACACCCACTCCCCACGGACAGGCCCTGGGGTGTTTCATCCGCCTGAATCCACGGTGCAGGTCGTAAATACCTGAAGGAGAGGAACCAAAGCAAAGGGCAGAGCCTGTCCAGTTGAACCCCAGGTCGTAGAAACAGGGGACACCCCGTCTGCATCGTAGAGGAGGGGACACCCTGTCTGCATCGTAGAAACAGGGGACGCCCCGTCTGCATCGTAGAGGAGGGGACACCCCGTCTGCATCGTAGAGGAGGGGACACCCCGTCTGCATCGTAGAGGAGGGGACACCCCGTCTGCATCGTAGAGGAGGGGACACCCCGTCTGCATCGTAGAGGAGGGGACAGCAGGACGTGGTGGGCCTGTGTTGTGCAGTGGAGTGGCTGAAGTGCCTCTTGTAATGTTGATGGTTCGAATCTTTGCCTCTGACCCAGCTCCCTGCTGCTGTGCCTGGGAGAGCAGCAGAGGATGGCTCGGGAAGGAGGCAGTTGTGGGCTCCTGACTTCAGTCTGACCCAGCTATGGCTGTAACAGCTATTTGGGGAGTGAGCCAGTACTAATATTTCTCTTCTCTCTGTGTCTGTCTCTAATTTATGAGAAAACAAACTCGTACTGAAGATGGCAGGAGGCATGTTGTGAGTGTGTGTACGTGAACTCTGCTGGTCACATACTGGTGGCTCCACTTTACAGATGAGGAAATAGAGGCAGAGAGGTAGGAAGTGTCTCAGGGTCACACGGCCAGAGAACTATTAGAAGCAAGTGTTAAACTCGGACAACCTTGTTCCAGAGCTATATTCTCAACTACTGTTCTTTTCTGGGTGTACAATATTTTGTAATATTTAAAGATTTTTTGAGGTCAGTTTATTTGCAGTTACGGTCACCCTTTTGTAGGCAGACAGTCCAGTGGGTCTCGACTAAGCAGAAGCCACAGCACTATAGGAAAGCACCTGAGGACGTCTGCACACAGCCCCTTGCACCGTCCCAGTCGCTGGCAGCCACTGAGCCCATTTCTGCCCCCGTAGTTTTGTCTTTTCCTAAGTTTCACAGAGTGCCTGTTCTGTGCTGTGTGTACCTGGCTCCTCTTTAACTTAACATGATGCTTTTGGGGTCAACAGCATTGCAGCCTGTTGAAGCAGTGTGAATAGTGTGTGTGTTTAAACTGCTGAAAGTGATGTTTCATTGTGTGTATGTATCACGGTTGTTTCTGTTCGATCCAGAGGCTGACAGGCATTTGTGTTGATTCTGGTTTTTGAGAATTGCAACTGAAGCTGCTCTGTGCAGCCATATGTTTAGGTGGACGTGTGTTTTCATTTTTCTCGGGTAGGTACACAGTGTGGAATCACTGTGTAAAGCAGCCGTCACCGCTCCTCCGCATGGCATGACGCGTGGGTGACACGTGTGTCTGGCATGAACCAGATTACCTCCACACGGTGTTGTGGGGGGAAGTCGTTGATGAGATCATTGGCTTCCCCTGGAAGTTTATTTATGTATTTTTATTTCCACATTACAGGTACTCATTGAGCAATATGCAGGGACAAATATGGATGAGCCACTCTGTTCTCAAAACTGTGTACGTGGCCCTGTGCACTAGGGCCATGGCTGGCAATTGTGGCACATTTTTTAGCTTTCCTACTGGCTAAGAGGACTTGGCGTGGAGGTCCCCACTTCTGCCCCCCTAAAGCTGTGCACCTTGCTCGGCATCGAGTGTGGAGGAGCCCTGTGGGGGACGGGTGTGGTGCCACGATGGCCGCCGGCCTTGGGTGGAAAAGCTCAGGAGTGTTGCGGCGGCAGTTTCGGTTCAGTCTCCTGGTGGAGTGTCCTGGCTGCCCACCAGAGCGTGGGCTCAGATGGTGCGGCGAGCCCGGCTGTGTGTCTCCGAGCTCTGGCGACCCCCACTGCTCTCCCAGTGCGTGGTCTTGGACACTTGTCAGCGCCTTCACAACTCTTCTTGTTTGGTTTTTTCTTTTTCCTATTTGAAAAAGCCAAATATGTATTAGGTTACATCCTTTTCTTTTTGGTAATATTTATCAGCAAAGTTTTTGCAGATTGCGAAGAGTTTTCGTTTGTTCATTCATTGAACACTTTGCCATTTCAACTGTTATTTTTATGGTTGCCATCTCAGTGCTGTGAATACACGATGCTTTTTTTTTCTTCAATGTTAATGATTCTTCCTGAATTTTTCCTTTGGTACCTCCTTCTCCCCACCCCTATTTTGAGGATGTGTGTGATGTGTTTGATTTATAAACATTTTAAAAACAAATGTCAAATTAAAATAGTGCTGTGCTGCAGCTCCTGGTTCCACTTCAGGCTTTGCAGAGGAGGGAGGGAGCCTGCTCATGTGATGCTGTGCGTCTGACAGAAGCCTTTTGGTTCTGAGCAGAGAAACCAACTGTTTACTATTTTGGGTGAATGAGGTTGGTTGGTTGCTACGAGCATTTTCTCTGAGGGAACCCTCTCCTCTTCCAGCTCTGCACGTTGAAATCATCCTGGTCCTGCCTTCTGGCATCTGGATGGAAGAGGGAGGTGTCTGTGTCAAGGCCCAGTGCTGACAGGAAAAAAATGTTTTGCCAGGAGTCTTACTGATTCTGACCTTCTGCTGGCACTGCGTGTAGTTCCCCACTCCCAAGTCAGCTTGGGATCTAGCTGTTCTGAGAAGCCTTGCCGCTGCAGGAATGAAGTGTCCACTTTAACCTAAAGAGCAGGGCTTGTCAGATCTGCAGCAGATAATGAATGGCCACTCTAAGGAGCGAGGGGAGGAAGACCGGCTTCTTGCAACAGTGGCTGTTAGAGTCACCTATCTTCAGCATGCTGGAGGAGCCCAGGACGTGCCAGCCCACCTGCAGGATCCTGCCTCTCTCTTGGGTTGTCTTGCAGCCTGGAAAGGATAGCTACCCCGCAGTAGCTATCACCCCTTCTCATGGTTTGCGGGAAGGTTAGCCTGTTCACCTCTGCATATGCATGCTTTGTGTTCTCCTGCACTTGCTGCTCTCGTTTATGTCCTCCTATCTCTCTGTGACTTACTGTCCCAGGGCCTCTGTGAGTGTCAGAGCTTCCTCAGCACTTGACAGGCGACTAGGTGCAGAATCTTCCGGCATGCTTCCTAACCTGATGGGGTGGTGTTAGGGTGTTCCTCCTTTTTACTCCTTTCCTTCCCTGCACACAGAGCTCAGATAGCCAAACCTAGATTGCAAAGGAAGGGAAGAAAAACATAGCTTTAGTAAAGTTGACTCTCCTTTTTATGTAGATCAAATGCAGTGATCTATTGGTAAAACAAATTCTGACCGTGAACCAGGGAGCTAAGTTGAGGTCTTGGGACACGAAGACTTCAAAAGAACCCTTGAAGGCATGTCCCTCGCATTGCATCTTAGTTTTGTTTAAGGTGAGTGGTGTGGACTGACCTTGCTCTTCTGGGAGGGGTCTTTCTTGTAGCAGAGCTTTCCTCTACAGTCTGAAGCTGGAGGGAGGAGGGAATACTCTGTAGAAGTGGGATGGCTACCTTGAGTTCCTGCTGAAAAGTTCAGGGGAGGAGAGAGAGGGAGAGGGCGGAAGATAAGGAGGAAAGGAGAGAGAGCTTTGATTTGTTTACAGAAAGGGAAAGAGAGACAAAGATCTTTCATGCCCTGGTTCACTCTCCAGGCTGAAGCCAGGAGCCAGAAGCTTCATCCAGGTCTCTTGAGGGTGGCAGGGATCCAAACCCTTGAGCCATCCTACCATGGTTCCTCCAGGCCATTGGCAGGGAATCGGATCAAAAGTGGAGCGGCCAGGAGCTGCCGCAGCACCCACGTGGGATGCTGGCATCGTAGTTAGTGGCTTTCTCTGCGTGCCACAACAGCAGCCCAGAAGCTTTACATTGAAGCAGCTCTGAATCAGGGAGAAGAGGCTGTTAGCCAATGTGAGTAGAAAAGGATCATCAACACTTCTGTCTTAGCTTGGAAACCCTGGTCATGTGCTGCCAGAATTTATAATTAGTCCTATTAATGATACAAAGTTGAGCATTTTGTTCCAGTTTTTGAGGTCTTGGAGCTTTATGCTGCCTTTGGCAGGATGGCTGGAGCACGTGGCGTCTCCAGGAGAGGAGGCTTGGTGGTGCTGAGTGCCAGGGTGCACCGACAGTCATCCTCTCAGAACTGACAGTTGGGTTTTCTGTGCCTAACTACAAGTGTTGTGATGTCAAAGAAAGACACTCTTCTCATTAGAGGAAAGATGCTTGTGTGGCCAAGAGATAAGGTGGCTCAGGACTTGGGTCTTGCCTTTCTGGAACCTGGAGGATTGTAAGGCTTTAAATTTCCACTCTTACCATTGATAATATTTTTATGTGAAGTACAGAAACCTATACGAAGCAGAAATGCTGATGTATTGTTGTAAGTAGGACCAGAATGGAGTTTTAGAAAATGGCCATACACAGTTCTACAGGGTTTTTGTTTTCTTTTCTAGCATGCATAGAACCTGTATTTAGAATTCTGTGTATTGACTGCATCTTAAGAGCACTCAAATTGTATTCTCTGTAAATAAATACTTCAATTTTATTATTTTTATTTTTTTTAAAGATTTATTCATTTTATTACAGCCAGATATACACAGAGGAGGAGAGACAGAGAAGAAGATCTTCCGTCTGATGATTCACTCCCCAAGTGAGCCGCAACGGGCCAGTGCTGTGCCAATCCAATGCCAGGAACCTGGAACCTCTTCCGGGTCTCCCACACGGGTGCAGGGTCCCAATGCATTGGGACGTCCTCGACTGCTTTCCCAGGCCACAAGCAGGGAGCTAGAAGGGAAGTGGAGCTGCCGGGATTAGAATCGGCGCCCATATGGGATCCCGGGGCTTTCAAGGCGAGGACTTTAGCCGCTAGGCCACGCCGCTGGGCCCAATACTTCAATTTTTAAAAGCCATCATTTTGGGAACTACACAAAAAAGATTGTGCATGAGATGTGAAAGTGGAAAGGGCATCTGGTGTCAGTGGTCTGGACTAAGGCAGCTGTTCCAGAGAGAGCGACACTTCTCTCCTGGTGCCCCAGAGGTACCCAGTGGAGGTGATCCTGCTTAGCCTGGGTTTTATTGTGCTAAATGCACCATCATCTATATTTGTTTCTTTATTAGTAGATTTTAGCAAGGACCAGATCTGCGTGACAGTTTTCTAAGGGAAGTGGACAGTGTTGAGCCATCAGTGGGTTTATATACCTTCTGTACTGTCCAGTATGATGGCTACTAGACAGAGGTGGTTCTTGAAACTTAAAAGCGACTCGGAAAGTCACTGAATTCCAAATCTTGTTTGGTTGTAACGAAGTGTACATGGTATATATGGCTAGCAGGTGCTGAATGGAAAGCATAGTTATAGACCCTTCACAGCCTGACCTTAGCCGGCCTCCCTTTCACAGACCACATGTCCAGCTGAACTGGCATGTGCTGCCTGTGTTCTTGACCTTGTGGTGTTCCTGCCTCCAGTCCTGCCTCGTCATGTTCACTCCCAGCGTAGGAACCTTCCAAGGTTGCTGGTGAGCTGCTGCATGTGGGAAGCAGACCTGCTCCTCCTTATGCTGCAGAACCAACACACTTGTAACACTGTCTGGTTACAGTGACCGGCCTACATTTCCTACTTGCTTGATTACATCTATACAGTCCTCAGGGCTCAAGTTGCGGTTACATGTGTGACAGATTCCTTTCCTGCGATTTTGTGTTGGCTTTTGCTACTGAGGCTGCTACTGGTTACTGTGCTTCAGTGGCACTAGGGGGCAGTGTCATGCCCACAAGGAGGGAGTGTTGATCCCAAAGCGACACAGATTTTGAGCATTCTTTCCTAATTCACTGTTCAGTCTCATGTTAATAATTGTACCCTTCAGAAGGAACTCACACCTGCTTATTGTCACTGACACTAATAAATACTATAATTATCTTTATAATTATCTTGAATTGGACTCTAGAATATGAAACTGGATCAGGAGACGGCTGAGAGTCTGGGAGGAAACCTGGCCTTGTGAGGCACCAGCCAGGGCCATCCGTGTCAGAGGTTCGGTTCTGGAGGGCAGCCAAAGCTTCGCGGTGGGCAGTTGGTGTCCCAGCACTGACCCGGTGGTCAAGAACTGAAGTTCTTGGTTTGATCTTGCCAGTAGTGAACTTGGCAAAACAATTCTGTGTACGGGGTATAACGTTCATTGTCCCAACCAAAGGGTCAGATAAAACCGTATGTGTGCAGTGGTAGCTTGTAAAAAAGCATGTAAATAAACTTCTTTTTCCTCCCTGATTCTTATCATACCTGGCACCAAGCATGTAGTAAGTGGTTAACTAAATATTTATCATATTAATTTTTAAGTGGAAAGGATTTACTACATACAAGGTCAGTGAAAGAAGTATTCATGCAATTACATTCACCTAGACTACACACATCAAGGGGTGATTATCGTCATAGGGATGTGGCTAATGTATATACTGTCCTTTCGTGGTATGTATAAGTCTCAAGGGGGACTGTATATAATATGCATTTAAAAATGTCAACAGTATTTATAGTCTCTTATCTAGCAGATTTATTTTTGTTTACCTTTGTTAATGCTAAAAATAATCAGAATAAGCCAAAACATTACGCAGGGTATTTTTTTTTATTTCATTGTAGAAAATCAGAGGGTTGTGTGTGTGTGTGTGTGTGTGTGTGTGTGTGTGCAAAGTCAGATATACAGAGAGGAGAGACATAGAGGATCTTGTGTCCAATGATTCACTCTCCAAGTGACCGCAGTGGCCAGAACTGTGCTGATCCAAAACCAGGAGCCTCTTCCAGGTCTCCCACATGGGTCCCAAGGTACAGGGTCCCAAGGCTTTGTGCCATCCCTGACTGCTTTCCCAGGCCACAAGCAGGGAGCTGGATGGGAAGTAGGGCTGCTGAGATTAGAACTGGGATCCAGACGTGTCGGGCCCAAAAACCAGGTTTTAATACAGTTATTTATGCCAAGCAGATGTAATTTGGAAATACGTGTTTTCCAAACCAGATTTGTGGTTAACAAAAAAACGAGCTGTTCTAGAAAAAGGTAGTAGTGGCTGCTTACTGAGAACAGCCATCAGCCTAGAGCCTTCTCTAGTCAGTCATTAGATTTGTCAACTAAGATGTTCAGCTGAAGGTCATGCAATTTCACACTTACAAAACACTCTTGCCAAAGATAATTGCAAACCCACTATCTGCAATCGAATCATTTCCTGCTCAGGCTTGCAGTGGGGAACTATTTGAAACTACGATCTTGTAAGGTTAGTTATGAAAAATGCCTTGTTGGGAGAGGTGCCAGTGACAGACCTAGCAAGTGTAGGGAGAATATGTACCCCGGGGTCCTGGGACTGACCAGACGGAAAGCACGGTTCTGGTTCTGGCCTACAGTCCATTCCCTGGGGGTGGGATTGTTCAGTTTCGTGTTGAACACACTCCGACAGTGTGCCAGACGGATGGCACATTCCTGCTCCGACCTTCCTGACACGTGGGAAGTGTGGCTGTGCTCTGGTGAGAATAGCTCCAGGAACTGCGCTTCACCTAGCCTTTGGTCCTCCCAGCTGAGCCGTGCCGTGGCACTCAGGCTGGGCTGGGCACTGACTTGGCCTGTGTCCTCGCAGCCCTCGAACCCATCTTACCTTGGAGCTGATTTTGCTGTCAGGGTGCCCCAGAACTAACTCACCCTCTCTGACTAGGAATGACCTGGTATTAGCCTTTGAAAGGCCACAACTCCCTTGCCTTCCCACCCCAGCTGTCTTTATTCATATCTACGTTTTTGGTTTAAGTCTTCCCTCTGAAAATAGGTGGGAGCTAGGCAATTTAGGCAGCAGTTAGCTGCCCCTTTGCTTCACTGCATCCCTTTGGCTGGGTGCAAGAAATCTTTGGACATCAAGCCTCATGGTGTCCCCGTCCCATCTTGCCCCCCCATTTCACATTGCCCTTTGATTTTTAAAAATCTGATACTCAGACTTTCCTTCCCCCACTGACACACCAGTGGAGTCTCCTAGGCTATTTCTGTCGGCTTAATGATCCACAGCTGTTGCTGGAGTTCTGCCTGTTTTCGTGCTCAGGAGAGGTGGATAAGCCAGAGGAACCATGGGTCTTTTTGTGGGTCACTCAGTGTGTCAACCAAATCTAATTCTTTTGGGGTGGGGGGACTGGGAAGCACTGAGGTAAGGCTTAAGAAAGGGTGTTTGAAAACACAGGAGGGAAAAATGCAAGCTCGTATTGTGGATACTTTAAAAATAAGCATTCTGTTGGTAGATATGACCGTCTGTCACTTAAAGCTATGCTGGAAAATTGTGCATGGAGGAACTGGGTAACCACTGCATTCTCTTAGATTTTGGCCTGGAATGTCGCTCCGCCCATGTTGTGTGTTGGAGGAGCCAAATAGTTAAATAAAAAGGAGAATTCTGCGGTGGGAAAGATGGAAGTCCTCCTGAAGTGGCCACGACAGGCATTGATTTCAGTTCTGCCCAAGGGTAGGTTTCTTGAAGCCCTGTGCAAGCCTGCAGGAAGGAAATGTTCCACTTACAAATGTGACACAAACTGAAGGAAATGCGAAGTTGCAGTTTTTTTTAAACAGGGCCGGCTCCCCTGCAGTCACACTTACCTTTACTCCTGGAGATGTCTAGCAGCCTGGCAGGTGGGGAGTGGGAAGACCCCTTCAGGTGTGCCCTGTGTGCCCTGTGTGCCCTGTGTGCTGAGCTGCACCAGCCAGTTGGCCTTTGCAGTGTGCGCCTGAGCATTTTAACCCTTCCCGACAGTTTTAACTGATAGACCTGCACCTTTTAACCCCGTGCTCTGCATGAAGTTTAACTTCATTTTTTTCAAAGAAAAGACAAATCTTTAAATCTTCCTTCAATTTCTTGAGTCAGATAGCTAAAATGCTATGTAATATTTAAGGGGGTGAACTTTTTTTTCTTTGAATCCCCCCCAGAGAGCTTTACAGCTAAATGCATGAAGACCGTTCAGATTGCACACACATTTTAGGGTTGGAGTCTGTTCACCTGTCACCGACCAGCAGCAGAGCTGTGTGTCAGGTGTCTGAGGTTTTCTGGGTGAACGTGCAGACCTTCAGATGGCTCTGCCTAAATGTGCTGAAAGAGACACGTCCCAGTCACGTGCTCCCCACTCAGGTGTCTAGGGTGCACGCTGTGCCCAGATCTTGTACTGGGGTGTTGCATGTCGCTGTGGAGATCCGCCTGCCACCGTTAGGGAGGAGCAGCCACGCAGAGTGGAATGGGGGCCCCAGAGTTTTGAAGATGTGTGGAAGGGCCGGATTTAGTTACTTGTTTATGTATAATTATTAATGCTTTTACTGTGACTCTGGCATTGAATGCAGTACAGAAAAATCACAGCTCTGCTGCCCGGCCAGCCCCCGCTAGAACCCTGCTTCTACATCTTACGAGCTCTATGTCCAGTTATTGAACCTCCTTGAACCTGTTTCTTTATCTGTGAAATAGACAATATAGGCTTCAGATGGCTGTTAAGATCAGAGTTCCTGGGTGGTACACCCAAGCTGGGACCTGTGTAGCGTAGCTCAGCGCGAACTTCGGACCCTGCCAAATTCATCCTCTTCTCATGACGAGCCGTTTCTCAGGGCCCTTGCGTCTGCCATTCTTCTGCCCAGGACATTTTTTTTTTTTAAGATCTTCAGGGTTTGTCATGATGCCTCAGTTCAGTGTGAGAGTCACGTATCCCCTCAGAAGCACCTTCTCTGTGCCTCCTGACTGAACCCAGCCCCTCCCGAGTTGTTGTTTGCTTATTTGATAGTTCACTTCATGCAGTGAAATCTGCCCCCCCTGAAGTCATAATACATACGTAGAAGTGTTTATGACATTTGTCTGTGGCCCCCACCACACATGTTCTGTGAGTGCAGGCACCTTATTGTCCCTGTGACTGTTTGATCACCTGGCATGGTGACAGGCCGTGAATGAGTGAACCAAGCAAGAATTTCTCTAGTTCCAGGAGAAAGCTTGTAGATAATTCTTTGTTCCATGTAATGTTGATAGTGCTGTTAACGTAATAGTTTAGAAAATACTTGAGAGGACTGGTTATGTGGCCAGCAAAACCATTATCTGTCACACTGGCATCCCGTACAGGCACCAGTTCACATCCTGGCTGCTCCACTTTCGCTTTAGTTCTCTGTTAATGACCTGGAAGAATGGAAGATGACCTAAGCACCTAGGCTCCTGTCACCCATGTGGAAGATTTGGAAGGAAGCCACTGGCTTCTTACTTCCTCCTGGCCCAGCCCTGGCCATTGCTGCTATCTGGGGAGTGGAGCAGCAGATGAAGATCTCTGTCTCTCCTCCTTTGTGTAACCTTTTCAAATAAATAAATCTTTTTTAAAAAATGATTTGAGAGAGATGCAATGAGCAAACCATCCCATTTGCTGCTTCACTCTCAGAATATCTGTAATGACCCTGGTTGGGATTGAAACCAAGGGTCAGGAATGCAGTCCAGGTCTCCCCTTGTGTGACAGAGACCTGATCAGTCACTTGACGATCACTGCTGCCTACGAAGTCTGCATTAAGAAGAAGGTGGATATAGAACCCAGGCGTTGCAGTATGGGATACTGGCATCTTAAATGCAAACCAACATGAAGGGACAGACTTTCTTTTTCTTTTTCTTTTTTCTTTTTTTATTTGAAGGGCAGAGTTGCAGAAAGAATAAGAGAGAGAGAGAGATTTGTTTTTAAAGATTTATTTTATTTTCATTATAAAGTCAGATATATAGAGAGGAGGAGAGACAGAGAGGAAGATCTTCCGTCCGATGATTCACTCCCCAAGTGAGTGCAACGGCTGGTGCTGTGCTGATCCAAAGCCAGGAGCCAGGAACTTCTTCTAGGTCTCTCACGTGGATGCAAGGTCCCAAGGCTTTGGGCCATCCTCGATTGCTTTCCCAGGCCACAAGCAGGGAGCTGGATGGGAAGTGGAGCTGCCAGGTTTAGAACCGGCGCCCATATGGGATCCTGGGGTGTTCAAGGCGAGGACTTTAGCCGCTAGGCCACGGCGCCGGGCCCCATCTTGTATCCACTGGTTCACTCTCCAAATGGCTGCAGTGAGTGGAGCTGAGCTGATCCGAAGCCAGGAGCTTCTTGCAGGTCTCCCATGTGGGTATGCAGGGGCCCAATCTCTTGGAACCTTCTCCACTGCCTTTTCAGGTCATTAGCAGGGAGCTGAATCAGAAGTGGAACTTCCAGGGCTCAAATCAGCACCCATATGGGAAGCTGGTGCTGCAGGCAGAGGCTTAGTGTGCTGGGCCATGGCACTTGGCCCCAGAGATAGATATTTTAAACATAAAAGACTGCCATGTTGCGTGGAAGAGAGGTGTGCAGTGTGGTCATGGCTAAGAGCTGAGTCCAGTGCAGACATAGCTGGATTCCGGTGTGTATCAGCCCTGTGAGCACTCTGTGGCCTGGGGCAGCTTGCTCCATCTCTCTAGACCCAGATTTCCTTGTCTGTGGAACAGTGCTTAGTGTCTTCCATATGCATAGCTCTTGTTTTGCAAATTAAAGATCATACATGTTTTTACCATTACATAAGGATCAGAAAATGCAAGCTTTTTTCTGCATATTTTAACAGGTTAAGGTCAATTTTCATCAGCTTGTCCTATGTAAGGTAGCAGGGTAGAGGTGTAAATAGCTCAGACTTATCAGCCAGGAAGGTGTTTCATCTACTGCTCTACCTTTATTCCCAGCAGTATTCAAATCAAATAGAAAAGATTTATGATTTTTGATATTTGTTTTCTAAAATATGATTTGAAAAGTCAATTTAGTTTCTATTTCCACACCATATTATACAGCGATGAAAAGTATTTATGAAGCTGAGCAGTGATTGAATGATTGAGCGTATCATACAGGTTAATCACATTTGAAGTCTCTTTCAGAATAGATGTTTTTGCAATAAGTGATTTTAAATAAAGTTAGTGATTCTTCTCTTCCAGCCTTTATTTACAGCGATGCAATATAATTAATTGTATGAAGATGCTTGAAAAAATTCATTGACCTGATGCTGGTTGGCATGCCTGCATCACTTACTGGAATGCCTGGTTCCCAGTCCTGGCTCCACTTCCCATCTCAGCTTCCTGTTGATGTGCCCCTGGGAGGCGGCAGGTGAAGGGTCCCTGCTCCCCAACTGTGGGGACGCACACTGAGCTCTCAGCTGCTGGCTTCGGCTTGGCCCAGACCCAGCTGTTGCAGGCATTGGGGTAGGACCCACCAGCAGTGGGAGCTCCATCCGTCTGTCTGCTTCCCCCTCAACTTTTTAGAAAGTATTTATGTATGCCACCAGTCACCTTATAATATGAATATTTGGGTCATTATTGTTTACTCATAATTAATTAATTATAACAAGTAGTCATTGATTTTTTTTCACTCCAAGAGAGGGCAGCATTTCTATTTTGAAAAACCAGACCCTTGATCCATTTCTGTAATTTATTCATAAATCTGTGTGAAGAGTCAAATCCATGGGGTCCTGAAATTTGTGATTTCTAAAAATATTTACTTACTTGCCATCAAGTCAGAAAGTGTACTTGCATTGCTAATTCAGTTCCCAAATGGCTGTAATAGCCAGTTCTGGGCCAGTTGAAGCAAATCAGCCAGATCTCATGAAATGACACCATCTGGCCCTAAAACTGTTTGTAAGGCAGAGTTAGAGGTCAGGGTTGCAGGTGAACCCCCCACCTGTGGTACCATCATTCCATATGGGTGCCATTTTGAATGCTGGCTGTTCGAAACTTCTGGCCTGTCTGGGAAAGCAGTAGGGGATTACCCAAGTGCTTAGGTTCTGTGCTTCCATAGGAGACCTGGAGCAGCCTCCTGGCAGGACTGGTCCAGTTCTGGCCTTTTGAGGCCATTTGGAGAATGGACCAGTGGATGGAAGAGATCTCTCTTTCCCGCTTTGCTTTCCAAATAAATAAATAAATATTTTTTTTAAAAAGTTGCAGGCAGCTGTGTAGGGGCCATTGCCAAGGTATAGTAGGGTAAGCCTCTGTGGTGCTGGTATCCCGCATGCGTGCCAGTTGGAGGCCCAGCTGCTCCACCTCCCATCCAGCTCCCTGCTAGTGTGCCTAGGACTGCAGTGAAAGATGGCCAAGTCCATCCAAGTCCAGGTGCACCCGCATAGGACACCCCAGATAGAAACTCCAGATTCCTGGTGTCAGATCAACCCAGTTCTAGCTGCTATGGCCATTTGGGAAGTGAACCAGTAGATAAAAAATTTCTATCTTCCTTTCTCCCTCTGCAAATCTGTCCTTCATAAATAAATAGATACATACATACATAAATACATACATACATACAGTAGTTAGCTATATTTTAAAAAAAAAGACACAGAAAAGAGAGATTGGTCCTCCATCTACTGCTTCACTTGCTAAATGGCATAAAGCCAGGAGCCAGGAACTCCATCTGGGTCTGTGATGTATTTCAGGTGTATTAGCAGGGAGCTAGATCAAAAATGGAACAGTGGGGATTTGAACTGGTGCTAATAGGGAATGCCAACGTTACAGGCAGCAGTTTAATTCATTGAGTCTTAGCAGGCTCTCCCCCTAAATTATTTTATTTTGGAATGATTTTAGACTTAAAAAACAGTTGCAGTGATGGTATTAAGAGTTCCCATACATCCTTAACCTAGCTTCCTATAATATTAGCATCTTATTAAAATAATGCATTTTCAAAACTAAGAAATTAGTTGTGATACCTTACTGTAATGTCAACGCCAAGCCTTCCTTGGATGCCTCTCCGTTCACACCAGTGGCCCTCCTTAGGTCCCACGGTCTATTGCAGATCCAACATTGCCTCATCCGTGTGATTTTTAGATGGTGGATTAGTAGGATCCTGCCAAGGACTGACTTCCCTGTGTCTCCCTGCCCGCATCCCCAACCCCAGCATTCTGTTGTAACTCTGTTTCTGACAAATGGTTGGTGGATCTTCCTGGTCTCTCCAACCACTACATCCGTGACGCCAGCTTAGAGCTCCAGGGTCGTGCTTTCAAAACACCCAGTGTGTTTAGTTTTATGATGAGTCGGTCCCCTTTGATCTGCCTCTCTCTCTTGGTCTAGCCCGTTCTTCTCACATGTCTGGAAACAGCAGGTTTGCAGCCTACAGACTCCTGAGGTATCTTTGGAAGGGAACATTCCTCTTCCCTCGCTTTTCCTACCTCACATGCTCCCAACTCCAGCAAGAGCAGCTCAGAACACGGTCTTTAGTAGAGATGTTTAGACACCAGGCCCTTGGACTTTGCAGAAGCTAAGTCCCTCAGCTGATATCATGCCAGATTCTTCTCAGCTCTCATTTCTGCCCCAGAAAAAATGTATCTGATGTAACAGTGTCCAGGGAAATATTTGTAATCTGTTATACTTCTACAAAGCTTTTTTATGTACTTTGTACATTTTTTAGTTTGAGAGGTAGGGGTCGGGGTGGGCATTGTTGTTCAGCAGGTGAAGCCCCTGTTTTGGTTGCCCACATCTCTTACCAGAGCACGTCAGTTCCCGTTGGCCTCTGCTTCCAGGAAGCCTCCTGTGAGTGCATAGCCGGCAGCAGGTGATGGCCCACGTCAGCTCCCTACCAGCTGTGTGCAAGACCCGAGTGGAGGTCCATGCTCCTGGCTTCAGCTGTTGTAGGAGTTTGGGGAGTGATCCAGCAAATGGAAGATCTCTCTGGGTCACTGGACTGGAATCCATGTCTTGTAATCCTTTCTTGGATGCCTGTTGGTCTCTCCTTAAAGGGCAGTTCTGCAGATGCATGGCCTGCACTTGGAACTTATTCACGTAACTAACCTTGTATGCAGTGCTGCCCCTTTCTCCAGAAGGCAGACTTGAGTTAACGGTAAACCCTTTCTGCTTATGGGTAGGGCTAATTATAGAATACACTGGGTCAGTAAAATGCTGTTGTTTATATTAAAAATAAGCCAGAAATACATTTCTGGTACAGTGTATCCTGAGTTAACCCCTTCAGGCTGGCTTCCCAAGGAAAGGACTAGAAACACTGGCACGAGAGAGCCCCAAGAGTTCCACAGAAGCTGGCGAGGAAGCCACCCTGTGGCTGCCAGAGGACAGGGTCCAGGGTGGAGACCTCTCCCTTTTCCACCATCTTCCTAGGCTGTGCCAGGAAAGACTCGTGGGAGGAGGGGATGGGTCAGGGCCCAGAGCAATGTTGCTTTTTGGGGAATGATGTCAGGAAGTTGCTTGAAACTTTAGTACAAATTGATAAAGAAGATAAAATATTTTCAGGCTCCATTTATATGTTCACTGCATTGGGAGGATGTAGCTGTTTTCCTCTCTGGTATATAGTGCTGGAGGTGATCATGTTTGTCTCTTATAACATGGTAGAAAAAATAACTTAATTTTTATTGTTTACAAACAGTACTTCTTAGTATTTTTCTACAAATGTATATCACACGTCAGGCCAGAAAAAGGTTGAATTTGCCGAGGACCCACAGGAATGGGGCAAGCCCACTTTTGACATCTGTGTCAGCCAAAGTTGCTATCTCTTAAGTAAAAAATCTTACTGGTGTTAAGATCGCTTTCAGTAAGTCTGGAAGTTATTCTTGTGGAGTCCCTTTTTCCCACTGGGCTAACACCCGGGCCCACCTGTGAGTGCAGGGTATGTTTGAATGGCTGCGTTGACTCACAGGGATAGCAGAGCTTCTCGCTTGGGGTGCTGTGTGTATCCCCTTGGCCGCCAGCCTTCACACTGCAGGACTTGGCTCTGTTTGCTCCCCCGTGAACTGTTACCTCCCCTGAAAGCAGATTGTGTGTGTCAGGTCATGACTGCATCCCCAGCAACACACGGGGTGTCTGATCAGTAGTGGACCTCGTGGCTTGCAAGGGAACTCAGGGAAGGTGAAGCTTTGACAAGGAGCCAGGGAGTGCAGTGTGGCCTGAGCCGTGAGGTGAGGGACATGCCGGCCGACCAGCACACAGGTCCTGGGGAGTAGCACGAGTAAGTGAATACTCAGCGTGCCTCGACTTCCTGATTCTAAGTTTGTTTCTCCGAGTGTTTCAGTATTACGACCAGTTGTGATCTTAAAGAGAAAGTGTGAAAAGGAGGTTATCACTGAACGTGAGGGGAGGAAGAACTACGGATTCTAGGATATGGTTTTCCTTACATTCTTTATTCCTTCTTTGTAAAATACAGTATCACAAATTGCACTTTTTTGGGTGTGTGTGTGTGTGAGAGAGAGAGATCTTGACCTGAAGTCTTTTTCCCCCCACTAGAATGAAAAGCTTTATGTGAGTAGAGACCATGAGGGTATCTGGCACCCACCACAAGTTGTTTAGTGGACGTTGCTAGGTGAGTGAATGCAGGAGAGCTTTGTCTTCCCCTGAACTCCTGGTCCATGCCGTGGAGGTGGTCATGGGAAGTGGCCTGGGCAGCTTGAGGAGCAGTGTTGGCTCGGAGCACCTTCCCCTGTGTGTAGCCACATGCTGTAAGAACGAAATGACTCTGTGGCTTCATGACGTGGATGCCACTGGCAGATTCTTCAGGCAGATAGAAGAATAAGGTACACAAAAATGTAGCTGTAGTTTGCTGCTACAAGGATGAATGTTTTCATTATCAGCATGCTGAGCTGCAGGTGAGGCTAGAACTCAACTAGCTCTCACCTTCCCAGTACAATGTGTTCTCCAGTTGGAATTCAGAGATAGTAATGGTGTCTGTTGGCTGACTTAGGTTTCATTTGCCTGTCTGGGATTGGTGCCTGACAATTAATGAGGGGAGAAATACACAAATGATCAGCATATCAAGCTTTGGGGATTTTATACAGGGAATAGAATTTAGAGTAATTAAGTTCTACTTGAAATCGGATTCCACAATTAATGTTTATTAGATTACTGCTCTGGGCATTGATTTCCCAAGATTTTTCAGATGGCTGTCGTCACCGTTGTTCAAGGCAGGTGGAAATTGTATCTCCGTGGAGCGTGGAGGACATAGAGTGTCTGTCTTTGTGGCGTCTTTTCTGTTTGTTCCAACCCTCTGACAGGCACTCGCTAGTGGCACCATCCATCAGCTGTAAAGACATCTGCTCATCTATATATAGGCTGCTCACGCAGACCCATTTAGAAACAGATGATCCATTAGATTTGTGGAGTCCAGTAACAGCAAAGGCATAAAGACACATGCTTGTGTGCAGTGAAGCATTTAGTTTGTACCAATTCAAGAGGTAGTGAGGAACTCTGCACAGTGCAGTGCCATGCAGTCGGTTCCCTCAGATTCCACCTCCCAGATTCTCCCCAGGCAGCACGGTGAACATGACATGAGCCCATGTGGGGGCAGGCACTGAGTGTATGGACTCTAAAATCGCTCCTGATGTGGGTACATACAGCTCTGTGCTATTTCCCGAAACGATTTTTTTCTAACATGCTCAGTTTAAGGTCTGGAAAGGTAAACAGTGAGGGAAATTAAGACAGATTAAAGAAGAGGAAAACTTACATAAACAATTGTTTCTTTGCAGTTGGACGTCTGAGAAGAACTGTCGTGAAGTCTGGACAGCCAAGCAGAAATTATAAAATTAGATGAAGTACAGGTTAGCTGCAGTAATGCTGAGTTTTCTGTTTTGCCCCTTTCCTTCTGCTGATACAGGGTTAGTGGGAGAGCGTTCTGCAGTCCATGAAAGGTTGTGGTGGTACCTAAGACCAGACTGACAGAGAGTAGACTGCATCGGACCCTGGGTCGGATTGTGGACACCTAACTTCTGGGAGGAGCAAGATGGAGTTTCCAGGTTTCTGAATTTTGATTTCAGGTAGTTTAGAGATGAAAAATGTTTACCAGATAAACTCCTCTTTGAACTAAAGCTCTGGGTGTTCACACACATATCTGCACATACACATGTGTGTTTATTCAGGGACACTTCAAAAAGCTCATGAAAATGGAATTAAAAGATGAATTTGTTTTGGTGTTGAAATCCATTTATGGGGGTCTTCAAATATTTATGAAAAATATGTATTATTAAAAAGCTATGCATGGAGTTCATACTTTTTGCATCAAAATAAATTTACATTTCTCTTTCTACCAGAGTTTTTGGAGTGCACATACATATGCATGTAAGTGGATTGAGCCTTTATTATCTTGCAATACTTGGATCACAAGTTTTGCTTTGCCTTTTTTATTTTGGATCAGAAATTTATTAAGGAATAAATTTAGCTTCCATAGTATTGTTTTCATGAAGTCAGAAATTTTTCTATTAAGAAGTTTGGCCCTTTTTGTTTAGGAGAGCTACTGTTTGGTATTTCAAAATTAGTTTTGTGTAGTAGTCATTGATTTCATTAATCATTGTCTCTTTGGAGTGTTTGGGCTTACTGGGTTATGTTATTTCCCTATTCTCTGAAATCAGATTGGTCTTTTGAGTTTCCTTGTTTGCTAGTTGCTTGTCTGGGCCGCAGAAATGCTGTAAAAGTGACCAGCTTGGCCTTGCGCCCACAGAGGGTGACCACAGTGCCCTTTTGCTTCCCCATGGAGACTTGCTCTGCACGTGGAAGACTCCCCAAAACCTGAGTGAATCCCAGCTCGTAACCATGAGACATTTGCTATGTTGAAAGGTCTGAGTTTTAATATCTTGATTTCTGAAATTGAGATAATAACCATGCCGTTCTCACCGGGTTGTTTGGGAGTAAAGAGGGTTAAATAAATTAAAACATAGAAACATAGGGCCTTCTCTCCACTCCCTCCCCGCCCCACCCCATGGACTCCTGGGTTTGACACCGACCTGGGCTCCTGATGCCAGCTTCCTGGTACTGGAGCTCTGGGAACGCAGTAGTGATGACTCAAGTAGTTGGGTCCTTGCCACCCGGTGAGAGCTGGATGCTGTCCCTGTCTCCTGGCCCTGGCCTGCCTTGGCCCTGGCCCTGGGAGGCGTTTGAGGAGTCGATTAGTGGATGGGCATGCTCATTCTGTGTCTGTGTGTCTTGTCTCCTTCTACCGCTCAATTAAATAGAAATTAAAGTAAATGAACAAAAGCGTGTCAGTCACTTACATAAGACCTGACACATACATAGGAACAGACCCAGTGACTTGTGTTTTAGTTGTGGGACATTAAAAAAAGAAGAGGAAAACATTAAAATTTAATAGGGCCAACACGATAGCCCAATTGACTGATTTTCCACCTGCAAGCCCTGGTATCCCATAAGAGTGCCAGTTCATGTCCTGGCTGCTCCACTTCTGATCCAGGTCACTGCTGATGGCGTGGGAAAAGCTGTAGACGACGGCCCGAAGCCTTGGGACCCTGTGCCCAAGTGGGAAATCTGGAGAAGCTCCTAACTTCACGTCAGCTCGGCTCCAGCTGTTGTGGTCGTTTGGGGAGTGAACCAGAAGGAAGATCTTTCCCTTTGTCTCTCCTTTTCTCTATCAATCTACCTTTCCAAAAAAAAAAATTTTTTTTTTAAATCTTTTAAAAATTAAGATTGTTTTAAAAATTTGTTTCACAAGTCAGAGGGAGAGGCAAAGAGAGCTTCCATCTGCTGAATCACTCCCTAGATAGCCATGATGGTCAGCACTTGGCCAGGCTGAAGCAAAGAGCCCAAGGCGTTCATCTGGGTCTCCCACGTGGGTGGCAGGGGCCCAAACACTTGAGCCATCCTCTTCTGCTTTTTGCCATTAGCAGGGAGCTGGATTAGAAGTGGAGCAGCTGGGACTTGAGCCAGTGTCCATAGGAGAGCCTAGTGCATGCAAGGCAAGAATTTAGCCACTAGGCTATTGTGCCAGTCCCTCTAGATCAGTTCATGTTTTGCTGAAGTTGATTGCCTGAACTCCTTGGACTGTGGTCTGAACCATCCTCTTCCTCCGCCTGTTATCCACCTTGCCAGAAAATAAATGCAGTGATCACACCCAGGTCCTAGAATATGAGTCAAATCCAGTCTCACTTCTTCTTACTGATACACATTTAGGTAAATCACAGATCTCTTTGGGCCTCACTTGCTCACTTATAAAGTGGAACTAATACCTGTCTCCATGGAGATGTTATGAAAGTTGAATGAGTTAAAATGCGAAAGTATAAGAGTGCATCAGCAAGAGGAAATACATATTTGGGTCAAAAAAAATTTAAGTCCGTGCACAGGAGAAAGTCTCCAAAAAGTTCATGGAAAGTGTGTAATAAGGAAAATACAGGAGTTTTTGGAATCTTTGTTTGCAGAACTGGCTGTCTGGTGCACAGCACATCCTCAGTAAATGTCCATCACTTCTAGGAGGCTATTGCTGTTTTTCTATTTAATTTTCCAAGGTTTTGCTTTCAAAAAAACAAAAAAGCAATGTTTGTAAGAGAATATCCCTTAGTTAAACCTTTCAGATTATATCATCTTTTTGAGATCTAGTAGAATTAGAAAAACTGTGAAATGCCCCCTGTGTATGAAGAATTGAGAGGCAGGCATATGTCGGTGAGCTCTGTTCCATGCTGTATGGGAATTTGTACTGGAAAGAATGGTTGGTTCTGTTCAGGGGGTGGCCATTACATGGGGCTTAATGTTGTTACTCATAGAGCATCTGAAAGGCAGCGCACAGGAGGCCCAGAGTCATTTGTGAATGTGGGGGAGTGAGACAGGAAGTTCAGATGCAGTTTCCGGGAGGTGTTTCTAGGTGACGTGAGTAAGAGAGGTGGGGAAAGTTCATGGTCCTTGAAAAGGAGTAACTGGACAGCCTTGATGAGGATGACTTGGAGAGGCAGACACAGCCGGCTGCACTGCAGCATGGGGGAGCATGGTGGGGTACAGTTGGTAAGAGGAGTGTGAGGTGGTGGAGGGTTGAAACTGGCACAGGTATTGACCGTTAGTACCAGGCCAAGGGTCGGCGAGGAGGGTGGATGGGGAGGTGGCACCACTCGAGAAGGATAGGAGGCGGATTAGCTTTCGAGGAGAAAGATGGGTTCTGCTTTGAATTTGAAGTGCATGTAGGAGCTGGTCAGGGTCCTGCTGCCCTGGGAGGCCTGCCTCAGCACTGCTGCTGGGTATGCTGGACATCAGGACAATGATTGCCAGTGGAAGCAGGGTCCCCCAAGTGCCCAGCGGGTTGCACTCACCTGAAACAGGTTTACTTGGAGAGGGGGCAGATCTTCCTAGGTTCTCTTCTCTGAGCACTTCCTAACTTTGTGATTCTGCAGTGTGGAGGTATAACACCCTTTAGATGTCAGTGACTTTGGAAACAGAGATCATTGAGCTTTAAGTTAAACAAAAAATTAAAAAGGAGAGGGGGGAGAAGCCTGTGGAGTACAGGCGCGCCCATGGTTCCCTCAGCCCGGATGTGCTTGGTTTTTCAACCTCAACAGAAAAGGCTCCAAGTGAAGAGGAAGAGGAAGAAATGAGATATAAAACAATGAAATATTTTCTAGTCTGGAGAAATGCGTTGCCTGGTGACAATAGTTGTAATTTTCAGATGCAGGAGATCTGGCAAGGGCCCGGTACTTGCTCGTGTGTGCGAGTAGGTTCATCAGTCACTCTTGCTGCGGAAGTACAGAGCCTTCTGAAAGATCTTCCTGCTGGGTGGGGCTCCTTGTTATAATGTTTTCTTTGAGCTCAGAGTTGGTGTTTCTAAGTCTCAGTGGGTCGAGGTGTTGTAGGAGGTTTTGAGCAAGAGATGGGTCCTCTGGCATTTTGTGGATTGTTATCGCCCTGCAAGACCCTTCGCAACTTCCTCTTGCCGCCCACAGCAGAATACGGAAACTCTGCTGTATCAGGCCACTTCTGCAATTACAGGCGGCCTCGGTGCAAGGGCTGCCGCTGCCATACGACCCCTTCCTGGTTGTAGATTGTCCTTGCATTTGAAGATGTGTTCTCTAAGGTGGGATGCTCTGCTGACCCTCCCTCTCCACTCTCTCTCTGCCGCCCCACAGTGCTTCAGTTGAAGCTCCAACAGCGCCGGACCCGTGAGGAGCTGGTGAGCCAAGGGATCATGCCACGTAAGTGTCCCCTCCACCCTTTCTCACCCTCGGCTCCTCCCAGAGCGACCTCTGGTTGTGACTGTATGTGGACCCCGTGCCATGGGAAGTGTTGGAACCAAAGCGTGGAGACGGGCTTTAGTCTCCATCTTTCCTTCCTTGTGATGTCCCAAGTCCTGACACTCTGAATCACAGAGTTTAAATAATGAACCTTGCTAGGCAGGTTGAATGAAACCAACAGCGTCTAGGTTTAGGAGTTTCGTGCAATCAGCCTTAGCAAGGGTCTCTCCACCCTGTCCCACTTCCCTTTCTGGTGGGCAGCTGTTGTCCTGGGTTGTCGGGAGGGGGTGCCCACTTCTCACATAGGTTTTGCTTTGGGTTCAGATGTTTGGGAAGAGAAGCCTCTTTTCTACCTGGTATTTTGGATGTGCCTGGCAGGGGTGCCAGCATGCCAAGGGCATTGCCACCAGGTGGGCTCAGGGACTGCAGAACCTGACCTCTTGGGGGAGAAGTGAGACCAACTTTGGACTCTGCCGAATCTAGCAGTACTGTGGACTGGAAGCTGGAACCAGCAGGTTTTCACATGGAGCATAGATTCTCCCGGTCTCCATCTGTGTGCTGTCACCACTTGAGTGCACCTAGTGAAATAAATCACTCCTGCCTGCCTTCTGGGGGAAGGGATGTTTCCCTCTGCCCCCGTGCCCTACGATCCATGGCCTTTCTGCTTTCTGGAAATGGTTCCACTATCTCTTACATGCAGTCAGTGTAGCAAGATGAAGCTCGGTTTAGAGGGGCAAGCAGGGCGATGCATGGATCAGGTAGTTTCAAAGCATGGTCAGTGACAGGAAGTAAGGTACTGGCTGATGCGTTAATGAGTGATAGGAGTGGCATGGATCACGTTGAACGGGATGGTCAGGAAAGGCTTCCCTGGAGAGCTCAGATCTGAAGGGTGTGATGGCGTCAGCCGCTGAGAAAGCAAGAAAAGGGCCGAGGCAGTGGGAAGAGCGAGTGCAGGGCCTGGGTGAAGCCAGGGGTCAGTGTGTTTGAAAACCACCATGGAAGCCAGCGTGGCTGGAAGGACACACGAAGCTGAGCAGCGGAGGGCCGGAGCCGAGCATGCCGGTCACATGGGGGGAGCAGCTGAGGGGCACAGTGTGGTAATTTGAAGTTAGAGCCCTCAGCAGGTGGAGGGCAACTGAAGCCTGTTTTTCACTTGAGCATCCGCTGGTGAGCTCTTTTTGTTTCCTTCAGTCAGTGGCCTTCCACGGCTTGTCTTGAAGTGCTGGTGGCTTCAAGCAGTGTGACCAGGCAGGGCACTCAGATGGAGCACTCAGATCTGTCCCTGTACGAGCCTTGCAGAGGAGCGACTTGCCCAGCACTGCATCCGCTTGTCCCTTCCGCCAAGACATCACGTGGTTAGTGCCTAATGTGGACCTGAACGTTACAGGGACCAAGGAATGGGAGACATGGTCGCTGCCTTCAAGATGCTGAATGACCAGCTTTCCTACATGTAAAATAAGGAGCGAGTCAGTGCCGGTGTGTGAGGTGGGGACCGTGATTACAGCAGCTCAGAGGGCGTAGTCTACTTCCAAGGCTCTCTGAGTTTTTGCACTAAAAGCTGTGCAGAGAGTGAGTGCTGTGCTACTGGAGGTCATTGTTAATAGAGTTGATCGATTATGATCTCTTAGCATTCTTTTATTTTTTTTAAGATTAATTTTATTTTTATTGGAAAGTCAGATATACAGAGAGGAGGAGAGACAGAGAGGAAGATCTTTTGTCCATTGATTCACTCCCCAAGCGGCCGCAACACCAGAGCTGCGCCAGTCCAAAGCCAGGAGCCAGGAGCCTCTTACAGGTCTCCCATGTGGGTCCAGGGCCCAAAGCTTTGGGCCATTTTTGACTGCTTTCCCAGGGCACAAGCAGGGAGCTGGATGGGAAGCAGGGCTGCTGGGATTAGAACTGGTGCCCATATAGGATCCAGGTATGTGCAAGGCAGGGACTTGAGCCAATAGGCTACTGCCTTGGACCCAATCTCTTAGCATTTCTGGCAGTTCTCTATGTTGCTAGGCTGCTTGATGCTGAAGTTCCTGCATTGGTCTCCTTATGTGCTTGTGTCTACTACCAGAGCTCCCTGAGAAAGTGTTGCTTTTCCCCCACCAAGATTTATTTATTTAAAAGGCAGAGTTAGAGAAATGGGGGGACAGAGAGAGATCTTCTGTCTGTTGGTTTGTTCACTCTGCTAATGGCCACAATGACCAGGACTGGGCCAGGCCAAAGCCAGAAGCCTAGAATTGTGTCTGAGTTTCCCACATCGGTGTCAGGGCCCCAGCAGTTAGGCCTTCTTCTGCAATATCAGGTGCATTGTCAGGCACCTGAATCAAAGTTGATGAGCAGGTCCTCAGACCAGCGCTCATGTGGGATGCCATGAGTCCTAGGCGGCAGCTTGACTCTCTGCGCCCTAACACCAGGCTTGAGAAAGCATTTCATTTATATTTCTGACTGCAGTGCCTGGCCCTGCATGGCAGTGAAGACAGCCAGTTGTGGATGAGGTGTGTGAGAGATGCCCGCCAGCCAGAAACCTGGGATTCTGGGTGTGGAATGTGGGCAGCACTTCCCCTTTTTCAGGAGCCCAGTCTGTGCAATAGTTTGTACAATATCTAATTATACACTTGAACTGTCCTCTGGGTTTGAGAAGTGGAAGAAAAGGCCTTTCTGATAGGAGAAGAAATGACCCGCCCTGCTGAGAGTCCTTTGTCTTCCAGAGAGCCGCCTCAGCTGTGGACCCAGTGGTACCCAGCTCTGCCGGTGGAGGGAGGAGGTAGCAGAGACTTAGAGGAGAAGAGGGGATAGGCTCAGGTGGGACATTCACTGCTCACCTAGGCACCTGCTAAGACACAGACAGGATCCTGAGTTCCTGTGGGTGAGGATTGGCGTTGTGGCCAGCCTTCACCTGTGAGTAAACCCTAGCCCACTGCCACCCACATCCCTAACCCCTGCTATCATCTCCCACATCCCCTGCCTCCCTAACGTCCCTCCACCTCGTCATCCCCCACTAACCCCACATTTCCCCCCCCACCGTGTGTTGTTTAAGGAAAACATGAGCAGCGCGTGGAGTAAATTACGAATGGGCAGCAAGCTGTCAGTATTGGAGACATGGTGTCTGCCCACTTGCATCCCTGTTTTCCTGAGCTGAAGAATTCTGGAAAGAGCCCTGTGTTGAGATGTGGTCGAGCCTTCCAGCTAAGGACAGGGGCCTGGTCATCATCTCTGGTTTACACCTTGCATCAGGTTCCCCTCATTCCAGTCTCCTTTCTAGAGTTGGAGGAAAGTAAACCCCCTATGTGTCCATTGTCCAGAACATCACACAGAGCTCCCATGTGGCGCTGGCTTGAGGTCTGCCATCCTGTCTGTGGGACACACTGCTTCCATGGCTCAGGGTTCCTTCAGGTTGTCATTCAGGGTTGGGATGTGGCCTTTCTGTGGTCTTGGAGGAGTCGAGGTCCCTCAAATACCATAGACTCCTGTCCAGTGCGCTAGTCATAATGTCCACCATGGAATGGAGAAGTTCATATCTGATCCTCTACAGGACCCTTTGTTATTCTCATCATGTAAATGTTTCCTTTAACACCACCTCAACCAGAGTGTGGCAGAGCAGAGGCTCCATGGCCTAGACCCTCAACCCTGGCTCTTGGGGCCTGGAGCTCTGAAAGTCTTGGGGCAAGATGGGCTTACATTCCCAAGGTGGCGTGTGCAATACATGTTCTTTCTCTTTTTAAAATGTATCTATTTGATAATCAGAGTTACATAGAGAGCTTCTGTCCTTTGCTCATTCCCCAGGTGGCTGCAAGAGCCGGGGCTGGGCCAGACAGAGGCCAGGAGGTTCCTCCGGGTCTCCCACTTGGGTGCAGAAGTCTGAGCACTGGGGCCATCTGCTGCTGCTTTCCCAGGCCGGTTGATAGGGAGCTGGATAGGAAATGAAGCCAGGACTTGGACCGACGCCCATATGGGACAGCAGTGCTGCAGGTGTTGGCTTAACGTGTAGGACCACACTGCTGGTCTTTAGCTGTTGTTCTCAAGTAGTTTCCCCAAAGCCTTTCTCTTGGATGATTAGGGGTGTGTGCAGTCGTAGGAGCAAGGTGAAAATTAAGGATATCCGTGAGGCTGTAGCAGGGGCATAGTCTATTAAAGGAAGACAGGGAAGTTCTCCAGAGCAGTGGAGACGAGTCTCCTGCTACTTTTCTGGAAGGAGAGAAGAACCCCGTGCATCTCTTCCTTCTCAGGCTCTGTTGAGAATCCCTGAGAAAGACGGAGTGCTGGGTCTGCAGTCCTGCAGTGGATGTCCCAGAGGGCAGTCCCTGTGTCCTTCAGGTTTTCTAGCGACCTTCCAGGCTCTGGCTTCTTCTTCTTTTTTTTCTTTTTTTGAAGATTTATTCATTTTATTACAGCCATATATACAGAGAGGAGGAGAGACAGAGAGGAAGATCTTCCGTCCGATGATTCAATCCCCAAGTGAGCCGCAACGGCCGGTGCGCGCCGATCCGAAGCCGGGAACCAGGAACCTCTTCCGGGTCTCCCATGCGGGTGCAGTGTCCCAATGCATTGGGCCATCCTCAACTGCTTTCCCAGGCCACAAGCAGGGAGCTGGATGGGAAGTGGAGCTGCCGGGATTAGAACTGGCACCCATATGGGATCCCGGGGCTTTCAAGGCGAGGACTTTAGCCGCTAGGCCACGCCGCCGGGCCCACAGGCTCTGGCTTCTTGAGTGAATTCATTTTTTTTTTTTTTAAGGACTTACTTATTTTTATTCCAAAGTCAGATATCCAGAGGCAGAGAGACAGTGAGAAAGATCTTCTGTCCGCTGATTCACTCCCTAAGTGACCGCAACGGCCGGTGCTGCACCGATCCAAAGCCAGGAGCCAGGAAACTCCTCCAGGTCTCCCACATGGGTGCAGAGTCCCAAGGCTTTGGCCCGTCCTTGACTGCTTTCCCAGGCCACAATCAGGGAGCTGGATGGGAAATGGAGCTGCCGGGATTAGAACTGGCATCCATATGGAATCCCGGTGCGCGTAAGGCAAGGACTTTTAGCCACTAGGCCACGGCACCAGGCCCTGAACTCAGTTTTAATTTTGGTTTTTTTTGTGTGTCTTAAGTGGCTTTTCTGTGTGCCTAGGCAGTGCCACTGGCGACAGTTTGGTTAGCAGAATCTAAGGGTGTGAAGGCAGACATCTTAGGCAGTTGCACTTCATAGGCTGCCTTGCCCTTGAGAAGTACCCAGACACAATGCTACATGTGAACACGGACAAACCAGCCCGCTAGCTGGTGCTGAGCAGTTTGTGGGTCAACAGGCAGGGCCCGTGGGTCCCACATAGGAGCAGGCAGATCGGCTGTAAGCGTTGCTGCATCTGCACAGCATGAGCCCTTCAGCTGTCAGTGGAGCCACATGTGTTGGGGGATTCAGTGACTGGTGATCTGCTCATCTGACTGTAGCACCAAGGAACTTGTGAATTCTGACAAAGATGGTTGAATGCCCGGAAGTAACAGGAATGCTTGCTAGATCACTTTTCCTCTGGAGATAAGAATCTGAAGTGTTCCGTTCCTTGTGACTTGGGCTCATTGCTGACGCTGTTTTACTGGCTGTGCAGTCTCCCTTCCAGACTCCCTTTCCTGAGTCCATTTCAGTCAAATCCGGGAACTGCGGGTCTCCCGTGTGGCCCAAAGGCTTGGGCCATCTTCTGCTGCTTTCCCAGATACGATAGCAGGGAGCTAGATTGGAAGTGGAGCAGCTGGGTCTCAAAATGGCACCCATATGGGATGCTGGCACTACAGGCAGAGCCTTAATCTAAAAAACCATGACACCCACCCATATATTTAGTTGAAAGGCAGATTCTCACACACACACTTATACACACACGCACACACACACACAGATTGGTCTTCCATCTGGTTGTTCTCTGCCTAAATGACTACAGCAAGAGCCTGGAGCTCCATCCAGGCCTGGCACAAGGTGGTAGAGGCCCAGATGTTTAGGCCATTCCCCTCTGTTTTCCCAGATCGGATGTGAAACAATCACATCTCCAAGCAGCATTACAAGGGATGGCTTAACCCCAGCACCCCAGTGTTGGGCCCAAGATGTGTAGGGCTTAGTAACCAGCGTGTGCAGAGCTGCTAACAGAAATCCAGGAATGTGGAATGCAGTTCCCTCTGGGGCAGGCCCGGCCAGGTACATTAACAGCAGTGACTGATAAAAAACAAACACCCTAAATCTGTTAACACGTACTTTATTACTGCTGTTTTTTAGAGCAGTTTTAGTTTCACAGCAAACTTGAGCAGAGGGTACTGAAATGTTTTAGCTTTTTAGTTTTTGTGCCTTTTTGAAAAGATAAGCCAACCTCTTGAAAGCTCCAGAGGCCCTTGTGTAAGGTGGGGTCACACACAGACATCTGACCTTGCAGTATGGGCCTGCACCCCACAGCAGAGTCTCTGCTCCCTATCCCAGCCTCCTGTGTGCTCACTCGGGAGGCAGCCGACGGTGGCTGAAGGCCTTGGATCCCTGCCGCCCCTTGGAGGATCTGGATTGAGCTCCCACCTCCCTCTCACATTTGGCCTGGCTCAGCTGCTGCTGTTGTGGGCATTTGTGGAGTAAATCAGTGGATAGAAACTGTCCGCATGCCTCTGTGTCTCAAATAAAAATAATAGTAACTTTTACAAAGACAGAGGCTTATGGATTCATGTGGTCACTGTCATGCCATCTTTATTCAGTGCTGTGGACTCTTCTCCCCAAGAGCCACTGGCCCGTCCCACCCATGGCCCTTTGCGTAACACTGACCCAGGCACTGTCACTGTTGAGCACTTGAAAGGTGTTATGTAGCCTAAATGAAGACCTAAATTTTTAACCTAATTTAAATGTTAATATTAAACAAAGGAGTTTTATACCTTACAGTAGTATTTATGAGTTAAGGTACCTTGTCTGAACTCAGTTTTCATTTGGTAAAATCAGGGTAGCACATTTTTTTAAAAGATTTATTTTATTTTTACCGCAAAGTCAGATATTGAGAGGAGGAGAGACAGAAAGGAAGATCTTCCATCTGATCATTCACTCCCCAAGTGACCACACGGTGCTGCACTGATCCAAGGCCAGGAGCCAGGAACTTCTTCCCGGTCTCCCACACAGGTGCAGGGTCCCAAGGCTTTGGGCCGTCCTCGACTGCTTTCCCAGGCCACAAGCAGGGAGCTGGATCGGAAGTGTGACTGCTGGGACTAGAACCAGCGCCCATATGGGACCCCGGCGCTTTCAAGGCGAGAACTTTAGCTGCTAGGCTACCACACCGGGCCCAGGGTAGCACGTCTTAAGAACTGTTCTCCAGGCAAGTACCCACACAGGTAGTTGGTGACCCTGTGTGGTTCATGCTCTGGGCATGTGGGCAGTATCATGCTCATTGGACAGTAAGACGGGCATTATCCTGCATCTACCATCTTGAGGCTCTGAAAGCTGCTTTCAACATATATCTAATTAAGTTCTCTCAAAACTAAGAGTTTTAGGAACAGGAATTACTTTTTAAGAAATAAAACTTTTGGTATTTTCACTTTTCCTTCCTACTGATGGATTGAAAACATATGCTGTTTAGTTGCCAGCAGTCAGAGCCGTTAGCCAGCTTAGTCCTGCGAAGGCCACTTCCCTTGTGGCTGCATAGTAATGGGACCATCATTTCATTAGCTTGCCCTCTCCATGCTGGCGGATGTTTCTTTGTAGCCTCTTTTTCTTAAACCAGCGAGTGGCCATATTGGAGATCATGTTTTCTGCTCTGGGTCCCTTTCCAAGAGACAGAAGTATGGGCCGGGGCAATGCCATGGGGACTCCAGAGAAGTCAAGGGTGTGGGCCAAGGGTCACCTGCCCCCATCCCTTGACAGAGATTTTTGTTTTTTTGAAAGGCACAGATGGGGGAGCAGAGAGAGGGAGATCTCCATCACTGGGTCATTCCAACAGTGGCTGCTTCCTCAGGTGCGTTAGCAGGAAGCTGTATTGCAAGTGCAGCACTCGTACGGGGTGCCAGCATCACAGGGTGTTCCTGAAGCTTCCTCGCCACAAAGACACCTCCTGTCTTTTTAAACTTGTGAAGACTCAAGATGGCAAAACTATAGTTTCAAGGAAATGCCATTTTTTTCAGTGAAGTTGTATTTATAGGTTAGTGGGTTTGGGTAAAAGGCAAGGGCTGGTTCCTGGTCTCTCTGGGCCTTGATCTGTCCCAGTTTGCTCCAGTCCATATTGGAGCTGCTGGCAGCCATGCATCTGATAGTCTCTGACCTGCTGCCCCTGTGAGCCAAAGACGCCTGGCCAAAACCCCACCGTTCTCTTCCAGGATCCCACCCAGTTGGATCAGGCCCTGGGCCTCTTGCTGGTTCACCTACCCTCTGTGGGGCGTGTTGCCATAACCATTTCTCTTCCAGATACAGACAGTGTCCTGTCCTTGTCTTCGCTTCTCCCTAGCAAAGAGCCTTGGCTTGAAGTGAGGCTCCCCATAGGAAGGGACTGTGTGGCTCACCTGGTTCCTACATTTTTAGCTGAGAGAAAATTCTGCTGGACTCAGGGATTCCCCCCTTTTGTGTCTGGAAGAAGCTGCTGGGCCATCCCTCAGGTGCCTGTTAGTTGGTGACAGATGGCAGCAGCCTTGCCTCCCTCCCTGCTATGGGAGGGGGTGTTTTTTTGCCTTGATGGGGGAGAACAGAGAGCCCCTCCATGAGCTGGCAAATCCTAAGATAGGACCATGTCCTGAGTTTTGTGTTCATGGTGGGAGAAGATTGGTTGTTGAATCCAAAGAGAAATTCAGCAGGAAGCTCTGTTGAAGAGGCCACAGGGAGGAGTGGGCTCCGTGAAGCAGAACAGCCTACGCTCGCAGCTCATCGAGGTGGGATGTGTCAGGATGTGTCGGCGCGGCTCTGCTGCCCACTGGCTTTGCCTCTCATAGAAGTCCTCAAGGCGTGCACGCTCAGGGCCGCCACGGGTGGTGGCTGACAATTCCTCAGCCAGGAGGGTATGGGGGCATCCTGTACCAGAGTGCCAGTTCAAGTCCCAGCTACTCCATTCCATTCCAGCTTCTCACTATGCACTGGGAAGGCCTTGAAAGACGGCCCACATCTTTTTGTTACTCGCCGTGTCCGTGGATACTGCTTCTGTGCAGGACTGGATCTTGAGCCTTCTTGATGTTCAGCTCTCATTCATGCTTTCCTGATGCCTGGGACGGGAGTAGCAACCCTGTTGCTTCAAGGAACCTCAGGCCCCCAGCAAACCTCCTCACCCTGGTCACCTCTCTGCTCCTGGTTCCTTCCTCAACCCACTGGGCTGGCCCATGAGGCTGCTCTGGAAGCCCTGTGGGCTGAGCTGTGGGTCTGCCGCGTGGCACCCTCTGTGTTAAAGGTGACTCCTGACAGCAGCTTGGCCGTGTCTGCCACAGCCGGGATCGTCCTCAGACTTCTCTGCTGGTCTCGGTCTCTCCTGTCTTTGGATTCTGAGATTCTCCTAAGGTTCAGCCTTTGAAGTATTTTCTTCTGTTTACACCTGCCACAACACATTATCCCTAGATGACATCATCTTTAGGAGATTGTCTCTCCTACACACTCACAGGCAGGTGCACACACACACACACACACACTCCGTCACACAGACATGCTCACTGCCGTACTCACACATGTTCATCACACACACACCCTCACACACTCAGTGACATACTCAGACACACATGTCCACTCAGTCACACACACGCCTTCACAGACTCACAGGAATGCACACTCAGTTACCCACACACATCTCACAGTATGGAAAATTAGCATACAGTTCGAAACTTTTGCACCAGGGTACATTTGTCTTTTAGTTGTATTTCCTACAAGCTTTCAGGTAATAACTTACTTTCTGTTAGTTGAAAGACTTTTCCCTACATTGGTTGTCCACTTAAATGTCCGCCAAAGCCAGCAAGGAGTGAAGCCAAGGCTGGATGCCAAGAACTCTGGGTCTCCCCCAGCCGTGGTGTGGGCTCAGGCGCTGGAGCCATCACCCATCACTCCCCAGGAGAGCTAGCACGGAGCTGGGTCAGAGCAGGGTGAAGACTCAGTCCCGGGCATCCAGTGTGGGCTGCAGGTGTCCTGAGTGATAATGCAACCCGCTGGACCTCAGAGCCCACCCTGCCACAGGCTTCAAGTACTCTCGTGTAGTGTAGTATTGGGTTTCCACCACACCCAAGGACGTCTCTTAACAGGGGGTCTCATGATTACCTGATTGCCCAGAGCTTACTACCTTTATACCCCTGCCTGGGATGTGACTCCACTCTCCTCTTCTTATTTCCTTATTTATTGGAAAGGCAAGTTACAGAGGAGAGTCGGCAGAAAGGAGAGAGAACGACCCTTTTCTTGCATCTGCTGTTCTACTGCCCCAGTGACTGCAGTGTTGAGGGCTGGGTCGGGCAAAAGCCGCAAGCCTGGAACCCCAGGCAGGTCCTGGCGGGGGCCAGCCCAAGGACTTGAGCGTCTTCTGCTGCTTTCCCATCACATTAGCTGGGAACTGGGTTGGAAGTGGATCAGCTGAAACTTGAACCAACACCCATGTTGGATGTTGATATTGTGGGAAGCAGCTTAACTTATACTGGCTTCTGAATGGTCTCATGGCCATTACGGGGTGACCTTGTAAAAATGCTGTTTGACATGTTAGAATTCCAGTTACAGTGCTGAAGTTTGTGGTGATTGATTTGAGGCAAAGATCACTAATAGGTGCATTAGGTAGGTGGTTGTTGAGGAGCACGATTTTCCTGTGGCCTCAGAGTGTCACCAAAGGAAAATACCAACACAGGTCCAGTGTCACCTTTCAGACCTGGCACCATCAACGTCAAGAAGCACATGTCAGCTGGATGGTCTTCTTGCCAGGAAATGTCCAGCCTGGGTCTCACTGTGGGGAAATCAGTTCAGAATATAGACCATTCCACACGGTGGCTGGCTCAGATTGAAACAAACGGGGAGCCATTGACAAAACTGGCAGATTGGGATGGAAGAGACACAGACAGCACGTGGTGCTTAATTGAAGCCTGGAATGGGGAGTGGAACTCAGAGAACTGGAAACGATATTCTGAGGGGCATTTGAGGCTCTGCAGTGAGGACCGCATCTGTGTTGCCGGCATTAGTGCTCCGAGTTACGTAGATGATCCCCATAGCATTAGCAAGTGCACGCCAAAAGATTTGGGGTGAATGTGGTATGAGTGGTAAGTGCAGCTTGCTCCCAGGTGAGCCTCAGTGTGTGTGTGTGTGTGTGTGTGTGTGTGTGTGTGTGTGTGTGTGTGTGAGAGAGAGAGAGAGAGAGAGAGAGAGAGAGAGAGAGGGAGAGGGAGAGAGGGTGGGTACAGGTCAGCGCTGCAGGTTATAGGTTTGTCCCATTGATAGTTCGAAGAAGGGCTGAGTTGCAGACACAGGCGACGGTTGAGAGTGGTTGGTTGCCTGGCTGTAAGTGGACGTGTTCTGCTCATTTTAGTGTTGGGTTGGTAACTCAGAAACCACTCCCTGTGCCTGGGCCGCTCGTGGCCCCTCGCTCCCTTGCTCAGGTGCCGGCTGCTGGGTGGACTGCTTTACTTCATGTGCCTTTAAGATGGTCCCTTCATCTTTAACTTTCATTTTGGTTAGGCTTGGCCCAAATGTGTTTACGTTTGCTCTTAGGGTTCACTCCACTTGTTCATGTAGTCAGCTTCTGGCCAGCTTTGGGAAGTTGTCATCCGTTACTTCTTCAAGAAATTTTCAGCCACACCTTTTTTGTCATACTTCCTCCGGGTAGAGTCTCAAGTCCCTGCAAAGCCATTACCTCCCCCACTGTCTCATATCCTGGTCTTTTTTCTTCCCTAAGCCCAGGAAGACCACCAGATCCTCGGCCTCAGTGACCCACAGAGGAGCTTGCCTATTGGTTGTGGGATATATGGCTGGTTCACACATTTCACGCCCTGGCACACACAGCCCTTGCTGCCCCTGCACGTGCCCCCTGCTTCCACAGTGGAAAAGAAAGGCCCATGCTGGCCTGTGGCCCTCCCGCCGTCTGTCCGCCGTGTTCTTACAGCCTGTGGTAGCTCAGAACTGTTGCTGAGCTTCTGGTGTGCTTCATCAAGGATGGTCGTGAAGAACCAAGGCTGGTAGGCTCCGTGGCTGACTGGCCTTCCTGGCCTGCTGGGTGGATCCTGGAAACTGACGGGCCTCGTGGCTGTGTCCAGCTGGAGTTTGGGACCCTCGGATGGAGGGGCCAGGTGGTTCGTCCGGGCCTGCACCCCGCACGGAAGGGTTAACAGAGGGGGCCCTCTCTCACTGTGCCTTTAAATGGGAAGTAGCCCCATTGAGTGCAGCAGAAAAGAGGCCTGGTGCTGGTGAGCAGGCCCAGCTAACTGGGCGGTCCCTCAGAACTGAAACCGTGCATTCCCTGGGCAGCCAGAACAGGCGAGGGTCCCTGGGGATGCGGCTCCAGGGTGGGAGGACGGAGACTGCCCTCTGAGACTGTGGCGTGTGTCCCTAGCAGCTCTTGTGCTTGGTTGGTCTCTCCAGAGGCTGCCTTCTAGGAGTTTCTGGGAAATCAGAGTGGGTGAGTGATGCCCCTGATGGAGCCATGGAGGCGACAAGGCCAGCGCAGCCCTCAAGTGGACACATGTTTCTGGACTTGGTCTCTTTCGAATGTTCTACAACGGGCAGAGGCCTTAGCTTGAGTGTTACTTGGGAAGCAGAAGGAGAGCTTGTCTGCTGGTTTGCTCTTTAGATGCCCACGACAGCCAGGACTGGGCCAGCCAAAGCCAGGGGCCTGGAGCTCAACCCAGGTCTACCCCATGGGTGCTGGGGGCCAGGTACATGAGCTGTCACTTGCCCAAGCAGCTGGAATGGGAAGCAGAGCAAGGCCTTGGACCCTGTCACCCTGTGTGGGATGTGACCGCCCCAGACAGCCTGTTGGCCACCGTGCCAGACACCTGTGCTGAGCGTGCTGGGGCAGGTATTGTAGTGCAGTGTGTTAAGCTTCTGCTTGGTTTAAGTCCAGCTCCCTGCTGGTGGGCCTGGGAGGCCGGGGGTGGTGGACCAAGTACGTGGGTCCCTGTCTTTCTGTTGGAAACCTTGGCTTTGGCCTCACATAGCCCTGCCTGTTAGGGCATTTGGACTAGTGAACCTGCTCGTGGAAAATCTTGATCTTTCTCTCCGCTCCTCAGATAAAGTGAACAAATGTTTTTCTGCTTTGGCCTTGAGATGATTGTGACTCCCCCAGCTGGCTGCACATGAAGGAGGCACCTGTGTCCCTCACACCCCCGGCTGCCCTGCAGGGTGTGACTGCTGTCAGCTGGCCGAGCACCAGGGCTAAGCACAGGTACTCCCAGAGGAACAAGGAGGCGCCATCAGTCAGTTGCTGTCACTTGTCGCCTCTGTTCTACAGAAGTGGCTTCTGAAGTTGCTGAACCTGCCTGTCGGAGTAGGTTTGAGAACAGGAAGGAGCAGCCCAGGCTGAGCCAGGCTCCTTGGGGCCCATCCACAGGCCTGGCCAGGGAGAGGGTTTGAGGGTGCTGGACGGGGATGGGGCCCGCCTGGCAGCTGCCTGCATCTCAGCTCTGTCAGATTCCCCATGTGTGACGTTGGAATGGTGATTCTAGGTTATGTGTTACAAGTGAAACCATCCTTTGGAACTGGTTCTTGCTCTATTGAATTTTTTTTTTCTTTGTCTTCATTTCTGGTTCTCCTGACCAGGCCCTGTGACTGCTACATTCCCCTGGCTTTCTTGCCAGGCTGGCTACCTGCTGGTAGCACCACCAAAGGCAGCTGCTGTACCCTGAGCCCCAGCTGTGGCTCTTGCACCCACAGCCCTGGGGCCCCTCAGGCCCTAAGGGCTCCTGAGCCTTCATCCCACGTCTTGTGCTTGGGCCTGCTAACTGACCTCCACGGTGTGTGTGGGCTCCCACTGGCACCTGGCTGCATGTGTTGGTGAAGCCTCTCATACCCTCCCTCCCCCGTGTGGCAGATTTTTCCTGTTCTGAAAAAGGAACTGCCCAGCGTAGAAAACTCTGTGGACTGAGGGCAAGGCAAGGCAGGCTGCGATCTGGAGCTGCTGTCGGCCAGTGTGTCCCAGCCTCACGCAGCTGCAAGCAATCGCCTGGGGCACAGAGGCTGCTGCCCATTTTTGGGGCCCAGGGCAGGGCACCTTCTTGCTGCCACCTGAAACTTTTCTTAGCTCAGTGGGGCCAAACAGCAGCTGTTTAACCTGTCACTCAATTCCCTAACGGCTGCACCAGGCCAGGCGCAGACTGGGTTCCTGTAAGCTGCAGCCATTTACATGGCACTCTAATGCAGCGTCCCCAGCATTGCCCTTCCTGAGTTGTGGGCATGTGTGCTGCCTCTCAGTGTAGGACTTGTCTCCTACCCCTTGTGGCCACCGTGGAGATTGTCACAGGAAGTTGTTGCAACCAACAGGGGTGCCTGCCTGTCTGGGGCTGTGCTGAGAGGAGCTGGCCTGCAGGACAGAGGCACTAGCGAGTCTGTCCAGTGAGGGCAGTTCTGACCAGGTGCCTACTCCATACAGCCAGGGACCCTTATTTATTTGATTTTTCCCAGTCTTTTTTTTTTAAATGAACTTTTATTTTTGATAACTTCTACATAGTCGATCAGGGTGGGAAGGATCTAGAGTTAGGAAAAATTGGGTGTGATCATTGTTTCCAAATTTTCTCTTCCTGTATCTGGGGAAGGCGGGTCATAAAGGGAAAAGTCACACCCAGGCTCCCAACCACCATAGTATCCAGTGATGGGGAACAGCTGCCCAGCATCAACCCAGACTCCCCAATGGCGCATGCTCTGAGGGGTCTGCCCAAGTGTTTTCACTGATTTTGAAATGCCGTCAGTCTTGCCGATCCAAGGGTGAGGAACCCCTTCCAGTATCCCTTGGTTGACACAGTCAAACTTAAGAGTCTCCAGTCACCGAGATATTTGCTGTCATTGTTTGGCTGGGGTAGTTGTCCAATTTGTTCTGTCCTCCTTCGTCTGATAGCAGATGTCCTCTGCAGGCCCCAGTGGGCTGCCACATCTTCTGGGCCAGCCGTCCACTGCTCTGTCTTTTCCTCTGGGGAGGCCCAGCTCTGATACATGAACTCTACGGTCGGACCACCAGTCCTGGATGTGAGGGGCCACCAATCCTGGATGTGTTTGGGCCTCACAGGGTTGTGGCCACACCCCTGCCATGACAGCAGGGCCAGGTGGCCCAGTGCTGCAGCACCCATGCCTGCGCGCCACCCAGGGCTGCGTGAAGTCTGGGCCGGATGAGAGGTGGGTTTCTGGCTGGATCCCAGTGTAAGGTCGGACGCCTCAACTCTTCACTCTGAATTTCTTAACAGGAAGTCGTTATTCACAGAATGAGTCATTAGCAGGATGTGCTGGGTGTCCCCGGCAAACAAGACCCCTGCTGGACAGTGGGTCGTTTGGTGTGGTGGGGACCCCAGGTGGGCAGGACGCACAGCGTCTGAATGTCCAGACCATGACAGCTGCTGTGGACAAAGCACAGGCAGGCGGGGCCCACGCTGCACGACTCCCAGGCTCTGTGCTTCCCTGGGTTGCCTGTGCACTCCCCCTGGCCACCGTGCCCGCTGCAGCAGGGCTCTGTGCAGTCGGGAGTTGAACCAGCTTCACACAGTGAGTCTGCATACCCTCTAAGCTCTGCAGGGCAGGGGAGGCCGAGGGAGGCGAGGCCTGGCTGCTCTCTAATCATTTGTTGAGTCTGGAGCTCCCCCTGCTGTTGGAAGGTGGGAAGGGATCTCTACGGCACTTTGAAGACTATAGTTTACATCCTGAGATTTTTATAAATTATGTTAAAAATAAGAACTGTGGTGACGTTTGGCACTGCCTTCCGGGACCACTGATGCTGAGGTCCAGCGCTGGGGCCCGAAGAGCAGGCAGGATAGGCTCCTATCTACACTCCTGCTACTTTTAGCCCCTGCTGACCCTGCTCTCCCACCACAAGAGCTTATCTCCCGCAGCAGGGGCAGCCTCACAGCTGCTCTGAAACTGGGGAGTGGCACAAGTGAAACTGACCGCACTCTTGTCGATTTCTCTTTCATTGCCATTGTCCCTGCCAGAGTGAGTCAGGCCTTTCCCCGCCTGCCAGGGCAAGCTGTCATCTGTCCTGAGAGCCCAACATGTGATGATGTTAGGAGAGGGGCTGGGTCAGCCTCCCCGGCCAAGTGCTGGAGTTGATAGCTGTGGTCTGTGTGCTGGCATCCCGATAGAGCTGGGCCCGCGTCCACTGCTGCCTGTGAACTCAGCCAGACGATGGCTGTGAAGAGCTTTGAGTCCTTAAAGATGAAATTCAGGCCAATGTTAGCAGCGCTCCTAATACCAGCCCAAGTGAAGAAGGAACCAGCATCGAGAGGGCGTGGGGCTTTTTGGCTTAACTATCCACTGGGACCGCTCGGCCTCTTGGCAGTCCTGTGAGGCTGAAAGAGTAAGGTAGACCCAGCCGGCAGGCCTCTCTGCCTCTCTGCCTGCAGGTCCAGAGTGACTGAGTCCCAGCTGGTGTCCTGGGAGGCCACACGGCCACAGCCCAGCGTCTCTCTGAAAGTGACAGCCCCTTGGGCACCTTCCTAGAGCTTGGAGCAGTCGGGCCATGGCCAGTGCTGCCCTGCTGGGCCAGCCATGCCCTGAAGAGCCATGCACACCCCGGGGTCAGGATCACCTGTCCCCAGACGGGGACTGCTACTGTTGTGGACAGCCTGGGTTTACGCTGCTGTCTCCCCGGAAACTGGGGTGGTGACATGGCGCTTCCTTGTGACATGATCTTTTTGCTGGTTCTTCTCTCAACAGCTCTGAAGAGTCCAGCTGCATTTCATGAGCAGAGAAGGAGCCTGGAGCGGGCCAGGGTAAGGTTTCTTTCCTCCCAGCAGCCTGCACTGTGCCCTCCCAGAGTGCAGGCCATTGCTGGCCACACGACTCAGGGCTCGGAGCCTAGACAGAGTCTGGTCTCCTGCTTGGCCCTGCCCAGCCCTGCCCAGCCGCCTCCTGTAGTGATCACGTGGTATGGGATCAGAAGAGGTTTTCTCTCGGCCTCCCTTCTCCAACCTTGCCTTGGGGACCACCAGTGTCTCTCCATCCCAACCCCACAAAGCCTTCTGCAGACATCAAGACTTGGAAAAGCTTCCTGAGACATGGGCTGGGCAGGGAGCCTTGTGGGTCCCCGGAGCGGCCAGCATCCACTTGCAGCCTGCAGGGAGCAGCAGGGCCATGTGCCAAGCGAGGTCTCCAGCTGTGGCCCCTCACCTGTGCCCCATCCCTCAGTTTCAGTTCCCCGGGGCCCTGAGGAATGTTCTGCCCAGTGTGGGCGAGGATGGGGAAGTTACCAGAACCTGCTTCCTCTCCCACCCTTTGGCTTTGCGTGAGGCCAGGGAGAAGCTTCCCAGCCTTGGCTCCCGGTTGCTGTCGAACGTGTAGTGAGGTCGGGGTTGCTGGGAGCACAGCGGCTACACACAGTGCAGTGGGCAGCCGGGAGCCCTGCCCCATCTCTGCCCCTCAGGTGGGCAAGGGTGGAGAATCGATTAGAGCAGCTTCCAGGTCACTGAGGAGGGGCTGGGGCTCGGCACTTCCTCGGGGGTTCCTGGTTATTGTAAGCACCATCCCGTTTGCTCATCCACTGTGAGCTTGTCTGGCACCCGTGACTCCAGACCATGACGGTGCTTCTGTGTGGAAGCGTGTGTTCACACTGTCAGCTGAGGTGAAAGATGAATATTAGTTACGGAGAATGTAACTTCTATTCTAAAAATTTAGGGGAGGGCACTCTCTGGCTTGTAGGCGAGTAGTGTACAGCAGCGTCCTCCTGCAGTCAAGACACTGGTCGCGTGTCACTGAGGTGGCTCTGCTTGCCCTCCTGGCTGGCGTGGGTCAGTGACTGGGACTTTCAGACACCACTCATATGCTGGATGGCATTACTCACGGTTCTGTTGTTGGTGGCACAGCTCAGCCACAGGCCACAGGCAGAGGTGCATGAGACACGGGATGGGGCATGGACCTCATGTGCCCTCACCAGCCCTGGAGCCAACGGGGGTTTCTTAGTGCTCACTTGGCCCTGACGCGTGAGCGGTTCCGAGCCTCCCCTCCGATGGTTCCGATGGTTTAGGAAGCAGGTTTCCCTTCCATGTCTCCGAGGCCCACAGTGTCAACCCTTGCTGAGCCGTCCTGGGGAGCAGGCGGCCATCTGGGTCTGAGGCCCACCATGCTTGAAGCCATCTTCCCGCCAGGCAGCCCAGAGGGAAGACTCGTCCATGCCTTGCTGTGAGAGACGTGCTCCTCTGCCCTGCCCCCTCCACGCAGCTCCTGGTGTGCGGGTGCGCAGGTCAAGAGCCCAGGCCCTGGGAGAGACAGACGCGTGCACTGTGACCAGGCCTGGGCAGCGGGTGGGCTTTAGCCTGCCCAGGCACCAAGAAACACAGGAACGAGGCATTGAGTTCTGAGGAGCGAGAGCTGTGACGACAGGCACCAGGATCAGTTCAGGACAGTGAAGTTCGCCCGAGAGCACGCCTCGCTTCCGTGTGGCAGGACGGAGGACGGGAGGCAGTGCTGAGGCTCAGGCAGCAGTGCGGGATCCCTTTCCCGCATGGTGGAGGCGTAGCTAGAAGCAGGTGCGCCAGAAGGCAGTTGTGTTGCTGTTTGATTTCTAATGTTCCCTGAGGAACACAGCACTTTCATGATAACACAAACAACAGTTAACTAAGGCACAAAGGGTACTTGAAAAGGGGAAATGGAAATAAGATGGTTTCGGTCCAGTTGCATTTGCAGTATGTTCAGTTTTTCCACACTGCAGCCTTTCCATCACGTTTTCAGATGCTGGCTTCATGGGGACAGGCATTCCTGAAGGGCCTGTCCTTAGCGGGTGCAGTGGAAAGTTGCTATGACCTCCCTGGCCTCCCCTCACCTCAGAAACCTGCAGTTGCCACTTGAGGTCACGGGGCCCCTGAGGTGACTGGCCGGTGACGGCCACCATGACCCAGTCTGCTTGCGTGGGCTGCTGACCGAGGCCTGAGGTTCCGGGTGTGTGTTCACAGACCGAGGACTATCTCAAGCGGAAGATTCGCTCCCGGCCGGAGAGATCAGAGCTCGTCAGGATGCACATTCTGGAAGGTGCGTGAGGTTGACGAGGCACGCTCGCCCAGCCTTGCCCTCACCCCGCGTGCCACGGTGCCCTGCCTCCCGTGTCCTCTCCCCTTTCTCCTGTGGCCATTGCTGCTGGCTGGGGAATGTCCTCGGGGTCGGGGGTCTTTTCCCACCCCGCAGCCTGAAGTCGCTTCTCTCTGCCCCCCCGGCTCCCGGAAGTGGACTCTTGTCTGTGTTGTCCCCCTCATCTGCTCGCGGTGGTCTTGCAGTTGCTCGAGCATGAGGTCCAAGGCGGCCGCCCCAGTCGCACCCCACCTTCTGCACTGCCAGCGAAGGAAAGTTTGTGGCTCCCTGCAACAATATACAGACCAACCGCCCATCTAGTTGGAGCCAAAGCTGGAAGGAAACTTTCTTGTCTAAACCCCAGATTGCAGTAGTGTCATGCTGAGCGAGGGGGACTGTCCCCTGGCACAAGAGCTGCAGGCAGGACAGAGGACACCCCCCTCCAGTGTCTTCAGGGGTGCCTGGGCTTGGCTACAGTCCTGTGACAGGGCGGCCCCTTGTCCTTGTGAGCCTGCAAGCCAGGCCGCCCCTCTGCACCCCACCCCACAGGTGTCGTGTGCTGCCCTGGGCCTTCTGGGGCAGACAGGTGGGCCGGCCTCACATTCTATGCCCCTCTCTCCCACGGGCAGAGACCTCGGCCGAGCCTTCCCTCCAGGCCAAGCAGCTGAAGCTGAAGCGAGCCAGGCTGGCCGACGACCTTAACGAGAAGATCGCGCAGCGGCCAGGCCCCATGGAGCTGGTGGAGAAGAACATCCTGCCCGTGGAGTCCAGCCTGAAGGAGGCCATCATCGGTGAGCTGTGCTGGCAGCCAGTGGGCGGGGCCGGAGCCCAAGTGACAGGCCTCGGCCCTCCCACCTCCACCCACGCGGGCTGGGGGCTTGTTCCTCTTTCACGGTCTGGGAGGTGTTGGCCCTCGGTGTACGAGCGGGACAGCTATCAGCAGTCGGCTCTACACTTTTTTTTAAAAGATTTATTTATTTTTATTACAAAGTCAGATATACAGAGGAGGAGAGACAGAGAGGAAGATCTTCCGTCCGATGATTCACTGCCCAAGTAACCACAATGGCCGGTGCTGAGCCGATCTGAAGCCGGGAACCAGGAACCTCTTCCGGGTCTCCCATGTGGGTGCAGGGTCCCAAGGCTTTGGGCCGTCCTCGACTGCTTTCCCAGGCCACAAGCAGGGAGCTGGATGGGAAGTGGAGCTGCTGGGATTAGACCCGGCGCCCATATGGGATCCCAGCACATTCAAGGCGAGGACTTTAGCTAGGCCACACCACCGGGCCCAGCTCTACACTTTTTACTTTTTTTTTTTTTTCATCTTTTCCTGGATCTTGGCCTACTCTGCAGAAATTTCAAGCAACAACTGGTAGTTGCAAGCAAGGAAGGGCTCTGGGACAGAACCCCAGGCCCAGGCTGGCTGGGAGCAGAGGCCCTGAGTCCACACACAAGAGGTCACTAGCTTCCTGCATAGGTCATAGGGATCAGCCAAGTGCAGGGCTCGGTTGGGAGACACGGAGAGCTGGAGGAGAGCTGCATGTCAGAGGTCAGAGGTGAACAGAGGCCACGATGTGCAGAATTCCAGGCTGCAGCCAGGGAGCACCTGCTTTGGCTGCCTGTCCCGGCTCCTCCAGAGGACGACCCACACCACAGCCACTGTGCCGCTTCCCACGCCGGCTGCGACACAACAGAGCCACGGTTGAGGCCTCCTCCCACAGGCTGTCCCAGGCCTTCACCGTGGGCCAGCTGGCTGTAAATTGGCACTCTGCCCAGCCAGCCTTGGTTGCTGTAGTTTGCCGGAGGAGCTCACATTTCACGCCCACGTTCTGTGGCTTATTATACCATACTGTTGGAGAGGACGCAGCCGAGCGCCCGTGGAAAGGACAAGGTGTGACGTGGCCCCACAACTGCCTGCACCTCCTCCCTCACCATGTCACTGTCCCGAGTTGTGCGGTGCTGTTCTGCCCACTCCTGTCCCCCATGGCCTCATCCCTTGGTGATCAGCGACCCCTTCTCTCATTTACAAACCCTGGGTGTGGTGTGTGCTTGTGGGAAGGGTGTCTGGGGGCACTGGCCCTGGGCAGGAGACCAAGTGCTGGCATATTGCTCAGACTGGGGAGGGAGGCTTGAAGGCCACAGGTCAGTGTCAGACCTGCACGCAGGTGGCCTTGGAAGCCTCTGGCTGGACAGTCTTGGGGACCTGGTGATGATTTGCCAGTGTGCTACCAGGCTGCTGTCCACCGACAAGCCTGGCTTTGTGCTCCCTGGCCCCGGGCAGAGGCGCTCATGCCAGTCTTGGTTGCAGTGGGCCAGGTGAACTACCCGAAGGTGGCAGACAGCTCCTCCTTCGACGAGGACAGCAGCGATGCCTTATCCCCGGAGCAGCCTGGCAGCCACGAGTCCCAGAGCTCTGTGCCATCACCCCTGGAGGCCCGAACCAGTGAACCACTGCCCAGTGCCACCTCCATGTCTCCCACTCAGGTGAGTCTGCTGTGGCTATCTGGCTACTGGGTTTTGGGTGGCGGGGGAACGTGGGCGGAGCCGACTCCCACAGCACACACTGCCTGGAGCCCTTGCAGCATTCCTGCCCAGTCCCTTTCCCCACCTTGTGGTGAGGGTGTCTGGGGGCACTGGCCCTGGCAGGTCTCCTAACTGCCCTGCCCTCCCAGGTCCTGTCTCAGCTCCCCGTGGGCCAGGACTCCACGGAACTGCTCTTCCCCGCCGAGCAGCCGCCTCCGCCTCCCCCACCCCTGCTGCCTTCCAGCCTTCCTAACGGGAACGCCGGCCCCACTGCCAAGCCAACCCCCACACTCATTAAGGTATGGTTGCTCCTGCGTGTGGCCCTCCCTTGGGCCTGCCAGGACCTCAGGCAGCCCCGGGCTGGGTGCACCTTTCCTCCAGTGGTCAGGAACCCAGAGCCACCAAGGTGACCTGCAAGTGCAGCCTGGCTCAGGGCTACCTGCTTTGGGACCTCACCCTATTGCTGGCTCCCTGATGCTAGGGCACCAGTACCTGACCAGAGAGGTGCTGTGGTTCTGAATTGGGGCCCAGACAGCCTCACTCTCCCTGCTCGGTCCTGCTCCCTCCACCCGCTGGGCCCCCGGGGGCTCCTGGCCACCCTGGGCTTGCTGTGCAGCTCAGGAAACCCTCAGGCCTTGGGCTGCCCCAGCATCTGCGGTCTCCTGCTGCACCTGTGGTACTCCCAGGTGGGGTCTGTGTGGCTGAGCTGCGCACACCCTGCTCACTGCATGTCAGAAAGTAGCCACTGTGGCCTCCCCCAAGGCTCTCCGAGTCTTGTCCCAGGCTTGGTCTGTCCCACTCCGTCCTGTCGCCCGTCCTTGGGCACTGCAAGTTCGGAAGAGCACAGCTGGGTGTCCTCAGCCTGTCCTGAGTTAGTTCCTAGCCATCCCCAGGCTACTCCCCACAACCAGGACCCTCCAGGTTTGTCCTTGCCACTGCTGTATGCCCTCCCTCCAGGCCTGTGACAGTTCCTGGTCCGTCCATGTGGTATTCTGCAGCACTGTGGCCCCTGACCCTGAGGTGTCTGCTGCTTCTGTGGGGGCTTCCATTTGGTCCCCTCTGCACCCAGCCAAGACCCTGGCTGCGTCTCCCACCCCTCTGCTTTTCTCTGTTCACCAAGTTCGAGGTTCCTCGTGGCCTTCTCTAACACTCCCCTGCCAACTTTTTTGCTCTTCATCCAGCTCTGCCGTCCTGCTGGGGACAGGCCCCTTCAGCATGTACTCTGGCCTTTCTTGGTCAGCCTGGGTCCTCTGAGCCACTCGGGAGCTGTTGGGGCAGCTCGGGGCAGGTGACTGCTCCAAGGCTGTTTCTGCATTTTGAAGCCCACATTCCTACTAGGACAGTGTTGTGTTTAAGATTTACTTATGTGAAGGGCAGGGGACAGAAATCTTCTCGAGCCCCATCTGGTCTGCTGTGTGGGTGCAGGGCCCTAGCGCCTCGCCATCCTCTGCTGCCTTCCCAGGCGCGTTAGCAGGGAGCTGGGGCAGCCAGCGCTTGGACTGGTGCTCCCTGTATGGGGCTCCCACACTGCAAGCCGTGGCTTAACCTGTAGCTTCTCCCTGCCAACTTCCTGCCCTGGCATTCCCACAAGGCTTGATGGTGTGCTCCTCAGCCAGTCACGTACCTTCCTCTTGGCACAAGGACAGGGAGAGGCTGTGTGTGGAGGGTGCTCTTCCCCAGCCAGAGGCCCTTTGAGGACAGAGAATGGGCACAGCCCACTCTGGCCGCCCCGCCCCACCCCTCCCTTCCGCAGGAGGCCTCGGGGGGGGTAGCACTGGGCCACCACTTGCACCCCCTGCCCCAGCCTCTCCCGTGACTGCGCCACCCCTGTGCCACAGCAAAGCCAAGCCAAGTCTGCCGGCGAGAGGCCACCGCGCACCAAGAAGGCCAAGGAGCCCAAGGCCAAGGTGAAGAAGCTCAAGTACCACCAGTACGTGCCCCCAGACCACCGGCGGGACCGCGGCGCGCCACCCATGGACTCGGCCTACGCCAGGATCCTGCAGCAGCAGCAGCTCTTCCTGCAGCTGCAGATCCTCACCCAGCAGCAGCAGCACTACAACTACCAGACCATCCTGCCCGCGCCGCCCAAGTACGCACAGGGCGCTGGGTGCTGGGTGCCGGGCGCTGGGCCAGCAGGCCACCAGCAGAGGCCGAGCCCTGCCTCACCGGAGCTGCCTTCCCCACAGGCCAGCCGGAGAGGCTCCAGGGAATGCTGGGTCGCCCCCGCTGCGTGGTGTCTCCTCCGCCAGCAGTGGCTCCAGCCCCGGTGTCCCAGGGCCCAGTGGACTGCCGAGGCCGAGCAGCAGCACCCCGCTGACCAACAAGCCTGGAGCCCTGCCAGCCAACCTGGATGACATGAAGGTAGGGTCACCCTGCCCACTGGAAGACCCGCGCTGTGCCCACCTTGCCCCTCCCCCGGGTACTGTCTGGAGTTGGCTTTTTGGCAGGGAAGACAGCTGGCCTAGGCCCTGCCAGTCATGGGTGACAGTGACCCTGAGATGCTGGCAGATCCAGGGCCTTGGGAGTGACCCAGCAGTGTGTTGGGGTTGGGGAGGACGGGTGGTGAGAAACAGGCCGTCTGCTCCGAGGCGGCTGTGGCAAGGGGTGTAGCCACTTGCCCACCCTGGGTGGAATGCGCTGACCTGGAGCCTGGCCTGTTGGTTACATCATTCTTGCAGTGAGCATATCCCACATGGCCTAGATGCCGCTGGCGCCAGCTCGGGGTCCCTCCTTGGCTTGGTGACCCTGTTATAAAAGCCGGTGCACCCGATCAGCATGAGCACAGGTGCTTGGCGGCCAGGCCACATGTGAGGAGGCAGGGTGGGACAAAGGCAGCAACTGGCCCTTCAGGCCCGCGGGGGTCAGGGACTTGATGCACATGGAGTGGCCAATGAGGCTCGGGCCCACGGGCCGAACTTAGAGCATGCTGGCCCTGCACCTCCTTCCCTGGCGAGCCCACGGCTTCCCCCAGCTCCCAGCCACCCTCACACCCGGCCTCCCTGCAGGTGGCAGAACTGAAGCAGGAGCTGAAGCTGCGGTCACTGCCCGTGTCGGGCACCAAAACAGAGCTCATAGAGCGCCTGCGCACCCACCATGACCAGACCAGCGCGGTCCCTGGGGGCCCCAAGGCGCCTGCCTCCTCGCTCCTCTCCAAGGCCGGCGAAGTGGTTGTGGCCTTCCCGGCTGCCCGGCTGAGTACAGGTCCAGCCCTGGTGGCAGCAGGCCTGGCCCCGGCCGAGGTGGTGGTGGCCACAGTGACAAGCGGTGGAGTGGTGAAGTTTGGCAGCACGGGCTCTACACCTCCCGTGTCCCCCACACCCTCCGAGCGGTCACTGCTCAGCACAGGCGACGAGAATTCCACGCCTGGGGACACCTTCGGTGAGATGGTGACGTCGCCGCTGACGCAGCTCACACTGCAGGCCTCACCACTGCAGGTCCTGGTGAAGGAGGAGGGGCCACAGGCCACGTCGTGCTGCCTGAGCCCGGGGGCACGTGCTGAGCAGGAGGGCCGCGACAAGGACCAGATGCTGCAGGAGAAGGACAAGCAGATCCAGGAGCTGACCCGCATGCTGCGGCAGAAGCAGCAGCTGGTGGAGCTGCTCCGACTGCAGCTGGAGCAGGAGAAGCGGGCCCAGCAGCTGGCCCCTGGCGCGCTCGGGGGCCCCGTGAAGCAGGAGGGCAGCTTCTCCAGCTGCCCGCTGAGCTGCCCACACCCCAGGCCCACCCCCTCCTTCAGCCCCAGCCCTGCAGCCTCGACGGCCGACCCTGGAGACACTCAGGCCGCAGCCCTGGAGCCCCCCGCCGTGGCAGTGAAGCAGGAGGCCCTGGAGTCCCCCACTGTGGTGGTGAAGCAAGAGGCCCTGGGGCCCGAGCCCAAGCAGGTGCCTGCCTCACAGCTGGTCCTGGGCGCCCAGGGCTCCGGCCTCCTCAAGGGGGTCACGCCTCCCACCCTCATCACGGACTCCACAGGGACCCACCTTGTCCTCACCGTGACCAATAAGAACACAGACAGCCCGGGTCGGCCCGCTGGGAGCCCCCCACAGGTACTTGGGGAGGGTGGGCGGGTGGTTCAGGCACATGCAGTTTCCTTCCCCTCCCACCAAGGACACTGGGCCTTCTGGGTGAGGGTCTGCTTGGGACCCCATAGACAGCAGGAGCCACCTTCCCCTCTGGCCAGGGACGGCAGGACAGTTCTGTGCTTGGGTTGCCCTGTCTAGGTCCAGACCCTCATATCATGGCCTTCTGGCAGGGAGAGGGGTGTGAGCAAACTGTGACCCCCCCACTACAGTGCCAGCAGCTGCCACTGGGCCCTGTAGAGCTTGGGGGAGTAGAGGTCAGTAACAAAGTGGGCGCTTTAGGATGGCACAAGGGCCCCCTGCAGAGCAAGTATGCAGACATCTGGGGGTGGGTCAGGCCTAGGCTGGGTCACATCTGCCTGTGGCTTCCTGGCTGGATCAGGAAGGCAGGGCCTGACCCTCCCTTGGCCCACTCATTGCTGTCTCCTGTCTGTCCAGCCCTCCTCCCAGCCCAGCTCTCCTGCCCCTGGCGCCCCTGCCCACATGGACCTGGAGCAACCCTTCCAGCCCCTGTTTGGGACAGCCTCAGCCCTGAAGACAGAGCCGCCAGGCTACGAGGAAGCTGTGAACCAGCAGCCCAAACAGCAGGTGACTGGTGCTGGGCCTGGCCAGGGCACGTGACAGCCAAGCCCACAGGGAGGGGTGCTCTGGGAGGAGGGCCTCGGGACCCACACTGGGCTGGGAGTTTCTGCTGGGAATTCTCATGGTTTCCTGTTTTGGTTTCCCAGGAGAACGGCTCCTCAAGCCAGCAGATGGACGACCTGTTTGACATCCTCATCCAGAGTGGAGGTAACGCCCTGCGCTGGCTGTGGCCGTGGCGGGTGGGTCCTGGGAACTGAGCGCTTGCGTGTCTGCTGCAGGGCCCAAGCCCCAGTGCCCCCATGTGTGGCGAGAAGCACACAGGCCTGGGACTGACAAGGGGGCAGAATGCTTGCCTGGTGGGGAGGTGGACCCATGTGGAAGGAGGCCATCAGGACGAGTGGCAGAAAGCAACAGTGGGCCAGAGCAGGGGCCTCCTGGACTGCGGGGAGGGGGCTGCGGGGACCCTGGCCAGGCAGGAGCCAGCGTCGCACGTCCTTTGGGGAGAACCAGTCTGGGTGAGGACACAGTGGCAAGGCCAGGGCTGGGGGCAAGTGCGGGGCACGAGGGGGACTTGTGCAGGCAATCAGATGTGTAAGTGGCATTTGGACAGGGACTTGGGAACCCTGGGCATCTAGACTTCTGGGTCATGAGCAAGGCTGGAGCCCAGGCTAGCAAGGCAGTAAGGCCTTAGTAGGGACCACAGAGTTCCTGCTGGGGTACACACTGGGACACCATGGCAGATGCAAGGGGGAGACCCCTTTAGTGTAGAGGGGAAACCCTCACCCCCTCAAAAGGCCCAGGGCTGTCCTTGGCAGCCACAGCAGGGAGGCCTGCTGAGGGCTGTGGTGTGTCAGCTGCAGGACCACCCTTGGGTGGTGGCTGTGCTGTTAACACCGTTCACAGCCTGTTGCCCATGGCTCTGAGGATGTGCCGGGCCAGGCTGGCTCCAGGAGCTCCACCTGCGTCTCCCGTAGGGTGACAGGAACCTGTTAAATGCTGCTTCCAGAGGAACACTGACCTAGTACTCTGGCCTGGGGTATGGCGTCCTACACGAACACCAGCTCCGAGTGACTTCTGAGAGCTGAGTCACTTCTCTTGACCGGAGCCCCAAGCTTCTTCCCACGCCTGTGCGTCCCAGCCTCAGGTGTGCCAAGGCAGTAGTCCTGGGCTTAGCAGGCTAGAACTTGAGCACGTAACCTGACAGAGAAAGGGTTTGCTGGCAGGGAGCGTGTGAGCCAGTGGGGCAGGCAGTGGCTAGGGGGTTGGCCAGGGCCTTGGCAGGAGCAGCTTCAGAAGATGCCATGTTCAGTTGGGATAGGAAGAGAGTAGGGGTGAAACCTGGATTCTTTGTTCTTTAAGATCTAGATCAAAGTTTGCCACTCTAGCTATTTTTTAGTTTAGTGGCGTAAGTACATGCATAATGCTAACCATCACCACTGTCATTTCTAGACCTTTCCATCCTCCCAAACTAAAACTAGTGCCACCTGCCAGGTACTCCGCACTTCTCCCATTCCTAGGTGGCCACTATCCTTCCTGTGTGTCACCCGGGGATCGCCCTGTTTGTCCTTGGTGGCTGGCGGCTGCCCCCACAGGCCTCCAGCTCCACCTTCTTGCTGTGGACCTGACGCACGGCACTCTTGTTGTCAGGTCCCTGAGGAAGTGCCCTGCGTGGTCAGGGGCTCCCAGCCTGGCTGTCCTGTCAGCCTGTACCTTCCCCCGAGCAGAGCCCAGGGCCGTTGTCTCCATTGTCTACCTTTGGGTTTTGAGGGAGGCCATCCTAATGAGTGCCATGGCATGCCAGGTTAACCATATCACGCTGGTTGGTGCACTTCCGAACCAGCTCTCTGACGAAGCAGTGCAAAGTGACCCCGACATTTAGATGCACTGCACCTGGGGGAAGAATGGGAAGACATTCCTGGCTTCAGCCTGGCCCGCTCTTGCAGCCGTTTGGGGAGTGAACCAACAGGGTGAAGGCAGTCCTCTCTGTGTAACTGCCTTTCAGTTAATGGGCCAGTGCCTTGACCTCGTATGCTAAGCTTCTGCTTGTGACGCTGACATCATAGGGGCCCCAGTTCCAAGTTGTGGGCTCAAGGCCTTGAGAGCTGTGGCAACACACTGGCCCACGTCCAGCTGTGGCGACTTCAGGAGTGCAACAGTAGGTGAAAGACCTCTAACTGGCTTTGCCTTTTTTTTTTTTAAAAGCTCCCCACTCTCCACCCCTCTGCCTTTAAAGCAGGCGGAGTTGTGGCCGGCATGATGGCTCAATAGTTAAATCCTCACGTTTCAACCACCAGGATATCCCATGTGGGCACCGTTTCATGCCTTTGCTGCTGCACTGCCCATCCAACTCCCTGCGTGCGGCCTGGGTTGGAAAGGCAGTCAAGGACAGCCCAAAGCTTTAGGATCCTGCAGCCATGTGGGAGACCCAGAGGAAGAGCCTGTCTTCAGATCAGCTCAGCTCCAGCTGTGTGGCAACTTGGGGAGTGGGCCAGTGGATGGAAGATCTGTCTGACCTTCCCTCTGTAAAATCTGATGTGCATTTCCAACACCAAACAGGCAGTGTTAGCCCACCATCACTTCTGGGCCTTTTGGCTAAGATCAAGTGTAAATAGCCAGTCCATCTTCCATGTGCTGGTTCACTCCCCAAAGCTGGTCTGGAGCCAGGAACCTCCTCCAGTCTCCCATGGGTGCAGGGCCCAGGCCACAAAGCAGGGAGTTGGATGGAAAGTGGAGTAGCCAGGGCTGTACTGGCTCTGTAATCTGGGATTATGAAGATGTGCTCCGTTTGCTTCTCAGCTGTCAGTCAAGGCTTCGATGCATTTACTTAGATGGAGTCGGTCGGTTGTGAGTGGTTTGGCCTGCTTCCTGATGCCCACTCCCTGTGTTGATTGGCAGAAATTTCAGCAGATTTCAAGGACCCGCTGTCCCTGGCTGGGAAAGAGAAGCCACCCTCAACAGCAGTCTGCGGGTCACCATTGGTCCCCCAGCCTTTGCCCTCCACTGAGCTCTCCCAGGCCACCCCACCACCACCGGGCTCACCTGCACTCCCCGGGCGCCTGGAGGACTTCCTGGAGACCAGCACTGGGCTGCCCCTGCTGGCGGGTGGGCAGGAAGGGCCGGAGCCCCTGTCGCTGATTGACGACCTCCACAGTCAGCTGCTCAGCAGCTCTGCCGTCCTGGACCACCCCCCGTCCCCAATGGACACCTCAGACCTGCACTTTGCTCCTGAGCCCAGCAGCAGCCTGGGCCTGGCTGACGGCCACCTCGACAGCATGGACTGGCTGGAGCTGTCGGGAGGCCCTGTGCTCAGCCTGGCCCCGCTCAGCACTGCTTCCCCCAGCCTCTTCTCCACAGACTTCCTTGATGGCCACGACCTGCAGCTGCACTGGGATTCCTGCCTATAGCTCGGACCTGCAGCCGCAGGGCTCCCCGCGCGTATGGAGTCTTGACAATCAGGCCCCTCTGCCTTGCCTGTGGGCCGGGCCCTGGCTCCAGCTCCCCAGGGCAGGGGCAGGAGGAGTTGGCGAGGAGTGACCCATGCCAGGGCCCGGACTGTATCCATTTGACCTCCTTTTGTGAGGTCGGAGGTGCGCTGCCTGGCTGACGTGCGGCTGGGCGTCCAGCCACGCTCCCCACGCCAGCCACGCTGAGCCGCAGCATGGCCGCTGTACATACCTCTCGTCTGTATCCACACACGCCGACACGCCCGTGGGAGCTGTGCCGGCTCCCCCACCCTCCTCCCAGGCCCTGCGGCAGGGACACCTTAGGGTGTGCCCCGTGGGGTACAGCTGCCCAGGCCTGCTCATCACAAGTGCTGGACGTACAGAGCCCATCACGGCCTCCGCCACCCGTCAGTGCCACGTGGGCAGAGGTGCTCTCCCCCGGCCCACATTCCATCCCCATCACCTCACTGCAGCCAACAAGAAGCTGGGACAGGGGGTGCCTTTTGCCCCACCCTGCCTGCCATGGGCTATGAGGTGGTCCTCCTGGTGCCCAGAGCCACTGACCTCGCATTCTCTGGGGGGCGGGGGGAGCTGTGTGAACTTTGAAATAAAAGTGAGACCACTACCGTGTCTGTCTCATCGTGGGCCATGTGCTGTGTTCTGGGGCGCCACAGTGGCGTCCTTCCACCCAGGCTGACCTGCAAGCATCCAGGATTCTAGAGCTGTCCCCAGAACAGGACCAACCCGCGTCCGCAGCGTGGCTGTGGCTGGACAGAGACGGGAGTCGGTGCTTGCAGCTGGTTTATTCAGAAGCCTCAGCGGCCGGAAGCCCGCCGCCACCCTCCCGCCTTGCCGAGCAGAGTGCGCCCACAGCGCGTCAGGTCAGTGCCGGACACCAGCTGTCGCTGGGCTGCCCTAAGGGCGCTGGTGGCAAGCACTGAGCCAGTCACCTGCGGCCCCTCAGCTGCTGTCCCACGACAAGTTCGCAGCTGGTCAGCCTCAACTTCCTGTTGCGGGCGGGACCCCAAGGGCAGCAGGTGGCGGCCTCAGCCGTCTATGTCCCAGCTGAACAGGTGGTGCTTCACCAGCATGTCCTGGACGCCCTCCTTCAGGGGCCGCTTCTCCTCCTGTGCACACAGCAGCCAGGTCACCAGGGCAGGCTCAGGCAGCGGGGCTGGCACACAGGTCCCCGCTGGGCCCCCTCAGCCGCCCCACCCACCTCTCTCTTGGCAGGGAGCTCCCAGTCCTGAGACAGGCTGAAGGCAAAACAGCAGAGGACACTGGAGAGAGAAAGGGGGACGCCGTCACCCCAGGGTCGGCCCTGCTGCCCCAGCCCCAGGCTGCCATCACCCGGGGTCGGCCCTGTCTGCCCTGCGCTGCTGCCAGGTCCTCACCGGAGCTCACACTTGATCTGAACCCAGCCAGGGCTGCGCAGGAAGGACCAGGGCTGGTACCACTTCTCCACGGTGGGCAGGCTGGAGCAAAGCACCTCCAGCCACAGGTGCAGCACCTGCTCACTGGGGATGGAGGAGCCGAGTAGGGGCCAGGCCTCAGGCAGGCCGGCAGTCCCCGAGGGTCCTGCTGTCTCCCCCAGCCCCATTCCCACTATGGCATCTACTCACTTGAGCCCCACGCAGATGAGCGAGCGGAGCTTGACATCCATCTGCACATGCGCTGCATCGTGGGTCACGTTCACGGACTGCACGGCCTGCAGGGGCACAGTGGTCACGTGGCAGGCCCCTTGGGACCGCCTGGGGTGTCCGGGCTGGCAGGGCAGGCCACTCACCCGGTACAGCAGTTCCTCAGGGGTCAGGACTTTGCCATCTTCATCCAGCCTGAAAAAGGGGCCGAGCTCAGCGCCCCTCGGGGTCGGGGGGCCTGGACAGCCCCACCCTCCCGCCAGCCCCGACTACCTGTAGGTCTTACAGAGCACGAGGCGGGAGTACACCGAGTCAAAGTCTCTCTCCACCTCCCGGCCTGCCGCCTGGGGACACAGGACACCTTCAGTGCGGCCCAGCCGCCGCCCGCCAGGCCCCAGCCTCTCCCACTGCAGGGCTCAGGGTGAAGGTGCAGTGACCACTCACCTCCTCAATGAAGAGCCAAGGGTGGCATGCCCCCCCAAGCAGGGACGGCTTCTTCAGTCCATGCTCAAACAGGGCCTTGAGGGCCGGGCACAGGGTCCCTCGCACAAGGTCTGTGACCCCCTCTGTCACAGAGTCATCCCCCGCAATGGAGTACTGTAGGGGAACAGGTTGAAGGCCGCCTGCGGCGGGGAGCCTTGCTGGGCGGGGCCCCTCAGGGGCTTGCCTTCTCTCACCTCCTTGCTGCGCTCGTCCAGGACTTCCACAAACTTGGCCGGAAACCAGCCTGTGGGAGGAGCGGCAGGTCACCCGTGGACCTTTCCTGGGAGAACACCCCATCTCCCTCCGGTCTCCCCGAGGCCCCTGCGGGCCCTTACCTCGCAGGCCGTTCAGCTCCCCGACCCAGCAGTGCTCGTCCTTCTGAGAAACAATCTGCAGGAGGAAGACCAGAGCCCGGTTCCCTGGGGCCAGGGCCTCACCCCTCCCACCCTCACCCTAGACCCCACATGCCGGGGACAGGGGAGGGTGGCCAGGGCGGGAAGGGCTCCCTGGTGCCCACCACACCGCACTGCACCACACCGTGATGATGTCATTCTTGCGGAAGCCCAGCTCGTCGTCATCATGCCGCTCGAAGTCCAGCAGGGCCTTGGCGCGGCGCCGGTGGCTGCGGGAACAGGCCACGTAGTTCTCGTGGTCCCGCTGGTGGCTCTCCATGCTGTAATCTGGAGTCAGCTCCTGCCCGGATGGACAGAGGCGTTGTAGGCGAGGGGACTGATGGGGAGGGACAGGCCCTGCCTGAGGAGCCTGCGACTCACCACGCTGCAGTTCTTGGGATCCGTGCACTGGAAGTGGCGAGCCACGCGCAGGACGGCCTCCCGGAGGTCAGCCACCAGCTCCGTCTGCTTGATGTTCTTGGCTTTGAGTGCCTCCAGGTCATCCTCCCCTACGGGACAATACAGGGCTGTGGCCACCTCACCTACCCTAGGGGACAACACGGGGCTGTGGCCGCCTCCCCTCCCAAGGCCCTCAGAGGGGCCCTGCCATGTGCCCGCTCACCAAACAGCAGGGAGCTGATGGCGGACTTCCTGCGCTGCGTCCTGCGCCGCACAACCTGTGGGTGGGAAGGGGGTGGGTCAGCGGCCACACCACGCGCCCAGGAGGACGCTGGCTGGGGCTCGGTCTCACACCCACCCAAGCCAAGATCAGGACGCTGGGATTCACTGCACCCGAGGACAGGCTCACCCCACGGCGGGGGGAGCCCCCGAGAAAGCCCGTGCTGTGGGCCGACCTGGGAGAGGTTGCTGGTGGCGCCGGTCCCCAGCAGCTGGCCCTGGTCTGCAATGAGGTAGGCCAGATGTTTGCGGCGCTGGGTCTCCACAGCCACAGCCGTGAGGGAGCCGGCCAGCCGCATGGCCTCCCCCAGCAGCAGCTCGGCGTCGTCCATCTGCGATGGGATGTCCGACAGAGTGTTGAAGATGGAGGCTGAGTTCTCTGACTGGATCAGCTCCTCCTCCTGGGCGGGGCAGGGGACAGGGTTGGCACTGCATGGGCCTGGCCAGGAGTGGATCCATGCCCCCTCATGCTGCACCACCCTCCCGCGGGCACCTGGAGGCGCAGCATGCCCAGTGTGGTCTGGAACAGCACCAGGGAGCCCTCGTAGAAGAACAAGTCCCAGATGCGCAGCAGCAGCCGGATGTGCACGACGCTGGCGAAGGCCGTGAGGAACCAGTGCAGCGTGATGAGGGACAGTTCTGAGGACAGCATGCAGCAGTGATGGGCGCACGCAAGCCTGCAGCCTCGGGCCTCTGCCAGCTGCGTCCTCTGACCCCCGCCAGCCCTCACCAATGTCATGCTCCTGCAGCAGCTTGTCCAGGCGGGGCAGGTACTGCACGATGAGCTGGCGCAGCACCCGCTGGTCTGTCTGGACACCCAGCAGGGTGGTGCTGAAGTAGGAGGCGGGCAGCAGGTCCTCGATGACAGCCCCCATCATCCAGAAGGCATCCTCCTCCTCCAGGAAGAGCAGGAGGCAGGCCGCCACCTGGCCAGGCGTGGGGACAGGGACCTGTAGCCAGGACTTCAAAGGTGCCCTCCCCGAGGGTGACCACCCCTCACCAGGGAGCCCAGTGATGCCCCTGCCTGCCCAAGGCCATGCTCACCATGCCAGTACCCTGGCAATAGCCAATCTCAGGGTAGAGCCAGGCCAGGGCCCGGAGGACCCTGCGCAAGCGGGGCACCCCGACGCTGTCTATGCTGGCAAAGCAGGCGTTGCTGGGCATGGTGCGGAGCAGGTCCTTCTCAATCTGCCAGAAACCCAGACCCCCGATCAGACCTGAGAGATGGCGGGCCCCAGGCCCCCTTCCCTATGGGTCAGACCCCAACACTACTGTGGAGCTGGCCAGCAGGCAACTGCAGGCCAGGCTGGTATCCTCACCTGTTTGGCAGCGATGGTGTCATCACTGGAGCTGTTCCTGACCATGTCGCGGTAGGACAGCTCTGAGCTCCTCTTCCTCTGCAGAGCCCCAGAGAGCCGCATCCATAGCTGAGGAAGGAGTGTAGTCTTCCTCAGATGCCATCAGGGCAGTCCCTGTGGGCCCCCGGGATAGCCCCAGGGCTGTCTCACCTGCGGCCTCATGCCATGTGGGATGCCGGCCAGCACCAGGGAGCGCAGCTTCTCGGAGCGGGGCAGGGAGTCGGCAATCTTGTCCCAGGTGAGATCCCCTACGTCGTGATTGTGGGTGAACTCCAGGTGGGCCTGCCACCGCAGCCTCTGCGCAGGGTCCTCCACCAGGGATGCACTTGGCAGTGGACTGCAGCTGGGCTCAGCACCTTCTGCCAGGAGATGGGTGCAGCAGTGGGCAGTAGGCCAAGTCTCCCGAGGCCCTGAGCTCTGCCTCTAGGGCCAGCTCTCCACCCTGAGAGCCTCCTATACACTCAGCAACACGTCCACCAGGCAGCCCAAAGACCAGCAGGCTTGGGCTCTTCCTGCTTCGTCAACACTGCCCTTCCACAGCAAGAGACCCCACAATGACACGCCGTTCTCAGGCTCGGGTCTGAGCACGGAACACAGTGGGTCGCAGCAGTGGGCCTGCTGGCCCCCGCTTCCTCCACGGTGGACACAGTGGTCCTTCCAGGAGTAGACAGCATGCCTCAGCACCTGCTTGCCTAGTGCCCCGCCACCTGCCTGCTCTTCCACAGCACATCGCCACCCACTCAGCACCGCCAACCTGTTGTTCCCAGCTGCCCTCCCCTCTGAGAATCCTCCCTGCCCAGGAATGCTGTCCAGGTGTCTTCCCTGCCCCCCGCAAGTCATTTGGGTGCGTACAGTCTGTGCTTTCCGCACCCACAGGGGGTTTCTTCAAATATTTACTCAATGAGTAAGGATGAAGTGCTCTGGCCTCACAAGAAAGCCAAGCCCTTAGCTCTGCTTCTGGAAACACCCACTTAAGTGCCTTCCCTTACACAGTAAGATGTGGGAACGCTACCTCAGCAGGGCCTGAATCCCAGGGGCACCTGCTCCCATCACACAAGGAGTCTTCAAAAAGCTCATGATAAACAGACTGGTCTGAAATTGTTTGCAACATAAATTTATCTTTTAATTCGAGAGACAGAGACACACAGGGAGGGCACAAGTGTCCAGCAATGATTTACCCCCAAAGCCTGCCGAGGGCACGGGCTGGCCTCCAGCTGCCGACTGGAAACTCAATTCAGGTCCCCCTTGCTGGGGCCAGAAGTGTTAGCTGAGTTGTTGGCTCCTAGGGCCTGCCATCGGCCTGGAGGCAGGGGCCATCCCCTCCCAGGGCCTCCTTCCAGGCCTTCCTCAGCCCTCCTCCCATGCGCTCCCAATAGGGACGTGACATTCCAGGCATCCTTTTTCACTTTGATTCATTTGTTTGAAAGGCAGAGTGACAGAGGAGAGCGGTCTTCTACCCTGATTCATTCCAAAATGTCCACAACAACCAGGAACTCCACCTGGGTCTCCCATAATCCAAGCCACTGGTCAGTGCCTGCCGCCTCTCAGGCACGTTAGCAGGGAGCTGGACTGGCAGCAGAGGACAGCTGTACCTCAAACCAGGCCTTCTGACAGGGTGGCAGGCATCCCGAGTATCAGCTGAGCTTGCTGTACCAGCAGGTGCCCCTCCCCAGGTATGCTCACTGCTGGCCCAGACACCTGCTCCTTTGCGAACGTCTTCAAGTCCACCTGTACTCAAAGAGTTCCCTGACTCCATCTCAATCTTGGCTTTTTAATCTCCAAAATCTGCTGCAAATAAGCAGCCCAGAGAACTTACACCAGAAACAGAAATGGGAGGGCCGAAAGTTTTACACCTGCACCTTAGGCCTTGTGACAAGAGGCCCCGGGTTCAGGTACAAGGCCTTCCTGACAGCCCGCAGGGCACTAACAGGTCTGTTCACAGCAGAAAACAATGCAAATGGCTTACAGGTCCACTTTAACAAAAAAAAAAATCAAATATTATAAATCCACATTAGGATATTCTACAGCCACTGAAAAAGAGTGTTTATCTTTGAAAGTGTATTGACTGACCCTGAAAACACTCATGGAGTAATGTTAAAACATAACAGATATGTGATCTAACCTTAGTCACGGAAAGTATATATGAATACACACAAAGCCAGGAAAGGAATACATTTAAAATGTTCGCAGTTACAGAATTTTGAGTTAATTCTGTTTTATCCTTATACCTCTCTGCATTTTCTGTTAAAGATTTTTTTTTTTTATTAGAAAGTCATATTTACAGAGAGGAGAGACAGAGAGAAAGATCTTCTGTCTGTTGGTTCACTCTCCAAGTGGCCACAACAGCTGGAACTGAACTGATCCGAAGCCAGGAGCCTGGGGCCATGAGCTTCTGCTGGGTCGTCCACATGCATGCGGGGTCCCAAGGCTTTGGGTCATCCTCCACTGCCCTCCCAGACTATAAGCAGGGAGCTGGATGGGAAGTAGAGCAGTCGGGATTAGAACCAGCAGCCATATGGGAACCTGGTTGTATGCAAGGGGAGGACTTTAGCCTCTAGCTGTCGTGGCCCCCTCTCTGTATTTTTTAACTTTGTTCCTGTTTTTAGTTATTAGGTGAAGATCAATAAGGGTGCCACTGTGGTGTAGCACGCTAAGCCTCTGTGATGCCAGTATCCAAATGGGTGCCAGTTCAAGTCCGAGTGTATCCATGTCAGGACTGGAAGGCAGCAGATGAGGGGTAGATTCCATGGGGCCGTTCGCCCATGTGGGAGACCCGGAAGAAGTTCCTGGCTCCTGGCTTCAGACAGATCCAGCTCCAGCCACTGTGACCATTTGGGGAATAAACCAACAGATGGAAGATCTGTCTCTCCTCCTCTCCATGAAATTCTGCCTTACAAATACAAATAAAAAATAAGAATCAATAGAAAGCTCTACATATTTGTAACAGCATCACCCTCAGATCTGCCTGTCTGGGCCAGAGATCATGTGACGCAGAATGCAAGCCTTGGGAGCTGGCATCCCCCAGGACAGCGACAGACGAGGGACTCAGTTTTACCTTCTTTGTCCACGCGGAAACCAAACTCATCATAGTAGGCCTCGGGCTGCTCCGCAGACTCCTCCTTCTGGAAGCAGGGTGAGGAAGAAGTCAATTGTCCAGCTCCCAGTGTGGGGCCACCGTGATGGCTGCCTTCCAAAACCCCCTGGACCAAAGGTCACCCTCCACAAAGGCTCCTCCGGTGACCCCTCACGGACAGGGGCCCTTGCCTCTCCCGTGCCTGTCCATGATGCTGAGACCGCGGCGAGAAGCGTGCCCTACGTATTTCCGTGTCTGTGATCCTGAGGGCACGAGGCCAGCATGCCTTCATCCAGCTGTGGCACTCAGGGCACCTGGTGACCCTGTGTGCTCACCCAGTCCCGGGGCAGGGCGCTGCTACGCGTACCTGCTTGCACCGAGCCAGGATCTCCTGGGGCCACATGCTTGGTGTCAGCGCTGAGAAGGGGCCGCCGGCGGAAGGGGTGTGGCTTCCTGGAAGCAAACAGAACGAGAGAACATAGGAACCCCAAGTCCAGATGCCCTCCTGTGAGGGGGAGTATGGAGGGGCACACTTCTGAAGGAGGCCCGAGCATGGCGCCTGTGGCAGAGGCCTCGGGAGCACAGAACGGGGAACCGCACTCACCCAATGTCCCACTCACTCCGCTCCCCCACCTCTTCTATCTGGACTATAAGTTTATGAAATCTCTGCTCTCAGCAAGCCCCCCACTCCAGCACCCAGGCCCCAGCTTCTACCTGACATGGCGCAGCGGGCAGGGGGAGGCCCTGCGGGGCCTCAGGAGCGGTCCTGTCCCAGTCTGTGGGGGTTGGAAGGCTCCCCCAGCCTCATCCGGTCCATCTGTTTATCTGCCCTGTGGAAGAGCGGTGTGCAGGTCACTCCAGCACCCCAGGTTAATGAAGTGCCCCTCCAAGCCTCCCCCGTGCAGCTGCCTTTACCAGCCAGGAGCAGCTGGGAGAGAAGCCCTACCACCGTGCCACAAAGAAAGGAGAAATTTACACTTCACCCTTCTCAAAGTGGGCACAGAAATGCCAATTTTTCACCTGCTAGTTCACTTCCCAAATGCCTTCAACAGCCATGACCGGCTCAGGCCTGACCCAGCAGCTTAGAACTTCGTGCGGGTCTCCCAGCGGAGTGGCAGGAGTCTAGGCACTTGGCTCACTGTCACGTGCGCTGGGAGAGGTGCCAGGACTCAGCCTGGCACTCTGACGTGGAAATGCTATCTCAAGCAGAAGCTTAACTCACTACACCACCTTGCCTGCCCCACTCCTTTAGAACATTTTACTAGCCTTCAGGGGAAACCAAATAGAAACTACAATCTAATTTAAATCTCTCCTGTCCCTATGTAACCATGTCCCCTCCTTCACGTCTCATCCCCTTAATGAGGACTCAGCGGTGTTTGGTCTAGTGAGTGAGCCACCTGCCCCCACGCCCATATCCCACACCAGAGTGACTGGCTGTCCTCCTGGAGGGGCCTCAGGCTCCAGCTTCCTGCCAAAGCAACACCAGCCCAAGTCTGCAGATCTCCGGGCACACTGGAGGCGCAGACTGAGCCCACAGCTCCCGGCGTTGCCCCGGGATGCCAGCTGCTGGCAGCTGCAGGCTTTTAGGAATGAACCAGCAAATGATGGCACACGCTCTTAAGACAAATACAAGAACTCAGCAACAAAGTAACAAATAGTCTAATTAAAAACTGGGCAAAACATTTGAATATCCATTGCTCCAAAGAAAGGTGGCCAATTAGCAGGCAGAAGTTCATCACTGGGCCCGGCGCGGTAGCCTAGTGCCTAAAGTCCTCGCCTTGCAAGCACTGGGATCCCATATGGTCGCCAGTTCACATCCTGGCGGCCCCACTTCCCATCCAACCACGTGCCTGTGGCCTGGGGAAGCAGTCGGGGATGTCCCAAAGCCGTGGGAGAGCCGGAGGAGGCGCCTGGCTCCTGCTTTGGATCAGCTCAGGTTCAGGGATTATGGCTGCTTAGAAAGTGAACCAGTGGATGGAAGATCTTTGTCCTCTGTAAATCTGCCTTTCCAATAAATAAATAAGTTTTAAAAAACAAATTCTAAAAAAAATTTACAAAAACCCGTAAGGTGATACCAACTCAGAGAGACCAGACTGGCTCCGATCAGACAAGGCGACACTGTGAAGCTGTGGAGCCCCCATGGAACCTGCCAGCTGCCGGGCACAGCGTTCTGACCACCGCCCACAGCCCCCAGGTGACCAGCCGCACGCTACCTAGGTACCAGGGTGCTCCCAAAGTTCATGCACATGCAAATTACCTGTGCAAATTTCCCCACAACTTTTTTTTACTCTTTTTAAAAATTATCTGATGATGTTTACATAGTCCAGCAGGGTGGGAAGGGTCAGGGTTAGGGAGAAGAGGGTGTGATCACTGTTTCCCAATTCTGAGGGGAGGAGGGAGGGAGAGACGGGGGAGAGGCCATACCCAGCCTCCCAACCACCCCGGTACCCGAGAATGGGGAACGGCCACCGATATCAGGCCAGGGTCCCAGTGTGACACATGCTCCGAGGGCTCTGTCCAGGTGGGCGGGACAGTTCTGAAATGCTGTCCATCTCACTGATCTAAGGATGTGTCCCACAACTTTCTGAAGGATACTCACCCATCTCCCCCACAAAAATAAAACCATGTGCCCACTGAAAAAACACACATTACTGCTCAGGGTAGCATCACAGTCAGTAAGTAACTCAGATGTCCACCAAGTGATGAACAGATATACAGAATGTACCCACACCATGAATACTGGTCAGCCATAGACAGGAATAAACCCCCGACGCACACTAAGCCATGGAAGAGTCTAGAAACAACAAAGTGAAAGAAGCCCGACACCAAAGTGTGGTCACTGTACAGACCTTACTGAAAGGCATGTCCAGAAGGGGCGGAGTCACAGGCAGGCAGCTCAGGGGCTGCAGCGGTGGGGGCGGGGGACAACTAACAGCATGTCTCCCTTGGGGATAAAAACACCCCAGGAGGCAGGCAGTGGCAGGAGTGGTCCAATGAGGTGATTCTGCTAAAACCACCTAAGTGTGCACTTAACACATGAATTATACATCAATCAAAGGAAGCATCAGCCAGGCATTAGCGTCAGGCCTTACTCTAACTTTGTAACTTCTCACCGATGACTTCCTTCCCCACTGGAGAGGATCCCTAACTAGCTACCTGAGCTTCAACGGAGATGCAATTCCGTTATTATTATTATTACTATCATCTCTTCTCTGCTTTTTTCGTGTCATTAAGCCTTCACTATGGAAGGACAGGCTCTACTTCTTGGAGATGAATGACAGTGACAGTGAGACGTGGGGAAATACGACAGGCCAGCAGCCTTCCCAGTTTGCAGTCAGGCTTGGCGACAGGGAGGGGCTTCCTGCCACGCAGAGGGCCAGGCCAGACCCCGCTTCCCCAACAGGTCACCACCCTTTGTTTTGAATGAAGAGTATGGAATGCTGGGAAAACGGAATATCCACTGTAACCGTCACGCAGCACCTGTTCTGACTCAGCATTCTATCCTGACCTGGGTGAGCATTTTACATTTCTGCATTAAAAGAAACTGAACTACAAGTGCAATACTTATGTCATCAGCTTTTCCGACATCTTTTTTTTTTTTTTTTAAGAAAAAAGACTTATTTATTTTTATTGCAAAGTAGAGAGGAGGAGAGACAGAGAGGAAGATCTTCCATCCAATGATTCACTCCCCAAGTGACTGCAACGGCCAGTGCTGCGCCGATCCAAAGCCAGGAGCCAGGAATTTCCTCTGGGTCTCCCTCACGGGGTGCAGGTCCCAAGGCTTTGGGCCGTCCTCAACTGCTTTCCCAGGCCACAAGCAGGGAGCTGGATGGGAAGTGGAGCTGCTGGGATTAGAACCGGCAACCAAATGGGATCCAGGCGCGTTCAAGGTGAGGACCTCAGCTGCTAGGCCACGGCGCCAGGCCCATCTCCCAACATGTTAAAGTAGATGAACACCTCTGCTCCAGATACAAGAGAGGCAAGCCTGTGAGAGCCTGTCTGGGAGTGTCTGTGTGTGTCTGCCACACCAGTGACACGAGGTGCCGTGATGGGACGCAGGGCCAGGGCCAGGGCCCGGGCCCTCCGGGGCGAGTGACCACGTGTCCATCTCAGCGGGGCGACTTAGTGTGCTCCCCCGGGCAGGGGTGAGAAGTGGCCACCAGCCACAGCAGACGGACCTCAGGCAGACGGACCTCAGCAGACGGACCGCAGGCAGACGGACCTCAGCAGACGGACCGCAGGCAGACGGACCTCAGGCAGACGGACCTCAGGCAGACAGACCTCAGGCAGACGGACCTCAGCAGACGGACCGCAGGCAGACGGACCTCAGCAGACGGACCTCAGGCAGACGGACCTCAGGCAGACGGACCTCAGGCAGACGGAGCTCAGCAGACAGAGCTCAGCAGAAGGACCTCAGGCAGACGGACCTCAGGCAGACGGACCTCAGGCAGACGGACCGCAGGCAGACGGAGCTCAGCAGACGGACCTCAGGCAGACGGACCTCAGGCTGACAGAGCTCAGCAGACGGACCTCAGGCAGACGGACCTCAGGCAGACGGACCTCAGGCAGACGGACCTCAGGCAGACGGACCTCAGGCAGACGGAGCTCAGCAGACGGACCGCAGGCAGACGGACCTCAGGCAGACGGAGCTCAGCAGACGGACCTCAGGCAGACGGACCTCAGGCAGACGGAGCTCAGCAGACAGAGCTCAGCAGACGGACCTCAGGCAGACGGACCTCAGGCAGACGGAGCTCAGGCAGACGGAGCTCAGCAGACGGAGCTCAGCAGACGGACCTCAGGCAGACGGACCTCAGGCAGACGGAGCTCAGCAGACGGAGCTCAGCAGACGGAGCTCAGGCAGACGGACCGCGCTGCTTTGAATCTGTGCTTGTGCTGGGTTTCTTTTTTTGTAATATTTATTTATGTATTTTTTTTGTAATATTTATGTATTTGAAAGAGTTACAATGAGTCAAAGAGGGAGGGAGAGAGGGAGAAAGAGAGAGAGAGAGAATCTTAAATCCACTGAGTCCTTCCCCAGATGGCCACATGGTCGGGGCTGAGCGAGGCCCAAGCCAGCAGCTCCATCCAGGTCCTCTCTGGGCCTGCAGGGGTCAGGCACTGGCGCCATCCTGGGCTGTCCTTCCTGTACATTAGCAGGGAGCTGGGCAGGAAGTGCAACAGCACTACAAATGGCGACTTCACCTGCAATTCTGGCCCCTGAAACTGTTTCTTCATCCATAAAATGGAATAAAGCAAGCTAGGAAGCTGTGCCTCTCTGTGGTTAGGAGGCCCGCGGGCGAGCGTGTATGCCCAGCTCTCAGCACCCTGACACGCAGCAAGCAGCGGGCAGCACCGACTCCTAACAATTCCTAACAGTTATTAATGAGACACTAAAATGAGACACTAAAAGCCTTACACTGCACCACGTCAAACTGCTGACACTGCAGCACTACAACCAAAAATGACGGTGTTCGTCACACCTCACTTGAGATTGTGCTAAAGCCACCTCAGCAATGCCCACCGCACTGCCGCTTCTAGAACACGGTGTGAAGACAACAGGGAGATCTGGCTGTGGGGCCCACTCTCCTGACCTTGGCTGGCCTCCCACTGACTCATTTATTCAGCAATGACTGAATCAGACCTGGGTCTAATGACCAGAACACCGCAGGGAAAAATCTTGGAGCCTAAAAAAAGAGACTGTGGGTTGTCAAGTGGCTCAACAGGCTAATCATCTGCCTGCAATGCCGGCAGCCCATGTGGTGCTGGTTTGTGTCCTGGCTGCTCCACTTCCAATCCAGTTCCTGCTTAGGACCAGGGAAAGCAGTGGAGGACAGCTCAAGTGCTTGGGCCCCGGAAACCCATGTGGAGACCCAGAAGAGGCTCCTGGCTCCGAGCTTTGGATCAGCCCAATTTTGGCTATTGTGATCATTTAAGAAGTAAAACTATAACTGCTTTACAAATAAAAATAAATATGTCTTAAAAAGAGACAAGGATCTTCCGTCGCAAGATGGCCGACATAGGAGGAAGACTGTGAGAGAGCTCACAGACAGAGAGGGCTAGAACGCGACAAAAGCGTAAGTGGAGCAGCATAGAACTACAGGGAGAAGAACGTGAAGTTCCCTGGACAGTGTGGAACCAAAAAAATCCACACAACTCGGAAGAGCAACCAGGGAAAAACAAAACAAAACAAAGGGCAGGGAAGACGACTTTCCGCTCCTGACCTGCTGAGTCACCTTTGAGTGCAGACGCTGAAAGCCGCAGACTGACCCGCAGACCGATCCACAGACCGACCCGCAGACGCTGTGGCCGTGAGGACCGGAGGTGATTGGGACCTGCTGGCATCTGCTCACCCTGGTCACCAGGACCCGCCAGGACCTGCGCCCGCTGCGGACACCAGGACCCTGAGTCATCGGGAAGCGCCGGCAGCCGCCCACCCTGGTCGCCAAGCCCCACCGGGACCTGCACCAGCCGCAGCCTCCAGGTTCCAGCCGCAGCCTCCAGGTTCCAGCCGCCTGCATCCGCCGGGACCAGCAACGGATGCAGTAGCCGGGAGACGCACCCGCGGCTAGGGTTCCCACCAGAGGAAGAGGCAGACTGCAAGAACCTGAGGTTTGAGTGAGTTGGGTGGGGACAGTGGTGGGTTGGAGGCTTCGGGAGTTGGCCCCCCAGGGGCATGCACAGAGCCTGAACACAATTGGTGCTCGTCTCCCCACCCCTCCCCCCCCAGACTTCAGTGTCTAGAGACACCGGGCGAGTGCCTTGAAACTGCCAAAACTGTGTCTGGGAGAAAGGCAAAAGGCACACTGAATACTCCCCCATGCCTTTGCGGTCTGGCACTCAGCTGGGCGGTGCTATCCCACAGGAACCCAAGCACGCCTCTGGGCTGGGCAGTCCCGTGCTAGCGCTGGGGCAGTCGGTCCCCTGCAAGTGCTGGGGTGGGCGGACCTGCGCAGGAGGCGCTTCCAGAGAGCACCTGGAACACCCAATGCCCTATAGTCCCGTGCTTGGGAGACGAACCAGGAGAGCACTGCGGACCCGCGTGCAGGAGGCGTTCCCAGAGAGCACCTGGAACCTCCACGCCCTGCAGTCCCTGGCACTGGGGACACACCGAGAAAGCACCTAGAATCCTCCGAGCCCTGTGATCCCGCGCACAGGGGGCGCGCACAGAGAGTGCCTTCACTCCCCCACGCCCTGTGGTAGCATACCTGTAGGGGACGAGCTGAGAGTGCGCTTTGAATCCGCTGGGCCCTGGAAGTGGCGCCCTGAGGTCCAGTGTTCTGGAGACGCACCAAAAGTGCCTTGAAAATTCCCACACCCTGCTACTCCATGCCTGCAGACTCCGATCTCTACAGGATAGTGCTTGGAGACCCCTCAGCACACTGGTGCCTAGGTCTCTCAAAAAAGAAACACTAACACAATGGGAAGAAATACCAGAAAAGGTAATGATCCAGATGAGAGTGCCAACACCCTACCAATAAAGGATCAAAAGCCAATGTCTATTTCGGAGATGCGAGATGAAGACATAGAAGATCTACCAGACAAGGAATTCAAAAAAATAATGTTAAAATATGTCAGAGACAATGAGAAGAATTGGGAGGACTTCAAGGAATTCAAGAACCACATAGCCTCAGAAATACAGCAAATGAAAAGTAAAATCCTTGACTTAGAGCACAAAATTGAGAGCCTAACCAACAGAACAAATACAGCAGAAGAGAGGATCTCTGAAACGGAAGACACACAAAACGAACATACCCAGTTCATGAAACAGCTGGAGACAAGTCTGAACAAAGCCAATAAGACCATACAAGAAATGAAAGACAACCTCAGAAAATCGAATATTAGGATTATTGGCCTTCCTGAAGGAGCGGAAAAAGAGTCAGGAATGCAAATGGTGCTCGACGAAATTATACAGGAAAACTTTCAAAACACTTGGAACATGAACCCAGCCCAAATCCAGGATGGTCAGAGGACTCCCAGCAGATATGACCCAAAGCGATCTTCACCCAGACATATGGTGCTCAAGTTCCACTCCAACGAAGACAAAGAAAGAATCCTAAGACAAGTACGAAGCAGAGAAAAGATCACATACCGGGGAAAACCGATCAGGATCACTGCTGACTTCTCTGAAGAGACTTTACAAGCAAGAAGAGAATGGACAAAGATCTTCCAAATCCTGAATCAGAACAACTGTCAACCAAGAATATTGTACCCAGCAAAGATCTCATTCGTATTTGAGAACGAAATCAAATACTTTCACAGCAAAGAGAAATTAGAAGAATATGCCAGCACAAAACCAGCCCTACAAAATCTCCTTAGAAGTGCACTAAATCCAGAAAAAAAGGAGGTGAATCATAAGCAAAGATGGCAAACAGGAAGATCTCCCCACTAAAGTCCACACAAGGAAGGGCAATTACACAGATATCAACACCCACAAAAACAAGTATGGCAGGGCAAAATCACAACCTCTCAATTTTAACCCTTAACACAAATGGCCTGAACTCACCAATCAAAAGGCATAGATTAACAGAATGGATTATCAAACAGCACCCAACTATCTGTTGCCTACAAGAGACACATCTAACCAGAAGAGATTCGAAGAAGCTGAAAGTGAAAGGTTGGAAACAGATATTTCATGCCAATGGATGAGAAAAAAAGGCTGGGGTAGCTGTCTTAATTTCAGATGATGTGGACTTCAATCTGACACACATCAAAAAGGACAGGGAAGGACATTATATATTGGTGAAGGGACTGATCCATCAGGAAGTAATTACCATTGTGAACATATATGCACCAAATTCAAACGCACCTAGCTACGTGAAGCAATTACTCACGGACTTAAGGGGAGACATAGATATGCACACAATAATAGTGGGTGATCTTAACACCCCACTAACAACAATAGACAGATCAACAAAACAAAAACTCAACAAAGAAACAACAGAGCTCATACAAACAATAGAACAACTGGACTTGGTTGACATTTATAGAATTTTTTACCCTAAGGCCACAGATTATACATTTTTTTCAGCAGTGCATGGCACCTTCTCCAGGATCGACCACATGATAGGACACAAAGCAAACCTAAATAACTTCAAAAAGATAGGAATCATACCATGTACCCTCTCAGACCACCACGGAATGAAGCTGGAAATCAGCAATTCAAAATGCCCCAGGAAATACAGAAACTCTTGGAGGCTGAACAATATGCTATTAAACGAACAATGGATCAGAGAAGAAATTAAAGATGAGATCAAAATATTTATGGAAACAAATGAAAACTCTGACACAATATTCCAAAATTTGTGGGACACTGCCAAAGCAGTGCTACGGGGTAAACTCATCGCAATTGGAGCTCATGTCAAGGCCCAAGAGAGGCGCCAAATACAGGAACTAAACACACACCTCCAGGAATTGGAAAAACAACAGCAGAAGAGCCCCACACACAATAGGAAACAAGAAATCATCAAAACAAGGGAGGAAATCAACCAGATAGAAGTAAAAAAAAACCATACACAAAATCAATGAATCAAAAAGCTGGTTTTTTGAGAAGATAAACAAGATAGACACCCCACTGGCCCGACTGACAAAGAAAAAACAAGAGAAGGCAAGAATTAACAGCATCAAAGATGAAAAAGGCAACATAACAACAGACACCGCATCCATTAAGGCCATAATTAGAAATTACTACAAAGCACTGTACTCCAACAAATCAGAAGATCACCAAGAAATGGAAAAGTTCTTAGACTTCTACCACCTGCCAAAACTTAGCCCAGAGGCAACAAACGACCTGAACAAACCCGTAACTGAAGTAGAGATTGAATCAGTGATTAAAGACCTCCCAACAAAGAAAAGCCCAGGCCCAGACGGCTTCACTCCAGAATTCTACAAAACATTCCGAATAGAACTGACCCCAATCCTCTACAAACTCTTCAAAACAATAGAAAAAGAGGCAACCCTTCCAAACTCATTCTATGAAGCCAACATTACCTTAATCCCAAAACCAGACAGAGAACTAACAGAGAAGGAAAACTACAGACCTATCTCTTTGATGAACATTGATGCTAAGATTCTCAACAAAATCCTAGCCAACAGAATTCAAAAACACATCAGACAGATCGTTCATCCAGATCAAGTAGGATTCATCCCTGGAATGCAGGGATGGTTCAACATTCGGAAATCCATACATGTGATACACCACATCCAAAAACTGAAAAACAAGAATCACATGATAGTATCAATAGATGCAGAAAAAGCTTTCGACAAAATCCAACACCACTTCCTACTAAAAACCCTAACCAAGGTAGGCATAGATGGAAAAATCCACAACATAATTAAAGCCATATATGAAAAACCCAACACCAGCATCATACTGAATGGAGAAAAGCTGGAACCCTTCCCACTGAGATCTGCAACAAGACAGGGATGCCCACTTTCTCCACTACTATTCAACATAGTCCTAGAGGTACTCGCTGAGGCCATAAGACAAGAAAAAGAAATCAGAGGAATCCAAATGGGAAACGAAGAAGTCAAACTCTCACTATATGCAGATGATATGATTCTTTATGTAGAAGAGCCAAGAGACTCAATACAGAGACTGCTAGAACTTGTACGAGAGTTTGGTAGAGTGGCAGGGTACAAAATTAATGAACAAAAATCAACAGCCATAGTGTATGCGAACAGCCCCAAGATGGAAAAAGACTTAACCAGCAAGATACCATTCAAAATAACAGAGAAAAGCATGAAATATCTGGGAATAAATCTAACCAAAAATGTAGGAGACTTATTTGAAGAAAACTACAAACTACTTAAAAAAGAAATTGAACAAGACCTCAAAAGATGGAGTAACATCCCATGCTCCTGGATAGGTAAAATCAATATCATTAAAATGTCTATACTGCCAAAAGCAATATATACATTCAACGCAATCCCAATCAAATTGCCCAAAACATTCTTCATGGAACTGGAAACAATGATCCAAAGGTTCATCTGGAAGCACAAAAAACCACGGATAGCTAGAACCATCCTGAAGAACAGGAAGTTAGCAGGGGGAATCACAGTTCCGGACCTCTGGACATACTATAGGGCAGTGGTTATCAAAACAGCGTGGCACAAAGATAGAGAGGAAGATCAATGGAGCAGAATAGAAACACCAGAAGGAAACCCACACAGATACAGCCAAATAATCTTTGACAAAAAGACAAACGACAATCCAGGCAAATGGGAAGGTCTGTTCAATAAATGCTGTTGGGACAACTGGTTAATAGCCTGCAGAAACAAAAAAATAGATCCACATCTCTCACCATACACTAAGATCAGATCTAAATGGATAACAGATCTAAACCTACATCCAGAAACCTTCAAACTTTTGGAAGAAAATGTTGGAAACACACTGGAACACTTAGGGGTAGGCCCTCACTTCCTAAAAAAGACTCCAAATGCAGTAGAAATCGAGACCAAAATAAACAATTGGGACCTCATCAAACTAAGAAGCTTCTGTACAGCTAGAGAAACAATCAACAAAGTAAAAAGGCAACCCACAGAATGGGAGAAGATCTTTGCACACGACATAGGTGATAGAGGGCTGATCTCCAGAATATACAAAGAGCTACAAAACAACCAAAATGTCAAAACAAACAAGCCACTCAAGAAATGGGCACGGGAAATGGGCAAACACTTCACAAAGGAACAAACCCAAATGGCAAATAAACATATGAAAAAATGCTCAAGTTCCCTGGCAATAAGGGAAATCCAAATTAAAACATCAATGAGGTACCACCTAACGCCAGTAAGACTGGCCCACATGAATAAAAGCACCAACAACACTTGTTGGTGAGGTTGCGGGGAAAAGGGATCCCTACTCCACTGCTGGTGGGGCTGCAGGCTGGTACAGCCTCTATGGAAATCAGTATGGAGAACATTCAAACAACTCAAATTCAACATACCGTATGATCCAGCAATAGCACTCCTAGGAATATATCCAGAACAATTGTTTTATGAGAAATCAACATGCACTCCTATGCTCATAGCAGCACAATCAGTAATTGCAAAAACATGGAAGCAACCAAAATGCCCATCAACAGAGGATTGGATAAGAAAGCTATGGTTCATCTACTCCATGGAATACTACTCAGCTATTAAAAAAAACAAAATGCAGTTCTTTGTGGCCAAATGGGCCAAACTGGAAACCATAATGCTAAGGGAAATGAGCCAATCCCAAAAGGTTAAATACCACATGTTTGCCTTAATTTAAGATGATATGATGTTATGTATAACATGTTATGTTTTGAATGTTATATGTTGTATATAAACTAAAATTGAAGTATAGGTGAGGTGGTCACAGAAGGTGGTTAAGAACTTGCATTTATCTTTAACATATTGGTTACTCATTACTATGTCAATTAATTCCATAATGATGTAAATTTTTGCTGATGGTATGTTGGAGCTTTCAATTGACTGGGATGATACTCTGCTGGCTCTGTCATCAGACCAGAGAGGGTCTACCTAAGAAGCCGTTGAACTTCACTGGACAATAAGATGCTGGACTCTAGGTTTGGTATACGCTTGCAATGGGGGAATCTCAACTGAACTTGAGCTGTGGTTATGCAACAAGGTGGAGGAATCCACCATGTTGGGAGGGTTTGGGGAGGGGTGGGAGAACCCAAGTATCTATGTAACTGTGTCACATAATACAATGTAATTAATGAAGTTAAATAATAAATAATTAAAAAAAGGAGTAGTAATCAGATGTAAAAAAAAAAAAGACAAGGCTATTATCTTTAAAAAGAGAGATTGTGATGACAACAGTAGCGTGAACAAAAAACAAAGCAATTGAAACATCTAGCACGTCAGAAGAGAGGTGATTAGCAAAAGCTCTGAAGACACGCTGGTATGTGGGCAAAGCCCAAAAGGAAGTGAGGATCAAGTGTGGGGCTAGCTGCGCTGAGAGGGACGCAGGCGCGAGGAGCAGCACCTGCAGGGCCTTGCTGTCAGGCAGCCGGCAGGTGGAGCACCGAGGGGCTGGAGGTGGAGGCGGCCAGCAGCGGGCTGGAGGGCTGGAGGGCCGGGAGGGAGCGGGGGGCTCTGACGCCCTGCTGCCCACGCTCTCTCCAGCTGCTCTGCAGGACTGCAGGGCAGGAAGCCACGGCCCCAGAGGAGGCCAGCACAGCTGCCACAGTGGGAGCCCCGAGAGATGGGCAGACACTGAACAGACTGCAAATGGCCTGCAGCAAAATACACGATCCTATTTACCTAGAGCACACACACACTGCATACGTGTACAGACACGTGCGTACAGGCACACCTCTCCCAAGGTGCCTCACCCCCTCCAGCCCACAGCAGGAGCCGGATGTGACACAGCTAAGCTGGGCAGGCAGGTTTGTCCTGCCTCTGGTCACCACGGAAATCTTCCTGACAACAGCCATCTGGAGCCAGCAGAAGCTGTCAGAAGCAGCCACTTCACCAGGGTTGCCCTCCAACTGTCATGGCAGTTCTAAGCAGCAGAAACTTTTTTTTAAAGACGTATTTATTTTTATTGGAAAGTCAGATATACATGGAGCAGGAGAGACAGAGAAATATTTTCCATCTGCTGGTTCACCCCCCAAGTGTAGGGCAACAGCTGGTGCTGAGCCAAGCTGAAACCAGGAGCCAGGAACTTCTTCCGGGTCTCCCACATGGGTGCAGGGTCCTAGGACTTTGGGCCATCCTCTACTGCTTTCCCAGGGCACAAGCAGGGAGCCGGATGGGAAGTAGGACTGCTGGTACATGAACCGGTGCCCATATGGGATCCTGGTGTATGCAAGGCAAGGTCCTTTGGCAATTAGGCTATCGTGCCAGGCCCAGCAGAAACTTAAAAAACCGGTTCTAATCCCAGCGATCCTGCTTCCCATCCAGCTCCCTGCTTGTGGCCTGGGAGGGCAGTTGAGGACGGCCCAAAGCCCTAGGACCCTGCAACCATGTGAGAGACCTGGAAGAAGCTCCTGGCTCCTGGCTTCGGATCAGCTCAGCTCCAGTCGTTGCGGTCACTTGGGGAGTGAATCATCGGACAGAAGATCTTTCTCTCTGTGTCTCCTCCTCTCTGTATGTCTGACTTTCCAATAAAAATAGATAAATCCTTTAAAAAAGGGATTGAATTGATTAGAGAAGGAGGAATCTTTACCTCGCACGTGTTTATAGGTGCCACTCCTCAGACCCTGCCTCGAGGGGCAGGCCGTTTGCCAGCCGTAACAATTTCCTGCAAGACACACTGCTCACACACAGAAGCAAAGGTGGCTGTGCTGCACAGAAGCACAGAGGGGGCACCGCGCGTCCCCTGCGGCCTCGCTCCCTGCTTCCAGACCACAGGGCGCAGCTGCTGCTACAGCAGGGGTGGTCCTCCGCAGCTTCGGACAGGCTCAGCTCCAGCCTCGGCAGCCACTGGGGCATGAACCAGCAGATGGTTTACTTTCAAGAAAAATAAATATCTTTTTATAAAGTAACACCAGATAATAGCTATTTAGTGGAATATTAACTTTTTTCGGAAACAGGAAAAAGGATAAACATTATTTTTCAAGGTAATTGTATGACACTGCTGATTTTTTTTTTCTCTAGGCCTCCACCCTTCAGCCCTTGCTCTCCTCAGCTGGGGCTCTCCTGGGCAACCTCCCCTGCCGGGGCCTCCCTGACCACCTGAACAGCCTCACCCCTGCCGGGGCCTCCCTGACCACCTGAACAGCCTCACCCCTGCCGGGGCCTCCCTGACCACCTGAACAGCCTCACCCCTGCCGGGGCCTCCCTGACCACCTGAACAGCCTCACCCCTGCCGGGGCCTCCCTGACCACCTACTCACTCCTTCCCTCTCATTTGCAGTTTCTTCCTACTGTCAATTATAGCTTTCTGCAATGCCAATCTAATCCCAGTCTCTCCTGCTCGATGCTGAAGCCCCTGCCACCAGCCCCAGCACACAGGTCCCCTGAGGCGCGCTGTGTTCTGTGTCCTGGCACTGCCCCTTCCGTCTTTCTCACGGTGGGTCACACTGGCCCACTCAGATCAGCTGCCACTGTACTCTCCCCACTTCTCTGTCTCCAAAAGCCTCCTTAACCTGCCAGACAGAGCCCGCACTAAGATCTCACTCAAATGTCAGCCCGTCATGGAAAAAGCCTTCGGCGGTAGCAGCCTCCAGATGGCCCCAACCAAGCCTGCCACCTGAACAGATGCACTTCCCCTCACTCCCATTGAACGTCAGGCATGCCAAGACACGGCGGCAGTGCCCGCACGGAAGTTCCACGGCCAGACTCTAGGTGAGTGGCATGGCAGCTTCCCTCTTGGTTTCCTGTATCTCTTGCCCCAGGAGCAGTCGCTGCCCCGTCCTGGGCAACAGGGGAGCCCTGTGAAGAGGCACCAACTTCCCAGCCAACAGTCCCAAACTTGCAGGTAACCTCAGCCCTAGAGAATCACGGGAGGGAATCTGACGCCCACCACAAAGCGCAACCCCCCAGCCCACGTGTTCCCGAGTTCCTGCTCAATGGAAGCCATCGGATGACAGATGTTTTTCATCTTAATTCATTATGTTTTATTACAAAGTCAGATATACAGTAAGGAGGAGAGACAGAGAGGAAGATCTTCCCTCCGATGATTCATTCCCCAAGTGACCGCAACGGCCAGTGCTGCGCCAATCCGAAGCCAGGAACCAGGAGCTTCTTCCAGGTCTCCCACGTGGGTGCAGGGTCCCAAGGCTTTGGGCCGTCCTCGGCTGCTTTCCCAGGCCACAAGCAGGGAGCTGGATGGGAAGTGGAGCTGCCGGGATTAGAACCGGCGTCCATATGGGATCCCAGGGCGTTCAAGGCGAGGACTTTAGCCGCTAGGCCACGCCGCCGGGCCCTTAATTCCTTATGTTTTGAGGAGATCTATCACACATCAGTAGATACCTATTACACCAAGTCCTCAAAAAGCTCACCCAAATGCACATTTGGGAAAAACTGCATGGATTTAAACTTTTTTTTGCATCCAATCTCAGCCTTTCATTCTATTTTCTGTGCACTTTTTCTTAGATGATTTAGATGAATGAACAGCATTTAAAAAAGGAAAGTGATTATGGCCTGGGAAAGCAACAGATGGTGGCTCAAGTCTTTAGGCCCTGCCCCCACGTGGAAGACCACAGGAGGCTCCTGGCTCTTGGCTTTGGATCAGCTCAGCTCTGGCCACTGCAGTCACTTAAGAAACAATCAGTGGATGGAAGATCAATCTCTCCCTCTCTGTAACTTTTTCTTTCAAATAAAAATAAATACTGAAAAAAACTTTTGATCAGTTTGAATAGGAAAAAATAACCAAACCAACACAAACACAAAGGAATATTCTACAAATCCTGCAGATCTCAGAGGTCTTAAAAGGATAAGACAATATTTTGAACTTTGTGACAATAAACTCCACAATATAGGGAAAATAATTGCATTGTGACCACAACATATTAATCAATCCATGCTTAGCACACCCACAAATTAAAGAGAAAATGAGCATCTCAACAGAAACAGAGAAAGCATTTCACAGAATTCAGTATCTTCTGGGCCCGGCGGCGTGGCCTAGCGGCTGAAGTCCTCACCTTGAACGCCCCGGGATCCCATATGGGCACCAGTTCTAATCCCGGCAGCTCCACTTCCCTTCTAGCTCCCTGCTTGTAGCCTGGGAAAGCAGTTGAGGACGGCCCAAAGCCTTGGGACCCTGCACCCGTGTGGGAGACCTGGAAGAAGTTCCTGGTTCCCGGCTTCGGATCGGCGCAGCACCCGCCCGTTGCAGTCACTTGGGGAGTGAATCATCGGACGGAAGATCTTCCTCTCTGTCTCTCCTCCTCTCTGTATATCTGACTTTGTAATAAAAATAAATAGATCTTAAAAAAAAAAAATTCAGTATCTTCTGATAATAAAAATAAAAACTTCCAATAATAGGAATCTTCCTCAGCCAAAGTAAGGACAGCCACAAAACCCCCACGTTACTCTCACACCACCTGACTGAGAGGCGAGGGTGACCCTGACAAAGGTCAGACACCCAGGGTGGCACAGCACACAGATGGTCAACACCCTACGGCCTCCACACGGGGTCTCATTTGGAGATGGAACCAGTATGGATTAATTCATTCAAGAGGATGTCCTTGGGGTCTCTAATCTCCTTATGAAAAGAGAACACTTTGCAGTCTGAGCAGGACGTGGTCCCGCACCTCACACTGGTGCTTAAGTTCCAAGGTCAGGGACTGCTGACATGCACAGGATGGAAGGAACACATTGCAACAGTGTCTAAAGGTGGGGCAGGACCTGTACTGACAGGCATGATGGGAAACAATACAACCTAGAGCTACCACAGGCCCCAGCAACCCGACTGCTGGGGACTCATCCAAAGGAAACAAAATCAGAATCTTAAAGATCCATCTGCCTGCCAACATCACAGCAGCACTGCTCCCACCCACACAGGGGAACAAACTCCCTGCCTGTGGGCAGGCGAATGGGTGGGGAATGCTGCTTTGAAGGTTTTCCGAAGTCACTGAGCATTCACCGTGGTGTTTTTGACACCAGCATGGCGCACTGGAGTGCTGGTCTGCACAGCGGCCCTGACTCCTGGCCCAGCTTGGCCCAAGCGCCTTTGTGGCCACAGGGGGAGTAAACCAGCAGAAACTCTGCCTTTAAAGCTGTGTAATGGAGCCTGTCATATCTAGTAACACGTCATTTAACTACATGGCATTGTAAATTTCTTATTTTTCTTTCTATTGTTGATTTTGCATTATGACTATTCATTTAAGGGGATGTACAATAGTTGTGAAATGGAGACTAACATCCAGATGTGAGGAAAACAATGTAGTATGCATTTCTACTTCCAGACAAAGATGAACTTACAATGAAACTGTTCACTATGTCTTGACAATAGGATGCTGGACTCTCTGCCATTGGCCATGCACACAATGATGGACATATGACAGTGTATGAAGCACTATATTTTAGTAATGACATAGAGGAACTAGGTGGTGGGGAGGGAATTGGGGAGAGGATAAGGGAAATGCCAGGAGCCTATGGAACTGCATCATAAAAATAATAATAATAATACAATGTTAAAAAAAAAAATAAGGAAAAAAAAAGATGGCAAGGGACAATCACGTCCCACATTAGGCCGTGGGTTTGAGTCTCTGCGTCTAGGCACCTCGGGCACCTGAGACAGCACATGATGGCCCAAGCCTGGGCTTAGGTTCCTGCCACCCCCACGCGAGACTGGCTTTGAGTCTTGGACTTCTGGCTTTGCCAGGGTCAGTCCTGGCTGTTGTGGGCATTTGAAGGTGAAACAAAACATGGAAGATCTGTCTTTTCCTGCTCTCACTGCCTTTTAGATAAGTAAAAATGAACTTTAACAAAGCTCAGAGAAAGGGCATATTACCACTTTGGGTGTTTTGCACTAAAATACTTACTGCATTTCCACAAACCTCCTCAAGACCCACATATACAATCAACAGAGTACAATTTTAGCAGAGTCTGGGAGTGAGTAAAGAAAACGGGGAGACACTGACACAGCACAAAGGGGACTAGGTCCAAGCAGGGAGGCTAGCACCAAGCCCAGGAATACCCGCTGTTCAAAGAAAAACAGAAAAAAAGCAGAAGCTAAAATCTGAGGAGGGGTCCATGAAACAGAAGGAACAGGGTCAGATGGTGTGTGAGCACTAGGGCCAGACGGTGTCCTCTCCAAGACCTAGGTGCTGCTAATGTGACAATACGAAGAGGTGGAGCCTGTCTGGGTGACTGGGCCAATAGGTCCCCCCATCAAGGGAGCTGGCAAAGGGAAGTGGCTCTCTGGTCTCTCTCCTGCCACTCCAGACGCAGTAAGGAGGCCATCAGCACACCAAATGCCAGGGCCTTCATCCTGGTCTCCCTCGGCTCCAGAATTATGATTAAAAACATCCCCCAGTCTGTGATACCCTGTGACGGTGGCATGTCAGTCACACGTGTTTTTCAGAGATTGAACAAAGGAAGACAGAAAATGGTCCTTGGGCCTGGCAGGATAGTGGCTACGCCCTCTCCTTATACACGTTGGGATCTCTTATGAGCTCCGGTTCGCATTCCAGCTGCTCCTACTTCCCATCCAGCTCCCTGCTCGTGGCCTGGGAAAGCAGCAGAGGATGGCTCAAAGCCTTGGGACCCTGCACCTGTGTGGGAGACCCGGAAGAAGCTCCTGGATCTTGATCGGCTCAGCTCCTGCGCTGCAGTCACCTGAGGAGCGAACCAGCAGATGGAAGATCTTTTTCCTCTGTAAATCTGCCTTTCCAATATAAATAAATAAATCTAAAAGAGGAAGGAAGGAAAGAAGGGAGGGAGGGAAGCGACCCTCAGTTTGGTAAGTTGCAGCTTGTTAGTGCTCTTAACGAAATCTTGTAGTTTTTATTTACAAGAAACATGAGAACTCTCTGCCGGGGCACTTCCCTAATGCCCGCAAGAATTAGGGTTGGGGACTGGTCAGCAGGAACTCAACCACCTGAGCCACCACCTGCTGCCTCCAGGTTTACATCAGCAACAAGCTGGACAGGAGCCAGAGCTGGGACTGAGTCCAGGCACTTGGATATCCTAACGTGTAGTTAGCCACCATCCCAAACTCATGCCCCAAGAGCTGATCAGAACGGCAAAGGTGAGGTCTACCAGCAGCTGGCAGAAGAAAAGCCACCCTCAACAAGGAAACACTCCATGATCTCAACCACCTAGAAAAAAACACATGTTACAGTGACAGGAAAAAAGAATCTGGCTTAATTAGATGGCAGAACTATGCAGTATGTTTGTCTTGAATTTTTATTAAAAGATCTGTTTATTTTTGAAACAAAGACAGGAGAGACAGAGAGATCTTCCATGTGCTGGTTCACGCCCCACATGGCTGCCACAGCTGGAGCTGAGCCGATCCAAAGCCAGGAGCCAGGAGCTTCTTCCAGGCTGCACACAGACACAGGGCCCAAGGACTTGGGCCAATCTCCACTGCTTTCCCAGACCACAACAGGGGGCTGGATCAGAAATGGAACAGTCAGGATGTAAGTGGACACCCACAAAAGATGCCAGTGCCGTAGACAAGAGGATTAGCCTGTTAAGCCACCATGCTGGCCCATTTTTGTTTTGATGTGTAATGTTATCTTTTTTGAAAAATACTAATAGCATATTTAAAAAACAATAATGCTATCTAAAAATGTGTACATAAATTTTACAGCAGTACACGTAGTAAACAATGGAAACAATCCAACGTGCCATCAGTGAATGGGTAAACAACATGTGGCATATCCACACAATGGAATACTATTCAGCTGTGAAAAGGAATGGAGCACTGATGCGTGCCTGATGACCTCTGACCATTATGCTATGTGAAAGACAGCCATAAGAAGCCACACATTTGGGCCCAGTGCCATGGCCTCGCAGCTAAAGTCCTCACCTTGAACGCACTGGGATCCCACATGGGCCCTGGTTCTAATCCCAGCAGCTCCACTTCCCGTCCAGCTCCCTGCATGTGGCCTGGGAAAGCAGTCGAGACGGCCCAAAGCCCTAGGACCCTGCACCCGTGTGGGAGACCCGGAAGAGTTCCTGGCTTCTGACTTTGGCCATTGTGGTCACTTGGGGAGTGAATCATCGGACGGAAAATCTTCCTCTCTGTTTCTCCTCCTCTCTGTATATCTGACTTTGTGATTAAAAATAAATAAATAATTTTTTTTTTAAAGCTTCACATTTACATGGAATGTTCAGAAGAGTCAATTCCCTACAGTAAGAAAACATCAGTGCCGCCAGGACTGGGGAGCGCAACGGGGAGTGCTCACAGGTGTAATTCTTCAGGGTTGATAGGAATGTTCTGGAATCAGTAGCAATGAACAATGCAACTACTGGCCTGGATACTTGTACATGTGACTTTCGCAGCACATTAACTCTATGTTTTCTAAATGTAAAGTTTAGAGCAGCAGAGACAGTTCTCCTGCAGCGCGGCTTCTCCTAGTCTCTCCTCGGGCCTCCTCTGACAGAGCCCCTGCTCACCAGGCCTCCCCACGGGGATCTGATGTTTATACAAAACCAAGCAGGCAAAAGTGACAACAGTGCAAACTGCGAAAAGGATTCCTCTCTCAAGTAGAACACTTGATTAGCACAGCCCTGCGGGAATTAACATCTCAGCAGCCTGTGAGATGCCAGCCTTTTCCTTGCTAACCTACTGGAAGGTAGTCTGCCATTTTCCAAGTGACTTTAACAAGTGTCCCATTTCCCCCAACAAAAATTTAAGAAATCACTGAAAATAATACTTTGTAACTCAAAGGTCAAGTCACTTTTTCTTGTTTTAAACAAACCCTGCAGGAGTCTGACTTCACACAGCATTCACTGCTTATTAAACTTACATATTTTTTAAGAGCAACAGCCACTAAAAGCAATTTAAAGGAAACAAACAAGATGAGAAACACAGAGCAATTTGCAAACAGCCTTGAAAGAGGAAACACTGTTTCTGAATTTGCTTTTGCAAAAACGCCTGCAAGTCCCCTAGGTGTGCTTCCAGCCCAGGCACTTGGCCCCCAGACCTGGCCCCAGGGGCTTCAGGAGGGGTGTGGCCTGCCAGAGCTGGCCCCGCAGCTTCCTTCCAGCACTTTAGGGCAGAGAAAGCAAATGCCCACGGCGCCAGCCAACTTCACCACTGAACATCAGGCATGACATACAAATGACCGAGTTTTCAATTCCATGTATCGCTCAACAACATAGTATCTATTTCAAAATTACCTTACGTGATACATTTATTGGTCAACTTCAGTCTATAGGAATCCTACACACAAGGTAATGAGACATTAATGGGTTAAGGTGTAGCAGGATTAATTTAAGTACTTGCAAATCTCTAGATTATAAACAGTTACTGGAATTACCATAGAAAAGGAAGTTACAGACGCTTTTCTGAATTTTGTAATTAAAGTAAAAATTTAACATGAGGCTGACACAGTATCGCAGCAAGCTAATCCTCTACCTGCAGGGTCGCCATCCCACATGAGCACCGGTTCATGTCCCGACTGCTCCACTTCTGTCCAGGGTCTGCCTGTGGCCTGGGAGAACAGTGGAGGACGGCTCAGGTCTTTAGGACCCTGCACCCTAGTAGCAGGAGACCAGAAGCAGTTCCTGGCCTCAGATCAGATCAGCTTCAGCTACTGAGGCCATGTGGGGAGAGGACCAGCGAATCTGGAAGCTCTCTCTCTACTCCTGTTTGGATTCTGCCGTTCAAATGAAAATAATGCAAATCAAAACAAACATCTGGTCACAATTTTGACATCCCAATGAATTTTCTTCTCATGTATTTTTTTAATTTGGTTCTACAGATGTAGTTCTTTTTTCTTTTTTTTAAAGATTTATTTTTATTTTTATTACAAAGTCAGATATACTGAGAGGAGGAGAGACAGAGAGGAAGTGGAGCTGCCGGGATTAGAACCAGCAGCCATATGGGATCAAGGCGAGGACCTTAGCCACTAGGCCACGCTGCCGAGCCCCTACAGATGTAGTTCTTATCATAAATTAACTTTTCCTCTATCAAACATTGTCAATATTTTTCCCAATAACAACGCAATCTTTTTTTAATGATGTATTTATTTTTACTGGAAAGGCAGATTTACAGCGAGGAAAGACAGAAGATCTTCCACCCATTGGTTCACTCCCCAAACAGCCGCTACAGCTGATCCGAAGCCAGGAGCCAGGAGCTTCTTCTGGGTCTCCCACGCGGGTGCAGTGTCCCAGATTTGGGCCATCCTTGACTGCTTTCTTTCTTTTCTTTTTTTTTTTTTTAAGATTTATTTATTTTATTACAAAGTCAGATATACAGAGAGGAGGAGAGACAGAGAGGAAGATCTTCCGTCCGATGATTCACTCCCCAAGTGAGTGCAACGGCCGGTGCTGTGCCGATCCGATGCCGGGAACCTGGAACCTCTTCCGGGTCTCCCACGCGGGTGCAGTGTCCCAAAGGATTGGGCCATCCTCGACTGCTTTCCCAGGCCACATGCAGGGAGCTGGACGGGAAGTGGAGCTGCCGGGATTAGATCCCATATGGGATCCCAGGGCGTTCAAGGTGAGGACTTTAGCTGCTAGGCCATGCCGCCGGGCCCTTGACTGCTTTCTCAGGCCACAAGCAGGGAGCTGGATGGGAAGCGGGGCAGCTGGGACATGAACCGGCACCTATATGGGATTCTTGCAAGCAAGGTAAGGACTTTAGCTACTAGGCCACTGCGCCAGGCCCAACTATGTGATCTCTAAAGCCACATTCTTTAATTTACCAATCTATTCATCTGGTGATAGTTAAGTATCCAACAGATATTTTTTCAATAAAAACTACATTATGAGAAGCTCTTCGAAATTTTGAAAAATAAAATCAACACATCTGTCTTGTTTTGGACAGATTTTAAAATTTGCTCTTCTGGTTTACTGGTGTCAGTTTCATAAAGAGGCATTTTTCTAAGTACAAAGTTTATAACAAATTATTGGCACCAGTTTAGCATGCTGCCAGCTGAAGCAATTAATCTAAACTTAAAACATATTTATAATTATCACACAATTAAAAACAGCATTTTAATAGAATTAACTCCAGAAAAACTCCCAGAGTGGATATCTTTGGGAAAATATAAAGCTTTTTTTTTTTTCAGAAGATGAATTTCATCTGTTTGAGAGACAGGGAGAGACAGAGGGCAGGCCCCTCGCTCACTAGTTCACTCGTGACCCCACCACAGCCAGGACCAGGGCAGGTGGGGAGCCTAGGGCAGCTCTAAGGTCCTACATGAGTGGCAGTGGGCCTGGCACGAGGGGCAGCTGCTGCAACCCTCACAAGCACACCAACGGGAAGCTCACCAGGTGGGACTCTCAACCCTATCAAAGTGCTGACTTCACCCACTGCGCCCAGCACCCCACCATCAACCCTATCAAAGTGCTGACTTAGCCCACTGTGCCCAGCACCCCAACATCAACCCTATCAAAGTGCTGACTTAGCCCACTGCACCCAGCACCCCAACATCAACCCTATCAAAGTGCTGACTTAGCCCACTGCGCCCAGCACCCCAACATCAACCCTATCAAAGTGCTGACTTCATCCTAGTCTCTGCCACAGTGCTTTATGGCTCCCTATCTAATATCTCTCCTCCTCCCTCAGGATCTTGACCTGCAGTTCTCCAACTGCTGTGTCCATCCAAATCCCCAGACTTTCTGACTCAGTTGGTCTGAGCAGGATCAGAGAAGTCGCCAGTCCTACAGGTTCCTCAGGGACGCAGTTGGTCCAGAGAAAACACTTGGAGAAGCAGGGAATTCCTTCGCTCACACTCCCTTCCAGCGAGGCCCGGCTGGACCTGCCCAATAAGGCCTTCCTTCCAATTTCCATATCCCCAGCTCCTTTCCCAGGGAAGTGATCACCGCACAGGCTCCTGCTGCTTCCTAAGTCACATGACATGCAGGTGTGCCAATGTCCATCTGCCCTGCTCAGGGCTGACCAACCTCTCCTGACAGTCCCACCTTGTGCTCTTCCCCAGCACTGTGAGGTGGCACTCAGGAAGGACCCTGTGCCCTGCCTGGCAATGCCTTCCACATCACCTGACCTCTTCTAGGCGCAGCTCAGCTGCTGACTCCCCCAGGAGCCCCTCCCCTGTCTGCACTTTGTGTCTGATGGCCCTGCTCTGCAGGGGTACACACGGAATAACACTAGAACAGGGTACAGATGTCTAAGGAGAACGGGGCAGCTCCCTGCGTTCTGCGGAGTGACCTCCAGGCAACACCAAGCCAAAGGCGAGAAGACTGTGAAAACCTATGCACAAAACGGCAGAAAACTGTACATCAAATACACAAGCCTTCATGTGAGCTTCGTGGACCGGGAGGCACAGAGACTTTTTTAAAACTTTATTTATTTATTTTATTGGAAAGGCAGATTTGCAGAGAAAGATCTTCCATTCGCTGGTACACTACGGAAGTGGCTGCAGTGGCCAGAGCCATGCCTATCTAAAGCCAGAAGCCAGCAGCTTCCTCTGGGTCTCCACGTGAGCGCAGGGTCCCAAGGCTTTGGGCTGTCCTTGACTGCTTTCCCAGGCCACAGGCAGGGAGCGGGATGGGAAGCGGGGCAGCTGGGACACGGTGCCCATACGGCAGTCCAAAGGATGCGAGGTGAGAATTTAACCTCCAGCTCATCACACTGGGCCCAGCAGGGAGACTTTTAATTTGAATATTCCTTTATATTTTTTGAATTCTAAACCATGCTAATAATATCTCACCAATTCAAGCAAAGTTAAACAAAAAAATTAAAGATCTTTAGACAACCATAAAATATGTTAGGATGTATATTTAGTTCAACACAAAACAAAGTAAGTATGAAGTTTGGGATTTTTTTCACAGATGACTTGGCAACGTTCTATAAAATGACCAATGTCAGGTTCTAGTTGTCCTTTTCATTTCTTGCCTCCATTTTATTAGTGGCCTTAACTCTTGCCTGGTTGTTGAAAGTTACCGCAGCATCCAGCAGCTCATCAGCCCCAGTTCAGCCCTCAGCAGCCTTTCTCCGTAATCGCTTCCTCCCCTCTCTGGCCAGCCAGCGGCCAGGCCACCCTCCTTTGGTTTTCCTCCGCGTTTCTGAGGGGTTCTACCTGGCCTCCCTTCTATTCACGGACTGCATGCACTCCCCGTCCCTGACGCACACCTAGACCTTCCGACTCCGCTGGAGCTTCCTGAACCCCGGGCCGACCATCACCTCTGCCTCAGTAGCTCCCCGCCTCCAAGGAACCCAGCAACTTCCTCCCACGCCTGGCCCTCCTCCAGGTGTGCCTCTCTCAGGAAGGAGCTGGGGCTGGCCTGCTGGCTGGGCCAGCAAAGCTGCTTTCCCTTCCCTGAGTCAATATTTTACTTGTGATGAGAGATAGTGTTCCTTCAGGCAAGGCTTAGGCACGACTGCAAAGACAGAACACAGCCCAGGGAAACCCGTCCTCACCCTGGCACTCAGCAGCCAAGTACCAGCCCTGCCTCCGCAGAGACCCTGTGTATGGGCTCCAGATGCTAGTCGAGGGTCCAGCCCCTATGGGGCCCCTATGGGTCCTCAGGTAAAACCATTACTCACCCATGGCGATCTAATAACCTGTGTACCCCTCCACCCCCCACCGTTCATTTCGCTGACATTTACAGCTTGGCAGTTTCCGGAAGGTGACAGCAGCGGGGTGGGGCTGGTGCTGTGGCACAGTGGCTCAGCTGCCACTTGAGATCACAGTGTCAGCTGGAGTGCTGGCTGCTCTGCTTCCCACCCAGCTCCCTGCTAATGCTTCTGGGAAGGCAGCAGAAGATGGTCCAAGTTCCTGAGCCCCTGCAACTAACTGGGGAGTCACCCTGACCTAGCCCTGACTGCTGTGGCTGTTTAGGGAGTCAACCAGCACACAGAAGCTCTCCCATCCTCCTCCTTCCCTCTGCCTTTCAAATAAAGGAAGCAAAAGCCCAGTAACTGCAGGAACCCTTTGTCACTCCTGCTGCCAGCGTTGAAGGGGGACACCATGCCCCTTGGGCATAAAAACAAAACAGGTAATAGCAAACTGCAACTCACCATTCAGGTAGAAAAATAGCAGGTGAGAGGTTTTGAGGAAAACGTTAACTCCCAGAGGACCAAACAAAGGCCACAAGCAATCTGGACATGCAGTTTTATAATAACACAAAAATATAGGCCTTAGAAGCACCTAATAATAAATACTACCAACAGAGTTCCTATTTCTCAAATCATAGAGGAGCCAAGTCGGGAAAGCTGAGCCTCCCACATGGGTGGCAGGGACCAGGTACTGGGCCATGCATCAGCAGGGAGCGGGACCACCGTCAGGACTTGAACTGGCACCCACAGAGGATGCTGGCTTTCCTGTTGTACCGCAACACTGACTGGCCCCTGACTGTGAGTGACCAAGTTAAGGCAGTTTCCGCTGGAAGCCACAAAAACGGACCTCCAGTTCCTTGATTCTTGGAAAATGGGAATGTAATTGCAAGGCTATGAGCTGGGAAATGAAAACCACCAAAGAGCTGCTCCAATGTCCAGGTACTGGGAACTGAGACACGATCGTGATGAAGGGGCTGTGAGCGTCATCATGTCATCCAACCTAAGATTCAAGTTCAAGGGGAAGAAATGTGACTATCTGAGGAGCACACACTACCAGACATGGGTCATATGCCCATGACCTCCTTGGTCAGAGAGACCAACTCCCTGAGCAAGATGAGGCTGTTGTTTCCAGAAGAGCCTCGTCTGGGTCCTGGGCAGGACAACGCAACTTCCGTCCTCTCAACTCTCTCAAAATGTGACATAATCCAGAGCTGGCAGGGAGCAGAGCCAAAGCATCGCATATACACTTGCTCTACAGCTTTGGGGAAGTGTCCAGATTTGTGCCTCGGTCTCCTGTCCCTAAATGATGACAGTCACAGCAACACTTAGCTGCTTCTGCAACAACCAAGTGATAAAATGTGCACAAGATGATGTACGAACGCGAAGTTCACTCTAGTAGCTAAACACTCACTGAACGTGTGTCATAGCCTTGACACACTTAGTTGAGTTGTCAGCACAGGGTCTACAGTCAGTGTGAGTTCAAATTCCGACTGCCCTATTCACTGTGGGCACCGGAGCAAGGCCCCTGGCGAGGTGGCAGAAGGATGACCAACCGGCATCTTAACCACGGAGACAGAGTTACAATGGAGAATGACAGCCTGGTACTGTGGCCACAGAACACGGTGACAACCATCAAATTACACTAAATAAATAGATAAATAAAATGATGACATGCCAAATATTTCAAAAAGCTATAAGGAAAGATAGTCAATGTTTTCACCACTGAGAAATATCAAAGACATGGGTATGTTTACCCTGGTTGGAATATCACACATGCACACATGTACTGAAACACCACATGGCACCCAATAAACATATATAATTTTATCAATTCAAAAGAAAAGAAGTAAGAGGGCTGGTGATGGGTTAAGCTCTGCCTGCGACCCCCAGCATTCCGGATCAGAGCACAGGTTCATGCTTTCTGCTTTTGGCCCAGCTCCCTGCCAGCACACATGGCAAGGCAGAGGAAGGGGGCCCGAGTGCCCTGCCACCCATCTGGCATACCTGGGTGGAGTTCCAGGCTCCAGTTCTGGCCTGGCCCAGCTTATGGCATTTGGGGAGCGAACCAGCAGATGGAACATTTCTCTCAGCTCTTTCAAATCAATCAAACTTTTAGAAAAGATAATTTAAAAAGTACCTACTATAAAAAATATGTGAAAAGTACATTCATCAATAAAAAAAAAGAAGTTATGCAATTTGTGCTGGGTTCTCAAAGGTTAAAGTGATAGAGTCAGAACTTGAATTTCATCACTGGTGCTCCCAATTGTTAAATTGTTTTCAGAAGGAAATTTAAAAAAGAGTAGTATTTGGACTTTAACCCTATCTTCATGTCAAACAAAGTAAGAATATTTACAAAAGAAACTCAAACAAGAGAAGAGGGAAATGATTTGCTGCTTCCTGTCTTTACATTGCTGGGTAGAAGGCTAACAAGCCACCTGGGGAAAACAGTCATGAAGGAAAAAACACCAAACCCCAATTCTCCCAGACATCCCGGAACACCACGCCCCCTTCCAGGAGCAGTCCCTTCCTAAGTGACCTGGTACAGCTCACCGCCAATGCTGCCCTCACTGACATGGCCACGGAGTGACGGATTCAGACGAGTCAGCCTCCAGACACGAAGACAAACACACAAACTCCTAACAGATCAGGAGACACACAACTAAGCCTGCCCACTGAGAAGACATGAACAACCTCACTTATGGTGATTACAATTAGCCTAAATCTGTGAAACAGGGGAAGTGATTCTACGTGTAACATCCCAAACATGGTGCTACAAAGGCCAGCCCACGGCCCACTGTCACACTAAGCCTGGTTATTCGGCCCCATGCTACATTGACAGTACTAAGCCGTACCATGTGGTAGACACAATGCTGAGAAGTTGTCATGCAGCAAATATGTGCTGATGGCCTGTCCTTGATCCAGGACACACGGGTGAGTCCGGGCAGAGCGGCGTGCACCCTGCAGGCAGATCTTACAAAGGGACCGTCAAGCATGTGCAGGTGGGTCAGCTCCGCACGGTACTCAGCACCTGTCCCAGCAGACAGCTCCTCTCGGAAGCACACACACCACCACGCCATGCTACCACGACTGTCCAGCACAGTCAAAGGTGTCTCTACTGGCAGCCCAGGGTACCCTGCTCAACATGCTCCTCCCTCCGCCCAACACAGCCCCTTCAGCACCAGGTCGCACATCAAGTTACGAACTTACTCCTCGTCCTCGTTAGTCCTTGACCTCCTAGATGACAACTATCACAGCTTGGCCATCTTCTATGTCTAGAGATGGCACACACACACACACACACACAGGAGATAACTCATAAATGGCTGACTGGGGCTGGCACGATGGCTCAACTGCCTAGTCCTCCACCTGCAAATGGCAGCATCCCAAATGAGTGCAGGTTCGCATCCCGGCTGCTCCACTTCCCATCCTGCTCCCTGCTTGTGGTCTAGGGAAGCAGCAGAGGACAGCCCAAGGCCTTGGGACCCTGCACCCATGTGGGAGATCCAGAAGAAGCTCCTGGCTTCAAATCAGCTGAGCCCTAGCTATTGTGGCCACCTGGGGAGTGAACCAGCAGATGGAAGATCTTTCTCTCTCTCCTTTACGTAAATCTGTCTTTCCAATAAGAATAAATAAACCTTAAAACAATAAATGGCTGGGCCCAGCACAATAGCCTAATGGCTAAATCTTTGCGTTGCATGCACTGGGATCCCATAAGGGCATCAGTTCGTGCCCCAGCTGTTCCACTTCCCATCCAGCTCCCTGCTTGTGGCCTGGGAAAGCAGCAGAGGATGGCTCAAAGCCTTGGGACTTGGAAAAAGCTCCTGGCTTCAACTCAGCTCAGCTCCGGCTGTTGTGGCCTCCTCGGGAGTGAACCAACAGATGGAAAAATCTCTCTATCTCCTTTCTGTAAATCTGCCTTTCCAATATTAACAATAATACAAATCTTATTAAAAAAAAAAAAACAAACGGCTGACTGGAGTTCACGAAAGCAATTTCAATTAGAATTAAGGGTAGATTCCAGGCTTCACTGAACTACAAAACACGTGGTAGCAAAGAGCATAATTTGCTTTCTGAGGGAAAGTAGAAATGGCAATCATTCAAAGGAGAAATTTAACGGGAAAGGGGTCAACTTACACAGTGCAGGCTGTAACAGTTACTGTGACACTCACAGGATACACTGTGTGACTGGTGTCCCTGTTACGGGAAAGCCAGGCAGACCCTGGTCTTCCAACTCCTCCCACATTCTGAGCCAACCCAGACTGCCTGAGTCTGCGTGCAGCTGGAGATGTGTGTGTGCCACCCTCCGGGCCAGCCCGCCCGAGCTCATGAATGGCTGTCGTGGAAAATTACTGATGTTGCCATCTGGACAACAGACAGCCCGGAGGTTCAAGAGTCCCCAGACAGATGGCCCTGGGAGCGGCAGTGACCACGTCTCAGGAGTCCCCCAACAGCAGGGTCCTTTCCTATCAACCTGGCCGGCGCAGGTGTGCTGCAAGACCCTTCCCAGTTCAGTCCGGCCACGGGGTCAGGTCCCACTACTGCCCAGCCCCTGCAACAGAGCCAACGGGCCACTCCTCTCGCAGGTCACTCCACACCTACCGCCTGAGGGAGGGGGTTCCGTGATGAAAACCTTCCCCTAGGGGTTACCCCAGACAGGGAAGTTCTCCTTCACTCAGAGTGGACCCCGTCTTGAGATGTCAGAGAACAGACATGAACACGCAACACGGAGGGAAGAGCAGAGCACACCACATTGGATGGAGAGGGGATGAACACGAAAAGTAGGAGATTCAATCACCCGCGTCATCATCACTACGCTGCCAGCACCCAAACCCTAAATTTAGCTTTTGTGAATCAGTTTGATTAGAACTTTTGTGTCACAAGAACGGAGGACTAAGAATATTCCAGAACATCTCTAAATAGCTCCCCCGGCCACGAGGAAACAGCCCGCGCGACCCGCTGCAGGTGTTCCACGGAGCGGGGCTGGAAGACACAGCTGCAGCCACTCACCGTCACCGAAAACGAAGCTGAAGACGCCTCCGGCTCTTCCTCAAAGCAGAAGCCGGCTACCTACCCAGCAACCCGGGAGACCTTGCGTTTCCCCAGCGGGGTTCCCGGCTCTCCGCACTCCCGGGGGGCGGCAGCTTCGGAACGGCCGCTCCCCGCTGCGGGCTCGGGCCCACCTCGGCCCCCTCAGGCGGCGGCCGCCCCATCCCGCCAGGCCGCCCCATCCCGCCTGCCGCGTCCTGCCCGCCGGGCCCGCACTCACCGGCCACCTCGGCTGCCACCTCAGCGCCAGTCCCGCGTTCAGCCCGCGGACGCCCGGCCAGCGCCGTCAGCGGCGCCTCTGCGCACGCGCGCAGGGGAGAGGAGCCCGCGAGGCATGCCGGGGATTGTAGGCGCCGGCCCCACCGCGCTCACCGCGCAGGACACTGCGGAGAGCCGGCATGATTGATTCCCGCTTAGCACCACCCTGGAGCCATGCCCGAGAGCCTCTGATGTAGCCGTGACGTCAACGCCTGTGATGCCGCCGTGACGTCAGAGCCTGTCGACTTCACAACACTCCCAAACTGCCTGCACCTTACAGAGGACCTGGGCCAACCACAGCATGGCCTGCAATTCCTACTCTAGAAAATAAGGCTGCCTGAGGGCCACGAATTTCCTCTTTTTCTCAAGTATGACAGCTTGCAGGAATTACCTTTTTAAGTTTGCCTCTGTGACTACCATATCCAGATGTGGGGATACAATGAAATATGCATCCTTGCTTTCAAATCAAAGATGGACCCCCCAATGAAACTACTGGGCATGTGTAGACAATGCGAAGCTGGACTGTCTGACATTGTACCAGCAATGTCGGGGCACACTTAAATAACAGACTAATGGATCAAGACTCCTTATAAAGGACTATACTGTTATAACAATGTGGGGGAAATCAGTCGGGGGGTGGGATATTGGGGGTAGAGAAATCCCAGACTCCACGAAATTGTACCATAAAATTCAAAAATTCAAAATTAAAATTAAAAAGTTTGCCTCTGTGGAAAAACACAGTGAATTCAGGTGTCAATTCGGCGGCCAAATCACGGTGATTTTTGCAAGGCTCCCCCAAAGGTCTTTGCAATAAGCTGCTACACTTTATGTTTGCCCAAACGCCAGCAGGAAGCTGGAGGTGTCGTTCTACGGCTTCCAGACCTTCCGAGGCAAGGCAGGAGACTCACCAAAGACTCAGACTGCGTACCTCGCAATCTCCTCTTTAAAGTGGGGCACACCTGCAAGCCTGCGTCCCAGTGCCTAGGAAGCAGCCCCTGCTCCCCACTCCCCATCAGCTTGCTAAGAGTGAGCCTGGAAAGAAACACACAAGGGTGGCCTGAGTTCTTGAATGCTGCCACCCATGCGGGACACATGCATGGCGGCTCTGGCTCCCACTGTTTCTTTTCTAAGATTTACTCACTTTTATTGGAAAGGGAGATTTACAGAGAAGAGATACACAAAGATCATCCATCCGCTGGTTCACTCCCCAAGTGGCTATAATGACCAGAGTCGAGCTGATCCAAAGCCAGGGACCAGGTGCTTTCCCTAGTTTCCCATGCAGGTGCAGAGCCATCCTTGACTGCTTTCCCAGGCCACAAGCAGGGAGCTGGGAGGGAAGTGGAGCAGCAGGACCATGAACCAGCACCAGCAAGGAGGGGACCAGCCAACCGAGCCATCGCGCACTGACCCAGCCCCAGCTCTGGCGGCCATTTGGGAAGTGAACCAGCAGCTTTCCCTCCTCCCTGAGACTTTGCCTTTCAGATAAATAAGACTCAATTATACGAAACTTTCTTTGTAAATGCTGTGTAAAAACATACACATGTAAAGGGCCAGTGTTGTGGTACAGCTAATTCAGCTGTAATTAAGCTGCTAATTAAACAGCTAATTAAGCTATGTGCAGCACCTGTATCCCACATGGGTGCTAGTTCAAATGACCCAGCTCCCTGCTAACTGTGCCTAAAAAAGCAGCAAGGGATGGCCCAAGTGCTTGGGGCTCTGCCCCCCATGGGAGACACGAAAGAAGCTACTGGCTTTAGGTCAGCTCAGCTCTGGTTGTTGCAGCCATTTAGGACGTGAGCCAGCAGATGGAAGAGCTTTCGCTCTGTGACTCTTCTAAATAAATATAGATCTTTCTTTAAAGGAGCCAGAATATACATCCTCAGCCTGCATTCATAATAAAAGTGAGAAAAGGCCAGATTCTTAGAAGCTTCCTAGGACAGCACCCAAGGAGTCCCAATTCTGACACTGCCAAATGGTTGTGGATGGAGTCAAGTGCACTGGCATGACTCAGCCGTGCCCCCGGCGCATTCAAGGCGAGGACTTTAGCCACTAGGCCACCACGCTGGGCCCCTTTTTGTTCCATTTTCCCAGGAACATTTTTTGTTAACTGGAGTGGGGCCAATACTTGAGCCTACGAACTCAGATACAGAAAGCAGGAATCAAACACTAAGCCAGATGCCTGTCCCCCCGTGACTGTGATGTAACCTGTCCTTAGGTTTGTCTTCATCCACAAAAACCCATTTACCATGTGACCTTTCATGCCAGTACTCACACAGCATCTTGTCCTCCAAGTGATGACCTTGAGATTGTGGCCCAAAGTCAGCTAAATGTTGCAAGCCTAGACTTTCCATGAAAGCAAACTGCCATCTGTACAAACCACTTTAACCTTTTTTCCCCCAAAATTCTGCCCCCTTTCTCCCTTAGACAACAATCTTAAGAATATGAAGACATGTCCAGAGTAGAGAAACCAAATACCATTCTTTGTAAGTACAACCAAAACTAGCTGAACTTACACGCGAAATTCCATGCCTACCAAGCCTCATTATCTAAGAATGGTTTATTTGAAAGGAAGAGTTAGAGAGGGAGATTTTTCAGTTCACTGTTTCATTTCCCAAATAACGGCAATGACTGGTATTGGGTTAGTATGAAACCAGGGCCTTCATTTTTCCATGGGGGTGTAGAGGTACAAACACTTGGGCCAACCTGGTCTTCTCTCCCAGGCCATTAACAGGGAGTACAACAGCTGAAACTCCAACCGAGCTTAGGCGGCAGCTTTTCCTGATATATAACACCAGCCCCCAAATTGTATTTTATAAGGTATATAATTTTCAGTGAATTTTAAACATAATATGTCTGGGTGCCGCAGGTTATCCCGCAGCTGTAATGAAGGCATTCCATACTGAAGTGCCAGTTTCTACTTCGGATCCAACTTCCCAAAATACTTGCAACCCTACTCCAAATCTCTGGAAGTCTGCCACGCATGGAGCTGCCAGGCTGGAGCTGCTGGCTCCTGGTGTTTGGCCTGGTCCAAACCTGGATGCCGTAGCCAGGAGAGTGAAACACAGGATGAAGATACTGCTCCCTGTCTCTGATGCTGCTGCTTTCAAGTAAGTAAGAAAGTTAAGTAAATAAATAATCTTTCTGATGATGAGTAAAAGCATTTCTGTTCCAGATAAGATCCTGGAACATAAAAAGGACAACAGTTACAAGCTAAAGCCCCGGCACGATGGCTCAAGGACTAAATCCTCACCTTGTCTGCGCCAGGATCCCATATTGGTGCTGGTTCGTGCTCGGCTGTTCCACTTCCCATCCAGCTCTCTGCTTGTGGCCTGGGAAAGCACTGGAGGATGGCCCAAAGCCTTGGGCCCTGCACCCGCGTGGGAGACTCAGATTCTTCTCTTGGCTCCTACCTTCAGATCAGCTCCAGCCTTTGCAGTCACTTGGGGAGTGAACCAGCAGAGAAAAGATCTTTGTCTCCCCTTCTCTCTATAAATCTTTCTAAAAATACAATTTTTTTAAAAAATCAGAATTGCTAAAAACAGAAAAAAAGTCACCTTAAATCCATATCAGTGGAGTCACACTTAGTATTTTATTACACAGCTTCCTAGTCTTGTCTGATTTTTATGCTGACTTATCCCTTGTTCCCTAAGCCTCACAGTGACCTAGGCTCCCTGTCATTGTGGGGTCCCAACCCCTGGGCATGAAACATCAGGTCCTAAATAAAAGCTACTGGCCACGGAGTGGGATGGGGCGGGAGAAGTGGAGTAAGTGCCAAGCACACGAACAGAAAGCAGGTTGATTGCCCACCCCCACCCTAATGTCTGCATGACTCTGATCCCACAGTTGGAGCAGCTAGCTAACTGTGAGGTTAATTTTTTTTTTTTTAAAGATTTATTCATTTTATTACAGCCAGATATACAGAGAGGAGGAGAGACAGAGAGGAAGATCCTCCGTCCGATGATTCACTCCCCAAGTGAGCCGCAACGGGCCGATGCGCGCCGATCCGAAGCCGGGAACCTGGAACCTCGTCCAGGTCTCCCACGCGGGTGCAGTGTCCCAATGCATTGGGCCGTCCTCAACCGCTTTCCCAGGCCACAAGCAGGGAGCTGGATGGGAAGCGGAGCTGCCGGGACTAGAACCGGCGCCCATACGGGATCCCGGGGCCTTCAAGGCGAGGACTTTAGCCGCCAGGCCACGCCGCCGGGCCCATGTGAGGTTAATTTTTAAAAAGCACAAATGCTCTAGCCAACCTGCAGGTCAGCTGAATACCCCTACTTAAAATGCTACAATGGAAAATACGATTAGATCACAAACAGGCACTGAGACATGCAATCACAAGTGTGTAAATATAAAAACAAGAGAATGGAAAGGGACATAAGACACATGTGCAAACGTGTGCACTCCAACAGGCTGAGCCGCCAGCCACAGGGGTCGGGGTCCAGCAGGACTGCCCCGACGAGAGCGCTGCCTGGTGCCTTGTGCATTTGTTTCCTATGAGGAAATTAAGCAACGGAAACCCCGTGGCATCTGCTGTCTCCCATGCGGTCTGCCATTGCGGAACGCCCTGATTCAAGACAGCCTGCCAGCAGCTATTTGCTCCCACAGTGGAGAGGCAAGTACAGAGACCTCATTTCCTAGCAGATGCAAACATCCCCTCTCCCAGCCCCTGGTCCACGGCTCAAGGCTCGGAGCCCCTGACAGACCTGGGAGGCCACCCGCAGCAAGAGCTGCCTGCCAGCACCCTCACCTCTACTACAAAGCACGCAGGAGACTGAGCTATACCACACCAGCGTTCTCCTGCCCTGTGGGCACTCACAGCTCTGCCGCGTCTGGTTCCAGCTGTACGTCCAGGGAACACGGAATAAAGACTGCTAGATGCCCTAAGGAAATCAATATGACCAGTTAGTGTTTCCTGGACTACAACGCTTACCAAAAGATGCCAGGCGCACAACCTGAGCTGGCTAAGCCTGATGATCACAGCAGGTTTTTGGAGTATTGTGGCAGATGTAAATGAAACAGACCCTACAGAGTCACTGGATCTAGGATGGTCTGTTACAAGTAAATCAAATCTACCTTCTGACAGGGTCAGGAATCGGTTACTTCACTGCACAGCCGGCATGGTGGCAGAGCTGATAAAACTGCCACCTGTGGTGCTAGGAGGTGAGTTTGTGTCCTAGCTGCTCCACCTGTGATCCAGCTCCCAGCCACTGGCCTGCGAAGGGCATTCAGAGATGGCCCCTGTGTTTGGGCCCCAGCAGCCATGTGGGACACCAGGAAGACCTTGGTTTCAGCCTGCTGCAGATTCAGCTACTGTGGCCAACTGGGGAATGAACTGGTGGCCCTGACTTCCAAATAAAACACACACACACAACTGAACATGTGAATGGATCATGGATGGTCCCAGACGTACATGGTTTGACTTCTCAGTTTTACATTGGTGTGACAGCATACCCAAGTAGCCATTCTGCTTTTTACCCTCAGTACAGGATATCATTAACAACATGAGCTACTGGATACTTCAACACAGGTTTTGTGTTGCATGATTTTTTTTCCCCGATCATAAGCCAACTTAAGTGTTTGGAGCATATTTATTATGCAAGTTGGTACTGCTGTAACAAGGAGTTGAATGCAATACACTGTCTCCTACTATCAACTTTGAGAAACACAAACACCATGGGAAAGTACTGGATTAATTTAATAGTTCTTGAAGTAAAATAAGGCACTGCATAACACTTTTCATGTCTCAGCAATGAAGTTAACAAAACCGATAATGACTTCTCCTCGATCTACAGCGACAACTCTGCTTTCACTTGCATCACACTTTGATACGGCTTTAACAGGGGGCACACCTCCTCCTCCAAGAATCTCTGCACCTGCAAGAGACAGGAAGGCAAGACCACGGGGAATGTGAGCGCTATACCTTTAACAGTGTCAACGGTCAACAGACTCGACTCCAGCACTGACTTGCGGTCATCCTCCACTGTCTATCACAAACCTCTCCCCGACACGGACAGGCCAGCCTGCCATGCCCACACGCACCTTCTCCCCCACAGCCCCATCCGGCTGCCACAGCTGTCCCCCACACGGACAGGCCAGCCTGCCATGCCCACACGCACCTTCTCCCCCACAGCCCCATCCGGCTGCCACAGCCCAGTTCTCACCACTTCTACCCGGTCACTCCCATTTCCCAGCCCCACAACACCTACCAAGCACTCATCCTGCTCTCCCGTTGCCTGCCGTGTCACCCACAGCCTGGCCATCGGTACCAGCCTCCTTATTGGTTTCCCTACCTTTCCAGTGTAATCAGACTGTTACCATTAATGGGAAAGTGACCTGTATGATAAATAAACTTTACCTGCCTTCACCTTCAGCCCCCTTTAGCTACTCTGGCATACTCAACACTCAGGGGTCTTGGTTACTTCCACATGTCAGAGGGCTACAGATCCACTAGCTCCTCTCTGCCTGGCGTTCCCAAGCCAACTCCTTATAAGCTCACAAGACGTCTCTGTGAAGCTTTTTCTCACTACCTCCTTGGCCTTGACAAGGATGTCTGTCCCCTATTTTGTGACTCCCAACAGGCGCACTTCCGTCAACTCCTGCATATACTATAACCACCTATTAATACTTTTAAATACTTCACCACTAAGACAAGGATTTTCTCGTCATCTTTAAGTCTCCAAAACCAAACACATATTGAGACCTCGTATGTATTTAGTACATGTGTTTGAATTAATTCCTCTAGACTTTTTGAAAGATCAAAAGGAACAATGACAAAGCTTAGGTCCCAAGGATTACTGTAAGCGTTTCAGACCCTACACCAGTACTATGTTTCCCTCCATCTTGAACACAGATCCACATGACAGTAAAACCCAGTTATTTGTCTGCTTTGCCACGTCATTTTTTTTTTTTAATTAGGGCAGGCATCATGCTCCAGCAGGCTTGAGATACCTGTTTCCTGTATCAGAGTGCCAGCTCAAGTCCTGGCTCCTCCGTCTCCAATCCAGCTTCCTGCTAAGGCATCCTGGAAGGCAGCAGGTTACTGGTCCAACTAGCTGGATCCTTGCCACCATGTGGGAGACTCAGACTACGTTCAGGGCTCCTGAGTTGACTAGCCCAGCCCAGGTTATCTGGCAGTGAACAACTGACTCTGAATAAAATATATCACCATCTTTCAAATAAAGAAGCTTCTTTTTAACTGGAAAAGCAGATATACAGAGAGAATGAGACAGAGAGAAAGATTCTTCATTCACTAGTTCACCCCCTAAGTGGCTGTAACAGCCAGGGCTGAGCCGATCCAAAGCCAGGAGCCAAGAACCTTTTCTGGGTTTCCCACGTCAGTGCAGGGGCCCCTGCTTTTTCAGGCCGTAAGCAGGGAGCTGGATAGCAAGTCAAGTAGCTGGGACATGAACGGGTGCCCCACATGGGATCCCAGTTCATGCAAGGTGAGGATTTAGGCACTAAGCCATCACGCCCTGTCCAATAAATATTTCTAAAAATTTTTATTCGGGGGGAATGTCTGGTGCAGTGGCATAAGCAGGTAATCTTGCGCCTGGGTGCCAGCATTCCATATGGTACTAGTTGGAATCCTGGATGCTCCATTTCTAATACACTCCCCTGCTAATGCCCTAGGAAGGCAGCAGAGGATGGCTCAAGTTCTTGGGTCCCTGCACCCACACGGGAGAACTGGAATTGGCTCCTGGCTTTGAACCAACCCAGCTCTGGCCATTATGCCCATTAAAGAGAGTGAGCCAGCAGATGGAAGATTTGTCTCTCTTGTTCTCTTTAACTCTTTCAAGTAAAAATAAAATAAACCTTACACAAAAAAATCATATGCAACAGCAGTTCATCCTTAAGAAAAATACGTAACCGGGCCTGGCGGCGTGGCCTAGCGGTTTAAGTCCTCGCCTTGAAAGCCCCAGGATCCCATATGGGCGCCGGTTCTAGTCCTGGCAGCTCCACTTCCCATCCAGCTCCCTGCTTGTGGCCTGGGAAAGCAGTTGAGGACGGCCCAATGCATTGGGACACTGCACCCGCGTGGGAGACCCGGAGGAGGTTCCTGGTTCCCGGCATCAGATCGGCGCGCACCGGCCCGTTGCGGCTCACTTGGGGAGTGAATCATCGGATGGAAGATCTTCCTCTCTGTCTCTCCTCCTCTGTGTATATCTGGCTGTAATAAAAATAAATCTTTAAAAAAGAAAAAAAAGAAAAATACGTAACCTGAAAGAGAGAGGAGTCTCCTATCTGCTGTTTCTCCAAGTGCCCAGGGAAGCCAGGGCTGGGCCAGACGGCAGCCAGATGCAGGAACTGCACTCAGGCTTCCCGCATGCCACCAGCTGAACCCCAGCTGCTGCCCCCCAGGCCCCAGGCCCTAGCAGCACCTTCACTGCTGCTTCTAACACCTGCCCCCATTTTATCACACTGACACCAAATAAAACCTCTGAGGAATCCACAGGGAAACAGTGAAGTAGCTCTCGAAATCACCCAATCTTTCCACTTTTCCCAGTAACTATGTTTGTTTTTAATTAGCTTCGTTTGCACCCCACCTCTCCTTACAAGAGGAGCATTCCAGAAAGTGCCTGAGTTTTTCTGGCCAGGCGGTGTAGACAGACGACACCTGGGGGAGACCCCGTGGACGTGTCCGATGTCACTTACCTGCTGGGCAGCGCGACCGGTGAAGGAAGACGGGTCTAGCAGGCGGTCGAGCTGGGCGTGGATGGGGCTGAAGTAGGCGTCGGCGCGCACCCGGTCCATCAGGTCGTTGTCACCGCCTTCCTGCTTCACCACAGCAGCTGCCTGCTGCGACAGCACGCGGATTCTCTCATGGCAATCCTGGGAACACAGCAAAGTAGTGTCACTCCGTGGTGGCGTCACCAGGCACTGCACAGCTGGCTCACAAAACCCTCCAGACTGAGGCATCCCCTCAGCCTGCCTCCACCCTGTCACTGTGGCTCTTCCTCAAAACCTCGTCAGCCATGTGAGCCCGCACCCTGCCTACCTCCCATCACCTGCTATGAAAATGCAAATAATTCCTTCACTAAGAGTGAACATTTTCCTCAGTGAATGAGTGGGTCACATTTAACAAGCTGAGTTCACCACACTGACCCCTGGCAATGGCAGAGGATGGGCTCTGCACGAGCTGGCTACTGAAATGCCTTCTTTCACGCATGTGCCAGGGGATGGCAGCACTGCAGGTGACCCTCAGCGTATGTGGGGGCCTGGGTTACATACCTGGGGTGACCCTCAGTGCATGCAGGGGCCTGGGTTACACACCTGGAATGACCCTCAGCGTATGTAGGGGCCTGGGTTACACACCTGGGGTGACCCTCAGCATATGTGGGGGCCTGGGTTACACACCTGGAGTGACCCTCAGCGTATGTAGGGGCCTGGGTTACACACCTGGGGTGACCCTCACTGCATGCGGGGGCCTGGGTTACACACCTGGCGGTGACCCTCAGCGCATGCGGGGGCCTGGGTTACACACCTGGGGTGACCCTCAGTGCATGCGGGGGCCTGGGTTACACACCTGGGGTGACCCTCAGTGCATGCGGGGGCCTGGGTTACACACCTGGGGTGACTCAGTGTATGTGGGGGCCTGGGTTACACACCTGGAGTGACCCTCAGTGCATGCGGGGGCCTGGGTTACACACCTGGAGTGACCCTCAGTGCATGCGGGGGCCTGGGTTACACACCTGGGGTGACCCTCAGTGCATGCGGGGGCTGGGTTACACACCTGGGGTGACCCTCAGCGTATGTGGGGGCCTGGGTTACACACCTGGGGTGACCCTCAGTGCATGCGGGGGCTGGGTTACACACCTGGGGTGACCCTCAGTGCATGCGGGGCCTGGGTTACACACCTGGCGGTTACCCCCAGCTTTGACCATGGCCATGATGATGTTCTCTGTGGCCATGAAAGGCAACTCCTGCCGAACGCGCCGTTCAATCACCTAGGAGGAGAGCCAAGAAGGATGCCTGTGAAGTCGCACAGCCCAACAGACAGCTGAGGCTGCCTATGTCTGTGGGCGCTATCACAATCACGGAGAAAGGTAATGGGGTGTTTCACGCTATGTATTCTTACTAATCCAGATTCACTTTTATTAAAAATAAATATATAAGGAATATTAAACTTTTAGAAGCAGCTTCCTAGAAATGATTCTTAAGATCTGCAATTTGCTCAGTTTTAGAGCCTGGCTTCCGGAGCTGGGAACGAAGGAAAAGAACCTGCTTGCTCCAGGCTCTAGCAGGCAAGTGCAGCCAGCTCTGCTGCCTCATCACACCAGAGCCGTGACGCATGCTGACTGACAGCTCAGGGCAATGTCCTCTCCTCGTGTCTGTGACGCTCCAGAGCCAGATCCCGGGGGCTCATGCCATAAACGTCAGGAGGGGCTCCAGCTGGGAAGACACACCCCAACAGTCTCCAGCACACACCCCGATGATACTTCATTTTAATTGTGGCCTCTTACTTTGGGGTACACCACCAATCCTTCGGAAACGTTCTGCAGAGTATTCAGCAGAGTGTCTGCAGTGAGAAAGGCCTCAGCCAAACAGATCCGCCTGCAAAACAGCCGCCAGTCATTCACTCAGCAGGCACCGCCAGGGGGCCGCACGGTGTGGACTAAGCTCCCTGCACATATCTCAGGAATGCGACTGACCGAAGTCCTCCCAGCCCCTCACCTTCACTTCTAGTTAGGTCACTTGCCCAAGTGCCAGGCCTTCCCTGGCTGACCCATAGGCACTCCCAAGTGAATCGAGCCGCTTCCTCGGTGCCTCCTACTCAGCCCGATGCAAACCGCTCCATGCTCGCCGATGATGCATGCTGCCTCAGTCCCAAGCCGGCCCCACAGTCCCCGTACTTGCTGCTCTCGGGCCCGAGGGCTGACTAATGTGCCTTCCATCCACTTGTCATCACACTCTTCCTCTCCATTCTCAAGGCTGCTGTGCCCACACGGACAGGGGTTTCAAGGTGAACTCCTAAGGGGTTCTGACCAGGTCCACGCCCCTCACAAGGGAGTCTTCACATTGTTCCAGTATTTCAGCAGCTCAGTGGAGGAGGTCACGCCCTGCCAGGAGGCACAGCGGCTCCTGCACGTGAGGATTTATCATGCATGACCTCAACCCATATGTGCGGAACAGCCACAGATTTTTTTCTGGTCATGATTCCCTAAACGATAAAACTTTACATTGCATTTAGTTACACTGTTGAAGCACTGTGACATACTGCTGGTTATATGTGAGGGACTGACTCCACCCCTAACAATCCTGGCCCTCCTGGAAACAGCCCCCAAAGGTAACGGGAATGGCTGACTTCTGCAGGAGCTCATGTGACTTGTTTCCATGGCCAAATCCTGGACTAGGCAGAGATCCCAGAAAACCAGCTTAACTTTATATCTGTTTCACTCAAGAAATCCCAATGTAAGACAAGCAACTAAGTGAGCTGACTCCGCAGTGAAGGAGTGTAAACTGGGAAGCCAGGCACACAGTGGGGCCTCACCAGCAGCCGTAGCTGACTGCCCGCCTGTCTCGGAGTAACGTCTATACTTTCACAATGGCCAGGCCACACGGCCTGCACTCCACCGCTCACTCAGAGCCTTCTGCCTCCCTACCCGGCCCACACGGGACACAACTCCTTCCCTCCTGTCCCACAGCACCCTGAGTGCACTCGGGTCCCAACACTGGCCACTCTCTGCTAGAGCCCAGGCTCACTGAGCTGCCCAGCACTCCTCCCGCCTCCTGGCACCTCCATCAGCCTCCCTTCCACCCTGCACCACACGATGCCCCCATTCACTGACCGGTTGGCGCTGTCATCCAGCGTGCGCTCAAACCACTGCACGGAGGCCGTCTGCAGCGGGTCCATCACAAGGGTCATCAGGTGCCGGGCAAGGCTGCAGCAACGCTCTGACCGCATGGGGTTCCGTTTGTACGGCATCGCGCTGGAGCCTGCCCACGGAGAGGACGGGGAGCATGGGACGCACGGGCAGAGAACAGGCTGCAATGGGCACACGGGCATGCATGCTGCCAGGTGAACGGTCAGCACCACCCGCAGCCGCTCCAGGCCACACTCACCAATCTGTTGCTTCTCAAAGGGCTCTTCCATTTCCTTGAGGTTTGCCAGGAGACGTATGTCGGTGCAAATCTGGGGGAAACAGGGAACGGGCATCATCCCATGTTCCAGGCGGGTAGATGGGTCAGGGACAAGGCCCCAGCTACAGATGGAGACAGCTCTTCCTCAGGCACACAGCCACTGGGCCATCCTCCCGAGGGGCGCCCAGCAAGGGGCCAGCCCAGCCCTGTGTGCTCCTGAAGAGCTGGGGTGACAGGTTCCAAAGACACGGAAGTGCTCGTGAGACTCCGCAAAGGTGTCACGGGAAGGCAGCAGCGAGAAGGACATGTGCCTGACAGAGGGGCTACCTTGCAATCCCTGGGGTAGCTTCAAAGAGAATGTCTAAACACATCTTAATGTAAGGGCTCCATGTCCAAACCCCAGATTATGGGAAAAAACATGCAGTTACCCCTTGAGACACACAAACACAAAAGCCAAGACGGAAGGAGAGTGCCTGTGGCGCTGCCAGCTCCGCCCCTCACCTTGTGCACTGAGGCCCCCAAGCTAGCCAGCACGGACAGCACCTCGATGTCCACTTTGCGTGTGTAAGTCTGACCGGTGATGATGAAAGCCCTGAAAACACCCAGGAAAGGGGACTTGGGGAAAGCCATGACAAAACTCGGCTGTCACAAACACTGCTGATCCTCGCTCTTCCTGGTATGGTGAGGTCATAGTAGGCATGGAGGCTCTTAGAACAACCACCTGCCTCTGCCCGTGCCTTTGCCTTGTGCTAGGGGACAAGGCCTGCTCCAAAAAGGAAAGGCCACAGCCCAGTGGAACAGCCTGGAAGGGGTTCTGGGGAAGCCTGGGGGTCCTCCACGGAATGCCGCAGGCAGGAGTCCAATAAAGCAACAAAAATAGTTTCCTTTGGGCCCGGCGCCGTTTCCTAGCAGCTAAAGCCCTCACCTTGAGTGCACCAGGATCCCATATGAGTGCCAGTTCTAATCCTGGCGGCCCCGCTTCCCATCCAGCTCCCTGCTTGTGGCCTGGGAAAGTAATCAAGGACGGCCCAAAGCCTTGGGACCCTGCGCCTGCATGGGAGACCCAGCAGAGGCTTCTGCCTCCTGGCTTCAGATCGGCTCAGTTCTGGCTGATGAGGCCACTTGGGGAGTGAATCAACAGATGGAAGATCTTCCTGTCTGTCTCCCCCTCTCTGTATATCTGACTTTCCAATAAAAATAAATATATCCCCCCCTCAAAAAAAGTTTCCATTTTTCTTACTAATTGAGAACTTGGAACTGAGAGGAAACGGGCAGAAGCTTGATGAAGAAAATGCCCAAAAGTCAGGTTCAAACCTGGAGGTTGAATGAATACAGATGCGTGAGCACCGCAGGAGGGAGGCCACGCGTGGCCAGCCACCTACCTCTTAAAGCCCGCCTTCTCAGTCACCATCCGGTCCAGCTGTTCCACCTTGGAGAGAAAGGACATATTCCAGGACAACACACCCCAAGCTGCGTTCCTATCCGGACCTCAGCCCCTGCTGACCTCTGTCCAAAAACCCCACACCCCACCTCCAAGTGAGCACCTGCCACAGTCCCGGGGATCAGCCTGGGTCTTAGGGTCCCCCTGGGGAGTTTCATGGCATGATACCTTCTGGTGATCCCCCTCAAAGAGCTGCAGGAAGCTGGCCTGCGTGCCGGTCGTACCCTTCACCCCGCGGAAGCGCAGGTCCTCTCGGACGCGGCTCAGATTCTGCAGATCCATGCAGAGGTCTTGGATCCAAAGACAGCAGCGTTTTCCAACCGTCGTCAGCTGGGCGGGCCTAGAACAGCCCAGAGAGAACACAGGGTGGTCTCAAACCGCAACCTCACTGCGAAAAGCCCACTGCTTTTCCCAACAGCCATTGCTACCCCTTGGAGGGGCAACAACCAGAGAAACAAGACAAGAGATAAGAAATTCTAAAAAATAACAGTTAAGAGGAGTAAATATCATTTATAATCATCCAAGGATTATAAAAACCAAAGGCTACTGGAGTGGTTTAAGGACCAGTACTGTGGCAAACCAGCTAAAACCACTCACTGTAGAGTCGGGATCCCAGAAGGGCACCGCTCTGAATCTTGGCTGCTCTACTTTTGACCTAGCCCCGTGGCTTACGCACCCGAGAAAATAGTGGAAGTTGGCTCAACTGCTTGAGCCCCTGGCTTTGGCCTGTCCAGCAGATGAAAAATCTCTTTCCCCCGTCCCCACTCCACAACGCTGCCTTTTTTTTTTAAAAGATTTATTTTGTTTTTATTGCAAAGTTAGATATATATATATAAAGGAGGCGAGAAAAAAAGAACGATATTCTGTCTGATGATTCACTTCCCAGGTGACCGCAATGGCCGGTGCTGCAACAGCTGACCTGAAGCCAGGAGCCAGGAGCTCTTCCGGGTCTCCCACGCAGGTGCAGGGTCCCAAGGTTTTGGACCGTCCTTGACTGCTTTCCCAGGCCACAGGCAGGGAACTGGATGGCAAGTAGAGCTGCTGGGATTAGAACCAGAGGCCATATGGGATCCCGGTGTGTTCAAGGTGAGGACTTAAGCTGCTAGGAAACGGTGCCGGGCCCAACTCTGCCTTTTAAATAAATAAATCTTTAAAAAAAATTCATGAAAGGGCCTGGCACAGTAGCCTAGCAGCTAAAGTCCTTACCTTGCACATGCTGGGATGCCATGTGGGCACTGGTTCTAATCCCGGAGGCCCCGCCTCCCATCCAGCTTCCTGTTTGTGGCCTGGGAAAGCAGTCAAGGACGGCCCAAAGCCTTGGGACCCTGCATCTACTTGGGAGACCCAGAAAAGGCTCCGGGACCCTGGCTTTGGATCAGCTCAGCTCTGGCTGTTGCAGCCACTTGGGGAGTGAACCATCAGACGGAAGATCTTCCTCTCTGTATATGTGCCTTTCCAATAAAAATCAATCTTTTAAAAAAAATTCATGAAAAATGCAATTAAAAGATGAGTTTATTTTTACAAAAAGAAGCTATTCAACATAGGGGCAGGAATGACTCTAGTTTGTTCAACCTATCTTCAGCCGTTGGCAAGAAATATTAAGTAAGCTTCCCCTCCAACAGAGCTTACACTGCAGTATAAACAACAACAAAACACAACATAAGCGTTGTGACATCCCAAGCTACAAGAGTGAGACAAGGATAAGAGGCCTGGAGAGGGCTTCCTCGGCTTGGCAGCAGGGGGAGGCTTCTATGCCGAGGCCAGCTCTAACAAAGAGCTGTCCTGCCACGGACAGCCCTAAACCCCACGGCACCAAAGTAGCCCAGTGTACCAGTAAATGGCTTTGTTCAGTCTGAAGTCCAAATTAAGCCACGAGGTCTGTTTCTGAGCATAAACCCTAACTATGAACAAGAACATACAAGTTCTGATGGGCAACTTAGCCCATCCCAAGTAGCGTGTCTCCGCGTGGCTAACAGCATGGACAGTTCATAACATGAAGGCACACCACTAAAAATGCCCAAGCTTGGCACTCCACAAGCTATACAGCACACCTCATTAACCTCCTGGAAGGGATCCCAGACGAGAGTCAAGCAACAAATCCCGCAGCCGGCCCGGTTCCCAGCAGCATTACTCCAAGCAGTTCCAAGCGCCTCTCAGTGATCCTCCTCACCAGGGGATGCACACACACTGGGACGCTCTTCAGTCATGGCCAGGAGTGAAGCTCCGACACGCACCACCACATGGACAAGGTCCGAGCCTGAAGTGGGGGCTGACTAGTGCATGACCAGCTCACATATGGGCTCCTGGTTGGTATAAAAGCGCAGGTGTGTGCTGGGGTCCGTGCAGTGGGTGTGGAGGGCACGAAAGTGTGAGGAGAGCCGTTCCCCAGCTGGCAAGGCCACGAGGAGTTCCCTGCTGCAAGACAAGGCCTGGTGATGTCTCTGCAAGCACCTCAAGGCAGTTCCATCCCGCACGGACACCCAGCCACCCTGCTGAGAAATCTGTAATCTACTTAAGTTTTCACTATCAATGTGAGCTTGGAAGTTGATGTTGCTGGCCTTTTATAATTCATGCTGTCTCGACTGCCCCCACTGACTATCCTTGATCTGCGGTCTCTCCTTCTGTGATGCGTTTCCTCCCTTAACTGACCCAAGATTTAACTGTAGGAATGTGTTACTGATTGATATGAGCCATTTACTGAGAACTTCCTGACCACAGGGTCAGGATGGATAATACCCTGCTTTAAGGTGAAGCAGAATTATCCTTGGAAACATCCCTTGACCAGGAGGTAAAATCTGTGCCAGTTTGCGAATGCTTCTGTATAAATAAAGGCAACAGCTTTTTCGCATGCTCCATTATGATCATGAAATTGTAGTGGTCCATCTTTTCTTTTTTTTTTTTTAAAGATTTATTCATTTTTATTGGAAAGTCAGATATACCAAGAGGAAGATCTTCTGTCTGATGATTCACTCCCTAAGCGGCCGCAATGGCTGGAACTGAGCCAATCTGAAGCCAGGAGCTAGGAGCTTCTTCCAGGTCTCCCACGTGGGTGCAGGATCCAAAGGCTTTGGGCCATCTTCGACTTCTTTCCCAGGCCACAAGCAGGGAACTGGATGGCAAGTAGAGCTGCTGGGATTAGAACCAGTGCCCATATGGGATCCCGGGTGTGCAAGGTGAGGACTTTAACCACTACGCTATCACTTAGGGCCCCATCTTTTCTTTTTACACCTACTCCACACACCCTTCTAGAGCTCTGAACTCCAGCCGGAACTCTGGACTCCAGCAAGTGTGACTGTCCCTTGACTGGTCAACTGAAGGGCCCACTTGGCGACGGCAAAGTTCTAGCGGTAAACTGCTGCTGGCCAATGCCTGTGGGTTTCTGTGAAGCTCTCGGAATACAGGCTACACAGCAAGGTAGCCTAGAGCCTAAAGTCCTTGCCTTGTATGCGCCGGGATCCCATACGGATGCTGGTTTGTGTCCCGGCCACCCCGCTGCCCAATTCCTGCTTGTGGCCTAGGAAAGCAGTCAAGGACAGCACAAAACCTTGAGACCCTGCACCCATAAGAAGTTCCCAGCTCCTGGCTTCGGATCAGCTCAGCTCCAGCCATTGCGGCCACCTGAGTAGTGAACCAGCAGATGAAGGATCTTTCTCTATCTCCTGACTTTCTAATAATAATAATAAGAAGAAGAAGAAGAAGAATATATTCCCAAAATATTATCTAATTAAAAGGCAGAGTTAGAGAGAGAGAGAGAGATCTTCCATTTGATGGTTTGTTTGCCAAATGGCTACAATGGCTGAAGCTGGGCCGGGGGGCAAAGCTAGGAGCCTGGACACCATCTGGGACTCCCACATGGGATCCAAGTCCTTGGGCTATCTTCCAGTGTTCTCCCAGGCCAATAGCAAGGTGCTGGATGGGAAGAGCAGCTGGGACTTGAATCAGTGCCTTCATGGAATGTCAGCATCATGGTGGCAGCTTAACCCACTGCACAACATCGGCTTCTGATGGCATACTTTGATAAAATCTCGGTGCAATTTTTAACTTATCCATTAAGAAAGACGGGAAGGAAGGAAAAAAGAAGGAAGAAGAAAAGGAAGGAAGGAAGGAGGCCCCAAGGCCAGAGCTGGGCTGATGTGAAGCCAGGAGCAGCTTCTGTGTACCCCACACGGGTGCAAGGTCCCAAGGGCTTGGGCCATTTTCTGCTGCTCCCAGGAACATTAGCAGGAAGCAAGATTGGAAGTGGAGCACTAGGACTTGAACTGGCACCCATACTTGATCCTGGCACCAGACAGCAACTTTACTGCTATACCACAGTGCTGGGTCCTATGAGCCATCTTCTCAAAACACTGCCTAAGTACATTTTCGTGTTATTTATTAAGTTTTATGAACATCATCTTAATGGTTACCTATTTTTCCAGCCAGTGAATTTCCTAGACCTAATTTAAGTACTGTCACATTATCAGACATTTGAACTGTCTTCAGCAGTCACCATCAGAAACACTACGCTAACACAGACTGTGCAGCAGGTTGCTCCTATAACTTAGATTCTTCCTTGGGTTAGATCCTGCAGAAGAGAATTACAAAGTCAAGCTGCAGGAATATCACTGACGCTCCGGACGCACACGACACCCACGTAAACTGCTGGCCTCTCACCAGCTTATTCCAAGTGACCAACCTACACCATGCTGACAATCTTCAGCTCAAGTTTACCAAGCAAGGGAGTACTTCCAGGTCACAGATACAAAACCAAGTCCAGCCCCCGAGGAGGCATTTCTGACTTACTGGAAATGTGTGAAGCCTAAGGTGGGGAGATCAGCTCGTTCCTTGGCGAAGTCAGCAAGCCGAGAGACCACTCTGGCAAGCTGCAAGAAAGACCACGGGGGGGGGGGGGGAAGGGTCAGATTTAGGTTTGAGCTCATTATGTCACTGGAGACTGAAAGATTTTCTGTAAAAGTAGCTTCCTAAAGCTCTGGGCAGGAAGCTGCCAGCTCTGTCTTGGCTATGTGTGGCCGCACCTGGCAGCGTTCTCGGCACCCACTGACAGCGGAGCTGTCTGAGCCCTCACGGACAGCTAAGGGCAGAGCAAACAGGACAGAGCCAGAATCCTGGCCACCAGAGTCCAGCAGCAGGTCTCGGACTGCCCTTCCTTCCTGCAGAAGACTCTGCTTTCTGCTCACAGTGCTCTGACCAGTTAATCCTAGAGATGAGAGAATGACAACCCAGGCACATCTACACTGCTGTTGCCACACCTGGCATCCAGCTCTGCCCCGCGAGCTGGTGGGAAACCGACACCTTCTTACCTTTGGCAAGAGCAGATCCAATGCATGTCTGAGAATCATCAGGTCCTGAAAAGGAAAGACAACGGGCTCAATGCTCAAGCAGAACTCCTACCTAACACTTTGCGGCCAGCACAGCCAGGGTTGTCAGCTGGCAGCCGACCTCAGCACTGGGAACCCACCATTAGCAACCAGGAGATGACCACATGAGTTCTTTTCTGTATACTGTTTTAAAACGCACCAACTCAAAGAGCCATACCACTGGCATCGGCAAGAACCAAAACTTTGACATTCGCTAGCTGAACGTACTTGCTATCTGCAGTGAGCGGAAAATGTGCAAGTCCACAGGCGTCTGTTTTCCTGGAGCGCCTGCCTCTCTGAGCAGCTCCCAGTCGGCCCATTCCCTGCTGTCCTCCCCCCTGCTACTCTACAGCTGCTGAACGAGACAGGCAGCCCCAGAACCCCACGGCAACTCCGGCCATGTTCGCTCGGGACCGCGGCAGCTGAGCCCGGCTGTGCTCTGGCTACTTGTCACCAGGATTGTCCAAGCCAGAGGATGTTCTTCTCCCATTATCTGACTCTCCAAACACACGCTCCCTTGGGTACCTTAAATTATGTGCTATTTTAGACTTCAAAAGCACTTAGAGTGATGTTAAAAATGACTGACTGTCTTCGTGAACTGGAGGGTGACTGGGACCGACCACTGTGACATCCATAAAATCCTAGTGTAACTGTCGCCGGCCGGGAGCTGTCTTGCTGGAGTCCTGGGCCAATTTGTCAACCTCGCTCCCAAGTCTGTTCACTTACACAAACAGGGATCAGCAGAGTAAGCCCGAGATGACTGCTTGTCCCTATTCCAAACCTAAGAAATCTGTTCAACAGGTAAACCCACACAGACAGCATGCTGCTGACTGCCGTCAGAGACCTGCTCGGGGTGAAGGGTGCATCTGGGAACTGGAATGTGCTGACGGGAGAACAGCTGCACATTTACTAAACTCCCCAAACGTGAACACCTCAAACGGGTAGACTTCACTGAGCAAAACACTCACTAAAGTTTCCAAAGGCTCAGGAAGTTGCCGACCAGCTAGTCACCTCTCAGGGAAGTAAGTGTTGTTTCTCCATGCTGACATGCTAAGACAGGTTTGCTCACTTCCCCTCATCAACCACAATGTAATTCCTTCTCAAACAAAAATCACCTATTTTGGAAAGACAAGCTTTCTAGAACATTATCCAGGCCACCACACTGGAAGGCCCCGGCTTAGGCCCAGGGCATGGTGACCTTACTTGATGGAGAGAACTAGGTGTGTAGAGTTGGACAGCAAAAAAATTTCAAACAAAAAACTTTCAGCAACCACATGCCTAGTATTAAAACTTGATGTAGGAAAAAAAAAGCTTGATGGAGGGCCCGGAGCAGTAGGCTAGCAGTACAAGTCCCCACCTTGAACACGCCAGGATCCCATACAGAAGCCTGTTTGTGTACTGGCCACCCTGTTTCCCATCCAGCTCCCTGCTTGTGGCCTGGGAAAGTAGTCGAGGACGGCCCCAAAGCCTTGGGACCCTGCACCCGTGTGGGAAACCAGGAGGAGGCTCCTGGCTTCACCTCAGCTCAGTTCTGACAGTTGTGGCCACTTGGGGAATGAATCAACGGATGCAAGATCTTCCTGTCTGTCTCCCCCTCTCTGTATATCTGACTTTCCAATTAAAAAAAAATAACTAAATCTTAAAAAACTTCATGGAGCTCTGTTGTGAAACTGGACAAAAGCAAAGCAAATTGCTAAGTGTGTGATGCAGGAGCCAGTGCCTGTGCACAAGCGTAAGTGCCTGCCCACCGTATTGTCGCCCACGTAACAGGAGGTGGCGCCCAGGTGAATGATGCCAGCTGCTTTCGGACAGCAGTGGCCAAACGTGTGCACGTGAGCCATGACGTCGTGGCGTAAGCGCTTCTCTTCCTCGGCTGCCATCTTAAAGTCGATGTTGTCCAGGTTCGACTTCATCTCCTGGATCTGTTCATCTGAGATGGGCAAACCCAACGCCTACAGGACGAAGAAAGAAAATTAAACCCAGAACAATCCCTGGGCATCAGTTATTTGAAGTGACACCAAGAACCATGCGTTCAAGTGAGCATATACTCCCGGCCTCCCAATCCTCCAATGGAAGCAGCGAGCAAGCTCCGAGTCCACAGTTCAGGGAGGAAGCTTCTAAGACAACAAGGAAAAACTACATACTCTGAGTAAACTGCAAGACATCAGACAGCAACAGACTCCTGCCTCTGTGCCCCCCACACCTGGCTCACTGCCTCACCCATTCCGGGATCTGATGCCCGCCCTTCGGCCAGCTCTCCCCTGCCTCCACTGGTCAGTCCAGTTAGTGCTGACTCCTTAGGGCCAGGCGTGTTGTACACTAGACGTAGAGATAGTTGCTCAGAGAAATCAAAAGGAACAATTCCTTACGAGTTGTTCTGCCAACAAATGATGCAACTGAAAGAAATGATGGAAGGGACTGGGGAGAAGGAAACCCACCAGCGCCTCACCCTCCTCCAGCCGAAACCAGCTGGTTGGTCACAGGCAGCTCAGAGTCAGGCGAAACTGTGGCGAAACCATGTCCTACTGCACTCAAAACTCACAAAGCGGGCCTCCGGGCAACATCCTGCAGCTTAGAACTGTCCCAGGTCCGGCGTGGTAGCCTAGCAGTGAAAGTCCTCGCCTTGCACGCGCTGCGATCCCATATGGGCACCAGTTTGTGTCCCAGGCCCTGCTTCCCATCCAGCTCCCTGCTTGTGGCCTAGGAAAGCAGCTAAGGTCAGCCCAAAGCCTTGGGACCCCATGTGCACGTGGGAAATCTGGAAGAAGCTCCTGACTCCGGCTTCAGTGGCTCAGCTCCAGCTGTCCCAGCTACTTGGGGAATGACACTGGACAGAAGATCTTGCTCTCTGCCTCTCCTCCTCTCTGTATATCTTACTTTCCAATAAAAATAAATAAATCTTGGGGGGGAAAAAAAGAAGAACCCCACTGTCCCACAAGAGACAGATTGTCCCATTGTTGCCAGAATGGGGCAGCCACACCCACACCCTAGATCCGAGTGTCTGCACTGGAATCTCACCCTCCACTCCCAGTTCGGGAGTCCTGCTAACCCGTACCCTGGGAGTGCTCAAAGCACTTGGGTCCCTGTCGCCCACGTGGGAGGCCCTGAGGGCAGTTCTGGCCTGTGGTTCAGCCCTGGCTGCTGCAGGCACTTGGAGAGTGAACCAGCAAATTAGAGATCTGTTTCTTTCTTACAAATTAGTAATTTTTTTAAATAAATCAATGGATTCCCTGAACCATCAACCTGAGCAGCAGAGCCCCTTGGGCCCTCTCTGGTTGGGAGACCCTAAGCCTCAGGGCTCAACTGCAAAGCAGCAGTAACAGGGCAGCTGTACCGCTAGCTTCCTCCAAGCTACCCCACTCTCTACATTCCCTGAAACTTCATGAAATGCTGCCAAAAGCCAGGGGCTGGGCCAGGCTAAAGCCACGCATCACTGGGTCAGCTTCCCATGACAGTGGGGCGTAGCTGCTGCCTCCCGGGTCATCAAATTAATAAGAGGCTCCATTAGCAGCACGGGCAGTACCTGACCCCAGACCTCCAGGCATCCCCAAGCGGAGCCAGATTTACAGAGTAGAAGATCTTCCATCTGCTGGTTCACTCTGCAAGTGGCCTCAACAGCCAGACCTGAGCTGATCCGAAGCCAGGAGCTAGGAGCTTCTTCCGGGTCTCCCACGTGGGTGCAGGGTCCCAAGGCTTTGGGCCATCCTCCACTGCTTTCCCAGGCCACAAATGGAGCTGGATGGGAAGTGGAGCATCTGGGACTCGAATGGGTGCCAATATGGGATGCTGGCTACATTGCAGTCAGAGAAGTAGCCTGCAAAGCCACGGCGCCCATCCTTTTGTCTTAAAAAAAAAAAGGTTCCTTCTTGCCCTGCAGTTAATTGTCAGCATTCCTTCTGACTACTCGGAGAATCACACTGCTCGTTTTGACAGCCTGGAGCCGCTTGCCTTTGGCATCCTGTACTTGCAGAAAGTGCCACCCCGTAAAACTGCCATGATGGGCCGCCACGAACCTGGTCCTTCCCTGAAGCCGAGGGCGCAGGGGGGCACGCACTGACCACACAGGGGCATGCGGGGGCAGAGACGCGATTTAAGCCCCCCAGCCTTGACGGTGGGGTGTCCGGGGCAGTCACCCCACGGAACGGCCGCTCAGCGGAGCCCTGACGGCAAGTCCCCGAGGCGGACAGGCCTCCCGCCCACACCGGGCGCCCGGCCCGACCCGGCAGGTGCGCTGGCCCAGGCCACCAGAGGATCCGTTACCTGCTCCGCCTCCGCCAGCCACAGCCAGAGCTGCCGCCAGGTGCGGAACTTGTAGCGGTCACTAAACACGAAGCACATCTCCGGGCTGGCATAGCGGGAGGCGAGCGGCGAGCGGTAGCTGTCCGGCCCGCCACAGTCCCCGGCCCCGGCCATGCCGAACGCGCCACACGGAGGGTCAGCCCACAGGGTCAGCGCGGGCGGAAGCGGAAGTCGGAGGCCAAGGCCCGGAGGCGGGACTTCCCACGCCTAGGGGCGGGACTTCTTCCTTTGGGCCGGTGGGGGAGGGGTGCAGCCTGAGCTCTGCAGGGCGGCGACTGGCTGGGCTTCCTGGGGCCGGAGGTTGATGTATCTTCGTTTGTGGAGCTGTTCAGAAGTTACTTAGCCATTTTTCGCCTTTATTCTTTTCCACGTAGGGAGATAAAAAGAGCACATTGAAACCTGCCTTTAAGATGACTGCGTAGTATGGGAGCTTGTGTGTTTGCCGCCACTGTTGTCGCCTCACACCCACACCACAGCGCGATCCTGAGGAGAAAATGACCCTGCTCTTGCTCCTCCACACAAACGGACAGTAACTGCGTCCCAAGGGCGTTGCTCGGTGGGTCTCAGCCAGCGCTGGCGGATGAGGGCGCCGACGGCGACTTGCCGGGGGGCCCCCCAGCCCAGGGAGGGACTTGGGTCCTGGTCCTCGACTCTTCCCAAGCGGGCAGCTCCCTGGATCCGGAACACCGACCTGCTGCTCACCCAGCCTGGGAAATGTGCCTCCCCCCCAGCCTTGGCCAGCTGGGCTCTGACTTCACGTGATCGCCCTTATAGCCACCCTGGGTTTGCTGAGGTGTTACTCAATGAAAGGCCATAGGAAAAGCTCTTGGCACAGTGCACAAATATGCTCAATAAAGAACGTTGCGGTCACCATTTCACAGAGGCCTGCACTGTGGTGCTATGGGTTAGGCTGGCACCTGCAAGGCTGGCATCCCAGTGGGCTCCAGCTTGAGTTCCCTGCTAACATGCCTTGGAAAGCAGCAGCAGAGTACAGCTTCCTTGGGGGTTGCCTGTGACCCCCAAGCCTGTGTGCTGAGCTGAAAGCCTCACCCGGTAGCCTCGTTGTTCAGATGACACAGCAAAGTGTTACCCCCTTGTGACAGTAACTGCCTTCCCTCTTCACTCACAGCCTCCTCCCCCCTGGCCTTCTCAGAAAATGAATAACCACCTGGCCTTCTCAGAATCCTCACCAACGCAGAGCTCTTTCCTACTGATGGCAGAGGGTGGGATTGCTGCCTCAATCTCCCATGGCCCTGGCTCCCAGCCCCACCCGGCATGGCATGGAAGTCCAGTGTTTCCTGCAGTGGCTGGCCTTGTGGTGTAGGGGGTTAAGCTGTTGTGCCCGATGTTGAGATCCCCAGAAAATCATCAAGTCTGAAGTCGGTGCTAACGCATAAAGGGCGGTATATTCAGGTTAATTAGGTCTCCCGGCCATCCCGCGCCCCCAGCAGGGCCGGGCAGAGGAGGGGCAACTGCAGCCAAGGCTGCAGCAGGAACAGCAGGGCAGAAAAAAGAAAGCAAGGTTGAATAGCATAGGGTTCTTATACATTTCAGGCTAATAATTATAGAGTCATGATTGGTCAGTTTAACTGTTAACTTTCAAAAAGAGCAAAGTTGGCAGGCTTCTATTGGTGGGTTTGAAGCAAGCAACTTTCAAAAGGTACAAACTGATGAGCTATAGGGCAGTGGGTCTTACCTAACACCAGGGACCTCCTTCCTGAGGCGTGGTCCGCCTACGTGACCTGCCAGGTGGCCTGCCGGGGTGTCACATAGACTATCAGGCCTGGAGTTCACACAGCCCCCAGCCAAGCAAGTAAGGCAGAAATCACAAAAGCAGAAAACACCTAGGTTCTTGTAAGCCTGCCTGTGATTCCAGCGCTGGCTACAGCCCCAGTTGCTCCAATTCTTTCTTTCTAATGGCACCTGGGAAAGCAGTTGAGCATGGACCAAATGCTTGCGACTCTGCACACATATAGGAGATCTGCAAGAAGCTCCTGGCTTCTAGCTTCAGATCAGCCCAGCTCTGGCTATTGCAGCCATTTGGGGGGGTGAACCAATGGATAGATCTTTGTCTCCATCTCTGTGTGAAATTTTGCCTTTCAAACCATTGGGGGGGCGCAGCACAATAGCAGCTAAAGTCCTCACCTTGCACACCAGGATCCCATAATGGCACTGCTTCTAATCCTGGCGACCCCACTTCCCATTCAGCTCCCTGCTTGTGGCCTGGGAAAGCAGTTGAGGATGACCCAAAGCCTTAGGACCCTGTACCCGCATGGGAGACCTGGAAGAGACTCCTGGCTCCTGGCTTTGAATCAGCTCAGCTCTGGCTGTTGAGGCCACTTGTGGAGTGAATCAATGGATGGAAGATTTTCCTCTCTGTATATCTGACTTTCCAATAAAAATAAATACTTTTTAAAAATAAGAAATAAGATTATCTTAAAATAAATTTTAAAGAAAACTGTTGGGTGAATGAATGCTGGCCCAAGGGAGCGTAGCATATCAAAGGGACACATGGGTTCTGATTGTGCTTTGCTGTCCACCCAGGCACTCACCTCCTCGGTGTCCTCTTCCATGCTGCTCGTCTCCACCTGGGATCCAGAATTAGAACAGACCGCAGTGCCAATTCCAGCCCTGGCCACCAGAGCAGCCTATCAGTTACCTGGGCTCATGACCAAGTCGAGCTGCAGAGGGATTTTTGTTGTTAGGGGGAGGGGGAGAACAGTCTGGAAAACTCAAGTTGTTCCCTGGGCTGCCCACTCCGCAGAGGGCTTGGCACTGTGACCAGCTGGGTGCACACCGTGGCATGTTTATGGTTCTCACTTCCCACCGTGACTCCCACAGACTTCTCAGTTCTGCCCCCTCTCCTGCCTCTACGTCATCCTGCTGCTACTTCTTCCCCTCCAAGCACGGGTGCCCGCCTCCAGCCTTCCACCTACGCAACCTGGGTGTGATGGTCTCCTTCCCTTGTTTTACCCAGTGTCTTCAGGATCTTTGGTTCTGCTGCCCTTCTCCCCTGGTACTTCCTAAGCAAGGCTCCTCTTTCCCTGCCTCCTCACCAGTCAATCCTGGCATTGCCACTGATTATCTGTGCTACCTGGGCAAGCTGTGTATGTTTTGGGAGTTAGGGCCTAGCACCTGTGAAATGTGGCTGACATGGTGCTGTGGTGTAGCAGTGAAAGGCACCACCTGGGGTGCCAACATCTAGTACGGGTACCAGTTCAAGACCTGGCTACTCCCCTTCTGACCCAGCTCCTGGAGAATGTGCCTGGTAAGCCGCGGAGGAGAGTCCAAGTGCTTGATCCCTGGCATCCACAGAAAGGAGCTCCAGGCTCGTTCCACCCGGGTGTTGCAGACATTTGGGAAGTGAACCAGTAGACGGAAGACTATCCCTCCTCATGCTCTCAGATAAGTAAGATAAAAACACAAATCTCAAAATGTGGCTGACAATCCCAGGAGTATTGCAGGGTGCAAAGGAAGACCAGGAGCCGACTCTTCAAGTCATACACTAAGACCCCTCCCTTTCCTACTTGATTCTTCGCAGAGCCAATTTCCACCCCGCCCCTGCACCTCACATCGCACTGTCACCAGTACCTGCCTCGCTCCGTTCTCTGCTTTCCTGTATTTGCCTTAGAGAAACTAAGCGTGTGTGGGAAGGGGTTGCACGGGCAATGGAACAGCCAGAACTGGACGCAGACTTTCTCAATGCACAATTTTGTGCCATTTTCATCTTTGAGTCAGAGTTCCTTCCCTGCACTTCTCCCTATCTGGTCTACGGCTGTTCTTTAACACATCTGACCCTTCTTCTTTCTGCCTAGATATCCAAATTGCCCTTCCTTCCTCCTCTTCCTGCTGCTTTTGACCCGCTTTTACTGATCCTGTATCCTCTGGCTCCTGGAAAAAGAGGCGCAGGGGGGGGAAGTCTGTTTATGATTTAATCTTATCCCCAGCTGTAGGCATCTGCGTGGGTTGCCTTGTACCTAGACAAGTGTTACACTGCTGGGACAAAATACCCAATAGCTGGCAATGCCAATTTGTGTTAACTATATCAGTGAACCAACATAGTAGCATAGTTGCTTATTCTTCCCCTCTCTGCCCCCCCCCACTTTTGTTTTTAAAGAAGGTGGGAAATACCAGGCTAGGACACACCACCTTGGCTCCCAGGAGCGGGGCTGCAGACTGCCTGGGGAAGAGGGTCTGGGGACATGTTGGAGTGTGAGCAGGGGACATTTGACAGGAAAGGAATGACTCCTGGAGTCTTCCATGGACCAGGCCATTGCACTCACAGGTAGACAAGAAAGCTGAGATGGGGTGGTTTACAGGGGGACAGGAGGCCTGTCTGGGTCAGGCCAAGGCACCTGCCCATGTGGGAGGTCTGGGCTGGACTAAACAGCATCACCTACTACCCGCTGGCACATGCGAAAGCTGGGGCTGGGGGCATGCCTGGCTGGGCTAGTCATACTAATCAACCACGAGTGTCAGAATATCAAAGCAGGGGCTGGATCACATTAGGTTGGGCCACAGCAACCTCCAGAATGCAAGAGAACTGGATCTGGGGGCAGATTCTGTATGTCATTTGTGGGTTTGTCTCTATAGGACTGCTGCACTAGCCAGTTTACATTCAAAGCTGAGGGTGGTGATGGGTCAAGCCAGGCGGCACCAAAGAAATCACCTGACAAGAACGCACCTGACACTTGCAGGAGCTGGAGCTAGGAGAAGGCCGGGCAGTCAGGCTGGAGCATCTGGTGGCACATGCAAAGCCACCATGCCAAGCAGGGCTGCTGCACCTGCTGGCACAGGTGGGGTGTGGGACTAGGAGCAGGTGGGGTGTGGGACTAGGAACAGGTGGGGTGTGGGACTAGAAGCAGGCCTGGAGAACTTCCCTACAAGGCTCCAGATGTTGCTGAGGAGCACAGAGGCAGGGCTGGGGGTTGGCCAGGCCAGATAAGGCTGTTGGTGCTCACAAAAAGACAGAATGAGGGCCCGGCGGCGTGGCCTAGCGACTAAAGTCCTCGCCTTGAAAGCCCCAGGATCCCATATGGGCACCGGTTCTAATCCCGGCAGCTCCACTTCCCATCCAGCTCCCTGCTTGTGGCCTGGGAAAGCAGTTGAGGACGGCCCAATGCATTGGGACCCTGCACCTGCGAGGGAGACCTGGAAGAGGTTCCAGGTTCCCGGCTTCGGATTGGCGCGCACCGGCCCGTTGCAGCTCACTTGGGGAGTGAATCATCAGACAGAAGATCTTCCTCTCTGTCTCTCCTCCTCTGTGTATATCTGGCTGTAATAAAATGAATACATCTTTAAAAAAAAAAAAAGACAGAATGAGCCAGACCTGTTCACAAGAGCCAGGTCTGGGGGTAGGCCAGGCTCTGTTAGGCTGTAGCACCATCCCTGAGAGCTGGAATGGGTGTAGGACAAATTAGGCCACAGTACCCGCTCGTGAGTGCCAGGACTGGGATTTAGCCGTGTCAGTCTGGGCAGTAGCAGCTGTAAGCATTGCAAGACCTAGGGCTTGCAGTGAGCTTGGTAGGGGGACTTGGGGCATTCCCCCGCTAGGCCAGGCCAGGCTGGGCTGTAGCACCTGGGCATACATATTGAGCTGAGTCTGGGGGCAGGCCAGGTAGGGTCGGCCACAGCATACACTGGCACAAGTGAAAGCCAGAATGGGGTACAGGTTGGGCCAGAACACCCACCAGTTCACATGAGGGCTGGGAGTGGGCGAAGCTGGGCTAAGCCACTGTACCCACTGGCGAGAGATGGACTAGGGTGGGGTGGGCTGAGCCAGCCTACAGCATCTGCTGCTGAATCCCAACACTGGGGGCGGGGGAGGGGTGGACCAGCGCAGATGGCTGCAGCATCGACTGGCATGTTTAAGACCCGGGGCTGGGAGCAGGCCTACTAGGGAGCCTCTGGGACTCCCTTGCTGGACTGCTGCTTCCATAAGTAAGCATGAGAACTGGGACTGGGGGTAGGCCAGGCTGGGCTAATCTGTAGCACCAACCAGCTGGCAATGCCAGGAATGGGTGGGAATCATTTTAGGCTGGACCACAGTACTCCCTGGCAGGCTAAAGATCTGGAGCTAGGAGTATGTCTGGCAGGGTGAGGACACTCCCCTGCTAGGCTGTACCTATTGCTTGTGGCCACACAAGCTAAGGCTAGCAGTGGGCCAGGCTGAACTGGGCAGTGGAATTGATTGGCACACATGAATGAAAGTCAGGTCTAGGGGCAGGACGGGTTGAACTAGGCCACAGCACCCATGGTGTGCACAAGATCCAAATGGGATGTGGGCTGTGCTGGACTAAGCCACAGTAGAGGCTGGCATGTGCAAAAACTGGGGTTGAGCCTGGTAAGGATTGCTGGGAGTCACCCCTACTAGGCTGTGGTAACCACTGGTATGAGGACTGTGTTGGGCTGGAGCACCTGTTAATTCCCATGTTACAGGGTGGAGGTGGAACTGACCAGCTTGTATCCACTGGTATGTGCACCGGCTCGTACAGAAGATAGATCGAATCTGACCCTGCGCTGGCTAGTGCACACAAGAATAAGGTCTGAGATCACCCGAAGTTTCTTGGGGGAACCCCCCCCCCCCCCGGCAACTGCAACTAGGCTGCTGGACTCAGACCCTGGCCCCAGGGAAAATCACAGGATGTGTGGCCTAACCTGGAGGTGCATGTGTCAGGACTAGGTCTCCTCAGTTGCTGATGCCTGTGCAGTGGACAGCACAACCAGACACACATGGGGGACAAGACAGCCTGCTCATGTAGGTGAGCAGCAGTGTTGACTGCCTCGTCAGAGGATGGAAAGCACAACAGGTTGGGCAGTTCAAGCTCTGTGATATGTAGCTAGATCCGTGTGTTTACTAAGGTGGATTCTGCCAATCAGTAGACCGTAAATTTTTCTCAACCCCAGAGCCACAAAAATGACAACATCTCAAGGCTATCAAAAACTTCTAAGTAATGTCCTTGGAACACTCTTCCCCACATTGGGGTTTCTAAGGTGTCATCACATGACTGTCCTCCATTCCCAAGTGCTAATGTAGTTTGACAGCATGGAGTGCTCCTCCTGCAGGTCCCCTCCACCCCCCGCAGATGCAGGAGGGAAAAAAAAGGAAGCTGAAACATTTGTCCCACCCCACCCTAGCTGGGGGCCCACATGACGTCCCCGCCCTAGCTGGGGGGCCCACATGTGCATACATCCCTCTCAACTGTGTAGGCAATACTGAAAAGAGAATAAAAATAATTAATCCCCCACTCAGAAAATACATGCTCATCTGCGAGGCTTACCTGTTGAATCAGTAAGTCTCAATGTTGTGAGCTCTGAAGGTCACCTGAACACGTGCATATGGTTGTTCGGAACTTAAAGCAGCAATTCCACTTGGGTAATTGACTCCTGTTTAACATCTCCTTTGGACTTACCACTGAAAGTCTAGTTCCTCTTTTGTACCTGCTGGCTTGGATGTCAGGTTGTAAAACACCTGATCTGTGGATGAAAAACCTTGTTATTCATCAGGAGCTTTGCTCCACATGGGACAGACCACCCGCCAGGCTCACCACGGGCACAGAGATCAAAGAGGCCAGAGTGATGACTCCAGGGACAGCAGAGGGGGCCGAGCTTGGAGAAACAGGTGGAACCAGGCAGAACCTGTCGGCAGTGAGTACTGCACATGTTACTCTGAGTAACAGAAATCCACGAGAGGGTTCCAGGCTGGAGAATGCCTTCTGTAGATCTGTGAAGATCCTGGCTCTGCTGTACCGCATGGATCGGGGCATAACTGGAAGGAATGCCTGGCAGGCAACCAGGTGGACAAATGTAGTCCATCAGATAAGGCCAAGAGCTGTAGGTGCTTTAGAAAGGCAAGAGAACATGTGAAAGGCACAGTCGAGCCAGTCTGGGCAGTCTGTGAAGGAGGAGACAGTAGGGCTCCGTGTTTTGCTATGGGATGCACAGTGACGCCAGTGGTCATGGGGTGGCAGGCCAGGGAGCAGAGCAGGGAGGATCAACTTGCTTTGGATGTATTCAGTTGGCAGCATCATGGTCTGAAATGCTGAGTACACAATTATGGACCGAGGGCTGCAGCTCAACCGTCACAGCTAGGAAATAAATTGAAGACACATCAAGTGCACAGATGGTGACTTAAAGCTCTAGGGGCTTCAGCCCTTGGACTTGGGGAACAACACAGACTTCTGTTTTGGTGCTTACTCTAGCAAGAGAGATGGATGATAAACGTAAGAGTGAGCGAGTGAGCAGCTCTGTGAAGGAAGCATGACAGGACAAGAGCACAGAGAAAGCACAGAACCTCCAGGGGCCTGCGACAGTAGGGAGGTGGCAGCCACTTCCATCAGCAGGTGGGAGAGCAGCAGGAACACACCAGGCCCAGGATACAAGCTTAAGGGCCCTCAGGGGGGCACAAGCTGAGGGTGAAAGCAGGTAAAAGCCACCATTGGTGCTGGATGGTATCCCACAGGGGCAGCAGTTTGAACTCTAGCTGCTGTCTTCTGATCCAGTTCCTTGCTAATGGGCTTGAGGAAAGCAGCAGAGGATGTACCAGGTACTTGGGCCCCTGCACCCACATGGAAAACTGGGAAGAAGCTCTGGGCTCCTAGCTCCAAGGCTGTGCAGCTCCAGCCACTGCAGACAGACAGAATCAGCTCTTTGTCTCTCCCTTTCCCTTTTGGCAACTCTGACTTGTAATTATGGAAAATTTTAAAAAAGGGATAAGAAAAATGAAAGCTGAGAGGACCAGTTTTGACTTCATGTGACTTAAGAGATCACCTTTGTGGAGTTTATGGACAAATACTGTGGGGTCTGCATTTTAAGTGTTAAGGCGAAACCACCATGTAGGGGTGTGTGACATGAGCGCATCACAGCCACTGAGATGAAAGCAGTGGGGAATAAGGGCAGACGAGGGGACTACCAGCAAACCAGAAGGGTGGGAGGTTATTGAGAAGTGACTGCTTGTGGATCACAAGGAGCACACGAGTGTGGACTCCCTGAGAGCAGCCACGTGGAACAGCCAGGTGAATAATGAGGTGGCTGAACTGGGAAACAGTGGGGGCAGAAGCAGACCAGATGAGGGTGAAGGGACCCACAGGGTGCCTGGGATAGCGAACAGAAGGCTGGGGCTGGACACCACAGAGGCAGGCAGGCCTACGGGTTCTATGTGAAAAGTTAGGTCACCCCAGGCAACCAACATGACTAGAAGACAGAAGCTGCAGGACAGTCTAGGGGCAGCCCAAACTTCACAGTTCAATCTGAGAGAAAAAGTACAAGGTCCACGAGGGGAAAGACACGGCCAAGGCTTTAAGCAGAAAGAACAGAAGGGTCTGGGGCTGGGCCATTTGCAGCCAGGACAAAGAGGAGGACCTCACAAGTGGCAGGAACACAATGCAGCAAGGCCAGCTAGGGTCCTGTGGCCACTGGACCCAGGGAGATTCCTGGCGACCTGCAAGGTTGTGCAGTGGGCTTACGGCAGCAAGAATGGACTGAGGGGAAGAGGGAAACTCCTGGAGAGGAAAAATGGTACAGGAGCTCGTGAGGCGGGGTGGAACGTGATCCATGAGGGGATTTCACCACTGAGCATGCTGATTGTCAAGAAGTCCGCTACAGGTGCACAGAGCAGAGGATGGAAGATTCGGCATCCCAGGGGCAGGAGGGGAGGGGTCCAGAGCACCCGAGGATGAGTAACCCCGAGGAGGGAAACTGACCCCCTCTGCTCCAGATTTGGAAAGAACCTCAGGGAATTTTTCTGAATCTTTCATTTTCTCTTGGATGTTGGTGGGCAAGATCCTCAACTGAGGGAGGGCGAAGGAGTGATGTGAAGTCAGTGGAAATGGCAGGGAGGGGTAGGGGGAGCTGATCAGAGCAGCACAGGCTGGCTGACAGGTCCTGTGGACAGCTGGTTAATAGGGTACATTTCAGGGAGTCCTTCCCTTGTCCTCTCCCTGGCACTGCTGGGCTGCCTTGCAGTGCAGGTGGGAGCTCCCGATGAGGGCATTGGGTACTGGAAAGAACAGCTATGGAGGCAGTGGGATGGACAGGTTTTCTGGGTGGGGTCACATGCCTTAGAATCCACCTTCCATCTGCATTCTGCCCTCCCGCTGCATCCCAAAACCATCTCAGATTTTGATGCAGCCCCTGGGAACGGAGGTCCTCGTCGCTGCAGGGATCTCTCGTCTTCTCAGGGCACAGCAGCCTGCAACAGGCAGGCCCTCAGGGCTGTTTCCCAAGTCCGCTGCTGTCTTCTCACGCCTCAGTCGCCAGGGTTGGCTGAACTGGATGGCACAGGGCCTGCCACTCACACAGCTGTCCTCCTTGGAGTACGTGGTGGGAAGTGCCCAGGGTGGTAATTAGCATGGTTTTACCAGGGACAGAGATGACTTTCACGCACACGAGTGGAGTGTTATCAGCTGACAGCTCTGGGGGGCGTCCTAATGACTGTCACCTCTTCTCGGTTGATGAGATGATGCTAAGCCTTGGGTGCCTAACCCGATGGAGCTTGTCGCTGTCCATCTGATGTCCCCAGGAACGAGGCAAACCCTCCCTAATCTAGCTGTGTTTTGTGAGCACATTTCTAACATGTCTCTATTTCAGCAGGTGGCAATCAACTGTGGAGATGGGGATACACAGCCCGTGTATTCCAACCGACACCTCCTGGGTGGCACAAGGCGTGGCTCCTGGTGCGAGTCCCTGGGGTGCAGGAACCCTAGGGGTGCATTTTCTGTCTTCTCTCTTCTACCCCCGTGTCCTCACTGTGGATGTAAGTCAGGATTAAGCCAGAAGACAGCCATAGGTTGCAAGGGCCAGGCCCCACTTAGTATGGGCCAGGCAGTGGGCAGCACAGAGGGGCTTGGCAGGACAGAGGAGGCTGAGGTCCTGGCTCCAGGGCTGGATTTCTGACAGCCGAAGTGTGTGGAGCAGCGAGAGAGACAGCAGAGCAGGGAAAACAATGCAAACACCAAGCAGACAAGCAGAGTCAATGGTCAGAATAAAACAGGAAACCACAACAGTAAATGCTTAGCAGCCAAACACATTTATTAGTCTTTTTTCTTTTTTTTTTTTTCCAGGAACCCAAAAAATATTCTGTAGTTATAATGTAAGCAACTGAGTTGCACATAATACAATCATATCTTTCCAAAATAAAATAAAATAAAAAACTAAACAAAAAACAAAAATAAGCTGTTTAAAAGCCCAAAAAAAAAACCCTTCAGAAAACTCTGACATATGCATGACATCATCGCTCAGTTTAATGAAATGACGACGACTTAATTCCTTATTACTCAACCTGTCACAATCCAATAAAACACCACCCTTCAGGTTTTTTTTTTTTTGTTGTTTTTGATTTTTTTTTAATCCAGCATGAGAAATACAGTACCTGCTATGGCAAAAAAATACACATAAAATGCAACTTTTCAGCTTATTTGTACATTAGTAGAGTTTAACATTTTATTGTTTGTTTAAGTGAACCAGTGATTTTAAGTACCACTATACTAAAAAAAAAAAAAAAAAAAAAAGTAAAATAAAATATAGAAAAGGGGGCCCAGCCTGCCGTGCAAGCGCACCTGTAAAGTGCCTAGTTTCTGTGTCCATGTAAAACCGGTTACTATGAGGAGCCGCTTCAACACAAGGCGAGTTTGATTAAGCCTCTAGGTTAAAAAGAGACAATGTCATGTCCAGCTTCCCTTTTCTCCCCCAAAGCGTACTCAGTTCCCATCATCCACCGTCTCTATTGCCCGTCACAAGAGAGAAAAGAAAGCCACCAAAAATGATATTGTAAAAGCTATTTCAAGTATAAGAAAACACAACACTTATGGGTAACTTGCAGAGAGCATCAATATGCGCAGCTATGTTGTCATGTTGATAAGTTTTGTTTCTGCTGACAGTGACAGTGTTTCAGGTGAGAGTTTTTTTTTTTTTTTTTGCTGTACCTTCCTGTGACCTGTTGGTGTGCAAAGTTGGAAAAGCTGCCTTGAAAAAAATCCAGCCTGTTTGATGCCTTCTCTGCACCTTCTGCTTATAGCGGGCGAGGGAGGGAAGCAGTTCTTCGCCAGTCACAACAGGCACCTCCCTACCTGCCTCCTCTGCTCTGCCCGCCCCTCCCCCAGGGCCTTGCCCACCCCCTGCCCGCCCGTGTCTGCTTTACCAGCAGGGACCTCTCACTGAAGTGACTCCCATATTCAGTTTCCTGATTTGGTAGGATGTATTTTTACTATGTAAACATAGCCCCCTAGGATTATGGAACTCAAAGCAGCATTTATAGCTCCATCTAGATGGAGATCGATAAAATAGTCCAGAAACCTTTCCTCAGGTCGCTTTTCTTGTCTGTTTTTTTTCTTTTTTTGGTTTTGCAAAGCAGGATGGGGGTGGGGTGGGCACAGAAGTGTTGGGTGGGCAGTGGGGAGCTAGGAATGGGCACAGCTGAGCTGTTACATCTGCTTTCTTTTTTTTTTCCCCCCTCCCAGAAGGGTTGCTTTTTATTTTTTATTTTTTAAAACCTGTTAAAAATGTTCCTGCACCTTAAGTCATTCTGAGATTAAGGCCAAGGGTGCAGAATCTTGGGCACGTGTCTCTGTGAGCACATTCACGGGGCATTGCACCATGTTGGAAGTCTTCTGTGAGATCACTGCATACACTTTGGTCACTGGTGTGTGCAAAGGGTGGTAGTTGGGGGAGGGTTGTCCCAGGAAAGAAGTGCAGAGATCAGCAAAGCCCTTTGGGAGCATCCCAGAAGGAAGTAAAGGGCAGGCAGAACCCAGGAGGGGACAGAGCAAGGAGACCCACAGAAAAAGGGTCCCTGGATAGACAAGAGAAACAACAAATAACACCCCCAAGCCAACAGCAGGCCCGGGCAGCAGGTGGGTGGATAACACGTGCACTGAGAAGCACTTCCTCCCTCTCGGGAAGTCGTCACTGTACAAGGTCCAAGAGATCAAACAGAAAGGGAGGGTCTACCTTGGGTGGGGTTGTGGAGGGTGAAGATCCGGGAAGAAGAGATGCCAACAACCCATTCCTGCCCGCTTTACGAGTGCCCAAACCCAGGAGAGCAGTGGCTGGCAGAACCCTGACAAGCAGCATTTCATCAACCCATTTCCCACGACTTGATGTGGGAGGAAGGTCGAGGGTCCAGGCAGCTCACAGGGCTGTCTGTGCGTCTCCCCGATGGGTTCCCCTCCCCATAAGGAGGAAGCAATGAGCGGCAAGGCTGTGAGGTCTAGAGTGCCAATTGTGAACGACAGAGTGGGAGTTACCAAAGCAGGGGTGTGTGTGTACCTGTGCAAAGAGAAGCTCAAGGTGTTGGTCTTGTGTAGAAAACATTCTGGATTCCCTACAGAAGATGGATCTGCTGGAAGAGATTCGGACACTGCCCCGGGACGCTGGTCTAGAGGGCATCACTTAAGACAGGGTTTAAGATACTGGTCTGCAGTCGCCACACGGCAGGCGATCAGGATACTCACAATTTGCAAAACCTCTCTGCTAACCTGCTCTGCTTTTTCTTGGACATGAAGGAGGAGATAGGAAACTTCTATGGCTTAAAACAAGATCAAGAAAATCATATTTTAGGGTCACTTTTCACAGCAAAAGAAATGTTTTCAAAGATATCGTGCTATTTACACGTCCGTATTTTAAAAGGGATAAGCCACTGGTGTCAGGAAGGAGTGAGGAGTTAGGGGTTCACACTGCAGGGGGAAATGGGACCTCGAGGTATTGTTTTGTATTAGATAGTTGAAACATCAGGATTTTTTTTTTATTTTTTTGTTTTTGTTTAAAGGCAATCTAACAGATTGGAACCCTGATAAGATCATGCCAGTGCAGCCTTGCACAGGCACGAGGAGACTGTGTCAAGTCTGTTACTTGTTACAGTACTGTGAATGGCTGCGTGGAGAACACTGAATGCAGGCAGAACAACCCCTCTCTCTCCCGATGTTCTGCCTAGGCCAGAGTGAGGCAGGTGTCATGATTCACCACAGGCAAGATCAACAGAAAGGGATGCTGCTTCAGGCTCGCTGGCCTCCCACACCTGCCAGTGTGCAGCCTCGCCAACACATCAACACTAGGGAAGTGGAGACCTTGCACCAGGCCGATGGACAGCCCACGGGGAGGAGAATCCTTGTTTTGATGTCACGTGATGGCCCTCTCTCCCATGAAGGACAGCTTCCTCACCAGGAAAGAGTAAATTCACTTTTAAATGACTAGGAAGGAAGGAAGAAAAGATGAAGAAGGAGAGGAAGAGGAGTTTGTACAACTGCTACAAAGATGAACCAGGTCGGCACGAGGGAGGTATGGTTTCCTGAGCTTGAAAGGGTGTGAAATTCAGGAAAGAATGAGTCCTCTCTTCCACAGAATGGTGGGGGCTTTGGGATCCCTCTGTGCACTGGGGTAACACTGCATGGCCAGGACCAAGAGCCCTGCATTGTCCTGGTGGCCAGGGACTACAGGCCCCGGGAAGCTGCCATGCCAGCCAAGGCCTTAGAGGCCTCTTTCTACCTCACTGTATCTTTTTCCACTCCCTGCCCCCCCCAGGACACGGGGATACCACGGACACAGGAACTGGAGAAAAGGGGTGCAAAGCCATTTGCCTTCCTCTCTCTGCCCACTCCTCCCCACCCTCTTGCAGGATGCATAGTCACAAATTCACCTTACAAAATAAAGCGATGATGACCACCACGTAAGAGATCTTTTTTTTTTGTTTTGCTTTTTGGAAAAAGAAAAAAAAAATCAAACAACCTCTTCTTAAACTTCAGTATCAAAATTCACATTTGCATAATAATACATTTCAAGGCCATTAGAGAGGAATGAGAGTGAGGCACAGCCAGTGGCTTCTCTCCTCCCTTCAAACCTGGCGGGAACCAGCAGCTCCTTTTTGGGGGCGTTCTGGGGAAGACAGGGAGGGGGAGAAGAGGCAGGACCACCGAGAAGGAACAGTGGTGCAGCCCTTGCCTCACACGCAACACCCTGCATTTCCTCATGTGCCTTCCTCATGGGGCACACGTGCTACTTGCTTGACACAGCACACGCTAAGAATGCCTTCTTCACACGCTTGCCTGGGTCACAGCTGCTGCGTCATCCCCTTCTGTAGTACTTACAGGGAAACAAAGAAATGCAGATGCCCATGCTGAGCCCGCACTCTTAATGGAGCCTGGGTCTCTGTCACTTGCCCACGGTCTCCTCTCCCATGTCCCAGGATCCTTTCCACAATGGCCTTACAGTGTTCCCCCACACTCCAGCTGGACTCCCGAGAGAAACGAAATTCCATCAAGACGAAGCTGTCTGCCTTTTTGCTTTTAGCTCAACAGCTAGCCTCTTTCTGTAACAGATGTTTTCTGGACTCGCCAAGGCACATTCAGAAATACTAATACGTAAGTCATTTTGTGAACCAAATTTAAAAAGGGGGTGGGGCTGGTGGTGGTTCAGACACATCATTTCTATCTCATCCCTAAATTTCTGGCAGGAAGTATCTTGCTTAAACACATCCCATGGTAAGACTATCACCACCTTCACAAGGTGTGTCACTTCTTGAAGGGTTCCAAAGATCTTGGCTTTGTTTGGCAGCACCCCCTCCCTTTTTCCTTTGGGTAAGCACGTGGGGGGCAGTCAGGGCCTCCTCCTTGGCTCCCCCCAGTCACCCTTCACATTACATGCCCTGAAGGGTTGTGCACTGAGCTCCAGGAGGAGGGCCGGGGGGCAGAAGAGCCAAGTGTGTGCCACGGCTGCCTCGGCCAAGCTGGCTTTCTCTGCTGCTGTGAACAGCAGCTCTCGTTTTATGATTGAGAATAGAAATGAGTCTGTTGCGGCTTGGGCATTTTCAGAGCTTGAAAACCAAGCGCAGGTGCAAAGTGCTCTTTCCTTCTTACTTCAAACAAATTTTGTCACAATGAAGAACCCATTTTTCCTAGTGAGGGGTTTCTACAGGAAAACATACAGGTGTATAGTGAGGTGACAAGGGAGCTACGTAACTTGTCTGAGGTGGAACCTGGCAGCCCCAGTCACTGCTGCTGCTTCTAAGGGTGCAGGTGGGAAGTCGCAACAGTCCTCAGCATCTGGTCTGAGTGACTCATTTGCTCGCACGTGCGCTCTCTCTCTCTCTCTCTCACACACACGCGCACACTCTCTCTCATGGTGTGGATGTGGGAACAGCTTCCAGCTCCTGACCTGTGTTCACCCTTTGCCATCATGGAGATGTTCACGGACTCTCTCCTTGGCAGCATGGGGATAGGGGTGGGGCAGTGTAACAGTCAGGTTAGGGAGGGTTGATGCCAATTTTTATAAAGGTTTTACTATGTTCGTTGATTTCAGACAATTATCTCAGATCTGTTGTGTGTGATACTAGCCCCCTCGGTCAAATTAAGGCTAAGGGAAACCCGCTTCTACTGACAAACCAGCCCTTCTTTGTCATTGGCCACAGCCCAGACTGCATCACAGGGCATGTGCAAGCGCTGGGAATACAGCTAGTACTCTCCATTTTCTTACAGAGTGGTGATTTCCAGCACTTTGTGTGACTGTGCGGTCAGACACTGCCTGGTGTCTCTTTCACCAGGCAGTGTGCTATGCAGCAGGGACTGGGGCCTTTTATTTTCTGAATGACTGCGGAGGTCTTTAGGGCTTTACTGTACACACACAGGCGACAAAGTCTTCACCTGCACTATCCTAGTGCACAGGAAGAAAAAAAAACCCACAAAGAACATTTTTTTTTCCAGTAACACTAAGAAGTGTAGTTAATGCATAGACACAAAATGTGAAGAACCTTGGCAAAAAACAAAAAAACAAAAAACACTGGATAAGAAAGCCTGGTGTTTTTGTAACCAGTTAAACACGTTATCTCTGCTCCTAGCTGAAGAGCTCAGATGTGGAAGAATGGGGCCTTTCTGATGGAAGAACTCAACTGTTCCTACAGACTTCCATCTTGCTTTCACAAAACAGCTGTGGCTGGAGTAGTTTGCTTTACACATGGACATTTTGTTTCTGGCTAAGAGTCAAGATGGCAGAATGTACGTATAAAGTACACAGCATCTGAGGTCAAATGGAACCTAGCAAACTTGTCACCTTCCCCAGCAGAGGGGGCGAGGGTTGAGTATTTGCAACAAGTTCAGAGACAACCCACTTTTAGTTCCTCACAGACAGATACATTTTTAAAAGGCTCTCCCAAATTCTTAGGCAGAATTTTTTTTCCTTCCTTTTTTTTGTCCCCTTGCATACCTTACATTCCAAATTCAACCCACAGGAGTGTGAACCAACTGCTAACGGATGCTACATTCATGTCAGAAAATGTGGAAAAATGCTTACAACAGGAGTTATAGTAACAGAAAATCAAGCTGCTTATCAATAAAACCAACTGACTGGCAAAATTAATGGATAATATTGATTTGCTGAAGGTGGGAGGGACAGCAATGAATGAAAGAAATCTGGTCTGGTACTTGCAGCACGGCTAAGTCAACTCCTGTGAAGGCTGTGCGTGAGAGCACGAGGGTTAAGGACGGAGGAGTCGGGGCTGTCTTCCGGGTCCTCCGGGTGCGTCACAGTGTCTTGGGTTATCTGAATGCCTCTACACACCTACATGAGGTCATGGCACTGGATCTACCCCTCAACAGAGGTCCTCCATCTGAAGGCAGACACCACCTCTCCTGCTACCGCATCTCATCTTTTGGCTTACTCATCTGGTGGACAGAATGTAATGTTTAAGAGATGTACACACCTCTTGCCACTAGGAATCAAGTATTGTTTTTCATAACAAGTCAAAAACGGAAAGCTCAAATTTACATGCTCAAGATGTCTGTGAAGTCAGTCTAGGCCGTGAGGGTGACTACCAAGCTCCTGTACGTGTGCCAGAGGGAAGACACTCCCACTGACCTTCACAAGTACACTGGAGCCACCTAACTTCTCAGTGGACTTGGCTCTTGCCACAGTGTACTATGCAAAGAAAGCAGCTTCTCTCATCTCCCTTCTCCTATCCTGTTCTTAGAACCAGTACAGCACAGCTTCCAGAGGGGTGGGGAGAGATGGAGGAGCCCAAGGAGGCAAGAGGCAGAAACCAGGAACCTCTCTCGTTGGCTCTCCCAGAGCCGTCCTAATCCCAGAGGCTGCCTCCATGACACGCTGGGGAAGCCCCGCACAGGGCACACAGGGCACACAGGGCACACAGGGCACACAACACCAAGAAGGGATGTGGCATTCTGTCTTGTGCTGACACGAAAGCATACTGAACTTTCCGGATTTCTATTTGCTTCTTTTTAGCTTAGCCCGCTACCTCTGGGGGGGGAGGATGGGGACGGAACCACCCCACCTTCCTTGTGGAGAAGCATCTCAACGTGTGTGGAGCGGCTGGGTCACAGGCACATACACGTGAGCTCCCTGTGCAGGATGTCTGGGTGTATGTACGAAGGCACTAAAGCGGTTCTAGAGAAATCCCACCTGCTCCCTTCACCTGTCGAGCTGGCGCTTCCTTTCCCACTGGGAAGCTGCGGTCATGCCCAGGAATTCTGACCCCTGGCTCCAGCGGGGAATACCAAAGGAGAATCTGACATCATCAAAAACCGAAAGGAAATACTCCTCATCTCTGGTTGAGGGATGGGGTCAGTTCAGCAGCAGATCCTCATGACAGCAATGACAATGAGCACAGGAGTTGGGAGCTAAGAAAGCAAAATCACTTGTTCCTTATTAGATTCTTTTCTATTGTCTCCTCCTCCAGTAACAGGTGGAGGAAGACAGACATTCTTCATTAATAGAACAGTCCATAGATAATGTTCCTCTAGTAATGCCTATAATTAAAATTTGTTCCAAAAATTATTTACCTATCATTTCTTAACTCTTTACATATTCTCAGCAATCCAACTATACTAGTCTTACAGTTTTTTTTTTTTAAGTGGTTGTTTCTTTCTTTTGTTGCTGGGGCTTGACAGGAGAAGAGGGAGAAGGGCCTCTTCAAAGAAAATAAAAATTACTAGAGGAGTCCGAGTTCAGTCTTAAATGGGAAGGAACACGATGACAATGACATTCCCATCTAACGGCACCAAACGTTCTCCTGTTCAATCACGTAATTTCAAACGAGTCCAAGACGCAGCTCTTAGAAAGTATAATCCTTCTCCCATATTTTTTTAAGATAATGAATTTAACCTGTTGCTGCTAAATTGATAAGTTTAAAAAATATTTCTATGTGTTTTAAAATGTGTGATCCCCAGTATGACAATAACATTTGGAGACTTTTCTTTTTACATTTTTAAAAGTAAAAATTATTTAAACTTTCTGAAGTTTCAGGAACTTGTAAAAGTTTATTAACAGGAAAGAAACAGCCATCTATCTAGGATAAGATACGGTTAAATAAACCATCTTCAAAAAACTGGCTTCCTACCCTAGAATTCCTGAGAATGCTTGCAAATTTTAAAGCAGGAAAATAAATGTTAAAAACAAAAACAGAAACAAAAAAACACTGTTAAATGCTCCCAGAGTTAGTCTTCACCTAAAATATATATTTATATGTATATATATGTGTGTGTGAATGTGTATATATATATATATATATGTATATATATATATATACACACGCACTTTTTGGTCTTTTTTTTTTAAGTTTTTACTTTTTTTCCCTTTAAGCTTATGATGGAAGAACATTTTAGCTTCTCATGTTTATTTTTACATGTTTCAAATCCCTCATTATGTCTTGTAAACAAGAGGGGCTCTAGCACCCGGCGTTCACCGTAGTATCGTAAGGAACTCAACTAACTCATAGTGCAGGTCAAGGGACCAGCAGGCGGAAGGAGACGAAGGGGGGGGCAGGACACAGCAAGGAACCAAGAGCATCAGCGGAAGTCACCTAAGGCAGTGGGAGCCTCAGGATGTGCTCCTGGCCCTGGGACGCTAAAGTTCAGCCTTCTGCAAGTGTCTCAACAGAAGCTGTGCTTCTCCTGGAGGCCTCCACACATACAGAGCAACTAGCAGGGCTGGCTGGAAGGAGACTTTCTGTGTGGGGCAGAGGTGCAAGAAGCGTGGTGGTGACAAGAACTGGCAAGCAGGAGGAGGGCATGCTCAGTGTTCAACAAGGCATCTATGGGACCAACACAATGCTGCAAACTCGAGTCTGGCCACCAACGCACACAGGGCTCACGCAGACTCGGACACGCGCATGCTTACTTGAATCACACCTGTCAATCTATTTCTAGGCTAGGTTTATAATCAACAGGTTTAAGTAAGCCAAGGAATACAGACCTTCCCATTCTTTGTCTCGCAGAATTACTAAAATGCAAATAATGCCTTTCTTGCCTTTTCCTATTCGCACCCACCCACCCACCCACCCACTTACACAGAGACGCAAGCGAGAGGTCAAATACATTAGGCATCGTTGTATCCTTCACTGAAAATGCTAAGAAACGAGAACTCCCTTGTCCTCACTAGCAGCAGGGTGTGGAGGACAGGAGATGTGCTCCCACCAAGGGCTGGAATGGGCAGGTGTTTGCTGGTACAGAATGTGGGCACTTGATGTCACACAGGATGACGCAGACCGGGACGTCCACGTGAGTGCTTGCAGGTCGCCAGCACCCAGCCCCCAACCCTGCCAGCCATCTGCTTGTCTAAAAGGGGGACCCCTTTAGATCTGTTGTCACTCTCTTCACCATAAGCAGTCTGATACATTTGGATTTCAACATAAATACATACATGTTGGTTGGTGGTAACTGTGGATTAAACGCCCCCTGTTCGGCCCAGAGTACTACTACATTGATGCTTAAAACAACAACAACAATAACAACAACAAAACCTTTAAATACCAAAATTAACAACAAAAAAAAGCAACATTACAAGGGCAGGGGAAAGAAAGGTCAAAAAAAAAAAAGGTGCAATACTTAGAAAGTCTCTGCTAAGTTATACCTGCCTAAGCAAAACCACATATACAGGAAATACAGAGAGACGAAAGGAATCGCACGGAGTATACACTGGCTTAGGGACATTCGTTAGGTAAACATCTCTGTTAGCAGTGGCCTGTAACACGGTGAGGCCCTGGGGCCGGGCTGCGGGGAGCCTTCCGGAGGCTGTCCACTACTTAGTGTTTCCTGTTTCCGTCAAATGAAAAGAGAACCAAGACGGCCATTCAGCTCTGCATTCCACCTGATTCTTGGCTGGATTCCTCATCCTTGACCCACAGGTTTCCCCTCTGGAGACATGGCGTACTTTAAAGGGTCCCGGCATGGCGCTCAACAGGTATTCAGAGGTGCGTCCCGGCCGCTCAGTTCGCAAAACAGAAAGAGGCGCCTCCTGCTCTCCTAGTTTTGTGGACTTGGCAGTGCTCCGCTCTACCGCTAGGTCAAAGAAAAGCCACAGAAAGCTCACACTTGGGCCGATTTGCAAGCGGAAAGGAGCTCTCTGCTTTAGTTATTAAAAAAGCACTCTGTCCATCTCAATGCAGCCCCACGGAGTGGCTTTAGTCGCAGTGGCTCCCGGTGCTTGTGTGTTCTCAAGAGTTTCAAAAAGAAAACAAAAATCCAAAGCAGATGGCCGGCCAGCCAGCCCGCAGCCACGGTCAGCGACGCAGCTTTCTGGGAGATCAGGGTGGGGACACAGGCACACACAGAGACAGGAAGATGCCCGCGATGCACATGAACACACGTGCACACACATACCGGGACAAGCATGCCTGGGCAGTTACATGTGCCAGAATATACTGGTGTTTATCAACCAGCCAATCACAAATTTTTTCCTTTTTTTTTTTTTTAGGTTTTTTGTGTTTTTTGTTTTTAAAGTGAGGCTCCGTCAAGTCTTCCCTCCCCCCTCCCCCAACAATTCTTTAGAATTTCCCTCCCTCCCAAACATGGTAGACCTAAGGACGGAAACACACCCAGTGCAAACAAAGTTAAAAAGCTATTTTTTTCAGTATATATGTTTCTTAGCAACAACTTCCATATAACATGAAAAAAGTGAAAAACTAGAAACTAATTTTTTTAATTTTTTTTGTGTTTAAATTTAAATGGTATGTGTACTTGCTTCACATTGTCTTTCTAGGTTGGCGTTCATGATTCAAGTATTTCAAGAGTGATATGTTCTCTTTTTGGATTCATTTTCCAAACGAAAAACTGAAGTTATAAGGGAGGCAACTATGTGCTCAGACAGTCTGTCAATGACCCACCTTTTTTTCTCTCTCCGTTTTCTTTTTTCCTTTTAAAAATGTATTTATTGCAAGTTGAAAAAAAAAACGAAAAGGTCAAGTTAGTGCTGCTGCTGTTCCAAAAAGGTCACGAGGTCAGAGTTGAAAGTTCTAAGTTCAGATTGAATCAGACCCTCCTCCCAGAAGGTCACCAGGTAGTAAAGGAGCAGGGCTGCCCATCCTATGGGGATCTTCCACAGCCGGGACTCCCCATAAGCTAGAAGAATAGTTTGGGGGTCCCCACAACGAAGCGCCAGCCAGATCGGCCCCGCTGCCGCCACCAGCACTGCTGCTCCACTGCCCGAGCCCAGTGGACCCACCGAAAAGATTCAGAGCAGGTCCACCGGGGTCTGACTGGTTCTGGCCCGTCTCCAGCGACTGCCACCCTGCGGCAGGTGCACTTGGGGTTGCTGCAGGCGTAGGAGGCTGAGCTTGTGCCAGAAAGCGGCTAACTTCATCATCGGTGGCAAACTCGGCCAGGATGGTAGTGTTTCCTAACACACACCTGGGCAAGGGAAGGAAAGAGAGTAATGGGTCCGAGGAAGTTGTAATGTGCGCATGCACAGGCTTTTTGTCCCGACCATCACGCCACAGTCCGCTGATGTGCTGTGGTCACAGGGCCCATCCTATGGCCTGGAACCTGCCTTTCCACTGACCCAAAGTAACAAAGCATCATTAACTCAAGCCAGGCAAAGTCTACTGCAGGAATTTATACATTCCAGATCACTCAACTAGTGAGAACACAGCATCTGCGGTGAGGGAGGAGAGACAGGGCAGTGAAATGCCTCTGTCTACGTACCCTACAGCAAGGGACCAATGTCCACATAGCTCTTGTGTAAATTGTGGGCTTAGGACAACAATGATGAGGTTGCCATTTGTGTCAGTGTTGAATTCTATGGGAGAGACAGGCAGGGGACGGGGAAGACACGGGGGACATTTTGCTGTGAATCTGAAACTACTACAAGCAAATGCTGGAAGAAGACTGTTGTCTCTTTCCAAGCAAGATGAAAGACCCTGTCCCAAAGCACCAGGTTGCAGCGAGGAGGCTGTTGCTGCTGGGTCTCCATTCCAAGGCAGTCAGCTCTCTTCTGTCCAGTAGTGCGACAGGGGCCAAAATCTGACCCCGTCTCACCTCCTCGGAGCAGACACCCTGCTACCTAGCAAGACCATTATATTCACCATTATTTGTAAACTAAGGTCCTATGAGTATGGTTCCTTTTAATTAGTATTAGCTTTGGTGTTCAGTACTTAAACTTCACAAAAGTTACTTACATTTGGAATTCTTCCCTCCACTAACAACCTGCCATCCCCACACTCAAGGTTTGCCCATGCACGTGTGCAAGTTGCTGAGCCTCTTCGTCTCGCAGGAGCCAGAACACTCACGGTGCGTCCTCCTCCTCCGTGTGTCTCGGTGGGGGCAGGGCACAGTACTTACATGTGCAGTGCTGTCTGCGCCTTGGCCGCCTCCTGTTTGGTGCTGTATCGGATCAGGGCGGTGCCCTGGGTCAGGTTCAGGTGGAACGTCAGCAGCGGGCCGTGCTGCATGCAGATCGTCCTCAAGGTCGACCCGTCAATCTGAGGGGGAATGACATGCGTGAGACGCCAGCTGGACGTGCGGTGAAAGGCACACGTGCAGTACAATCCAATCACTGATCCGACAAGTTCCGTCCATACAAACCCAGTTCTGGACAAAAGCAGGTACATATGGTTCAACTTGTGGTCTTGCCTTAATGTAAACAAGTAACACTGTTTTAACCCGTAATTAGCAGTTCAATCTAATATAGTCCTAAAAAAGGAGAGATGAAATGGTGTCAAAAGAAAAACCTCTCCGAGTTTTCAGCAGGTCTTCTGCTTTTCCAGTCAGCAATCTGGAGAAGGCTCAAAAGAAAGTCTCGGAGAAGAACTGACAAACATCTGGCTGTTCGAATGCTGGTGGCGGACACACTCAGTTCCAGCACTGCCTTCCTCCTGAGACCAACTCCAGGCAACATCGTCTGCACTTGTCTCCCTGTCTCCTTTGTGGCAAAGGTCACACTGTGGTCACATTGGGGATTCAGTGTGGAGAGACAGCATGCTAAGAGGTGAAGGAACACACTGGCTCACTCTGTTTATTCCGCACCAATGTCTTAAATGTGTTTGTTGCAGTCACTCAACTACACATTTCGGTGCACTTATTTTGAAAAACAGATTTCTGCTGGAATTGCCTTAAGAAGTCGTGATACTGGGGGTTGGCAGTGGCGGAAACATCACAGGATGAAAACCAGCAGTGTGACAATCAGAAACTGTTCTGAGTACTGCTTAAAAAGTGACAATTTACCACAGAAGCAGGTTAGTTCGCATATACCACAACTGACTTTCCAAGACACACACACAGATCTTCTATAAACAAATTTAGGTGAGCTAAAATAAATTTATAAGGACCAGCATTATGGTGCCATGCGATGCCAGCAGCACCACAGTCTGAAGCACAGTCTGGCTGCTCTCCTCCCAAGCCTGCTTCCTGCTAACACGCCTGGGGAGGCAGCAGATGGTGGCCTCAGGACTTGGGTCCCTGAGGCAGAACAGGATGGAACTCCTGGCTCCCGACTTCAGCAGGTCCAGAGCTGGTTATTCTGGCCATTTGGAAGTAAACCAGCAGATGGAAAAAATATCTGTCCATTTTTTTCCCTCTGATGCTCTTTCAAGTAAATAAATATTTTTCTTCTTTTTTTTTTAAATTAAACTTACGTGGTAGGCATTTGCAGCAGTACTTAAGATACCTCTTGGTGCACTCAGAGTGACTGGTCTGAGTGGTGTCTCTTGTGCGCGTATTTAGATTTATTCATCTGAACTTATGTCCTTCAGTGTTAGCACAATGAAGGGCCTAAGAAACCTGACAATGGATAAACTTGCTTAGTTTTGTTTAAAAAAGGGTATATTTCAAATGAATTAGGCCAGACACCTACCAGTATCTCATGAGGACACATTGGCAAGTGCTGGTGTAGCAGAGCGTATCAATGGACGAAGTCAATCCCAGACAGAGCATTCAATGTCAAAAAGCGAGAGTCGTAACTGACTCCTTTCAGCAAGATGTTAGAAATCCAGGTGGTCAGTGCCTAAGCTGTCATGAGTTCATTAACTGCATCAAGTATTTAACCTAATCCTGCCACCAACGCATCACTTATGAAGCGACCAAGGCAGAGGGGTGGGTGGTCAGTGCGAGGCTACCCCTCACTGACAAGCCGACCCAGAGGCATGTTTTGATGGGAGCGAGTCAGCAGCTCTGCCCACATCCCAGCCCCGTGAGGGCTTTTATGCAGTGAAACTGACAACTACCTTCTGCTGTAGGGACCATTGATTCATCAGTCAGGAAAGACAAAAAAGGTTATTACTGAGTCTCAGGTCTTATTGGTAAAAAAACAGACGACTTTTTGCAGAGTACTTAAAAACACCACTGGGTTCCAGGTTTCGACAGGCATGTTTATATGGTAAATGATCTCCAATCCACAGAAATCACAGCAATACTGTCCACCGCGCTCTCATGCTCTGGGAACTGCACGTGTTACTACTATCTCTCAGGCAGGCGTGAAGCTGGGAAGGGCCAACACCCTTTCCAGAAGGTGGTGTCCCTCGGTGGGGGACACCAGCTCTGAGCCCTGCTGCCCTTCCCTCCCTCTAACTCTAATTCAGTTCCATCTAGGAAACCACAGGAAGGTGCGATTACCTGAGGAGTGAGATTGTGAAGAACCAGCCAGTAACTAGGACGGACCGAGCCACCGTCACTCCAGGCAGAGGCTGTGAGCAACCACAAGCGATTAGAGGCAGCCAGACACACACAGGACAGCCCTGTCATGCCCAGCCCACAATCCCCTGCTTGTGCCAGCTCCCTCTGCACCTGACATTTCTACTGGCTCTGGACTCCTGTTCACTTGCCTTGTGTCTTACTCGCAACACACTATTCTGCCAATGTGCCCAGTCCCCTAGGTCTCATTTTCATCCACATGAGCTTGGCAGTTGTTGGGTCCCTCTAATTCACAGCAGCTGGCATCTACCCTTTTCCTCTACCAGAAAACCACGATTTCCTGCTGTGAAGCCCTCTTGATGTCTGCACGTTTGCATGAACACAAGCCCTTTGTGGAGGATGGATGCTCTTTTGGGTAGCCCCTCCTCACCCGAGGCAAGCCGGGAGTCCTGTGTCCCCCACCCCCTGACTGATCGGGGTGCTGTGCTGCTCCAGGGAGATGATGGTTTGGGGTTAGTCAGACCGGGAGGCGGGCGGGGCAGCGGTGTAGTGTTCCTGGAGGAAATATGGTTTTTCCACATCTTGTTGGAGAGATGAGTGGGGTTGTGTCCTATGGGGTCTGGGGACCATGTTGATTTGTAATCAGGGAACTTGGCTGTAAGAGAAAATTCAGGAAAAAATAAGATTAGATGATGGCTTTTTGTTGACATGTATACTTAGATTCTGATGGTACATAAACACATAAAACCTTTATATCCTCTCTTTTAACTTTTCCTAAAAATTTATTTACTTATGTTCAAAATAGCTCTGACCAGGCCTGGCTGGAGCCAGGATCCAGGAATTTGGGCCAGGTCTCTTTTGTGGGTAGCACATTAGCAGGGAGCTGGAGCCAGGAGCCTGTCAGCTCAACAGCCATTCCACACACATTTGTATTGTATAAAGTAACCGGAATGACCTCTCCTGAGAAATACAAAATAACATTCTTCCTCAAAGTTTACTGAATGCAATACTTTCAAACTGACAAGATTGTTCTCTAAGATTTTTTTTAAAAAGGATTCATTTATTTTTATTTGAAAGGCAGCTTTTACAGAGAGAAGACAGATGGAAAGAGGTCTTCCATCTGCTGATTCACTCCCCAAATGGCCACAAAGGTCAGAGCTGATCTGATCTGAAGCTGGGAGCCAGGAGCTTCTTATAGGTCTCCCACATGGGTACAGGTCCTAATGATTTGGGGCCACCCTCTTCTGATTTCCCTGGCTATAAGCACAGAGCTGGATCAGAATCAGAGCAGCTGGGACACAAACTGGTACCTGTGAGGCATGCCGGGGCCAAAGGGTGGGCGACCTTTGTGAGGCACCACTGCACTGGTCCCTGAACTACAAGATTTAACAATAATCATTCCTACTGCTTTCGAGTTGGCCAAACACTGGAAAGGAAGAACAAGATCAAGGGAAAACCACGCCTAGCGCCATCAGACTCACAGATGTGGACAGGATGTGAACTCCAGCAGCACTTAAGTATTCTTGGTTCTAAACACTTATTAACTGATGACAAGTACACTATAGAGCTATATTTTTCAGGTACCTTAATCCAGCATATTAGATATTAACACTTTCACGTTTTTTTTTAAAACAAGGAATATTCACTAAATACTCCATGCTCATAGCACTAAATCAATGCCATACCCAAGGCAGTTACACTGAAGAAACTCAAGTTCAAATGGGAGGGAAAGGCAGATGAATGACACAACTAGTAACCCTAGCAACATTACAAAGATTTAACACAGACAGGAGAAAGAAAACGCTGTGCTGCAAAGAAAGGTCCCTGGACAATGTTCCTAAATGGGTAAGCTCAAACAGGCAAACCAAGCTTCAGTGTGAAGTCCCTGTGTTGGATACATCCCCCTGATCTTGATGGACAGCCTACTGAGGGGCAGAGGACCGGAAGTCCCAAGCTGGGGTGGGGTCAGCCACGGTACTCTCAGGCTTTTATGCAGTAGGCATAGCATGGGGCAATTAAAGTAGGACAAGGGCCCAGCGGCGTGGCCTAGCTGCTAAAGTCCTCGCTTTGCAGGGGCCAGGATTCCATATGGGCGCTGGTTCTAATCCCAGAAACTACACTTCCCATCCAGCTCCCTGCTCATGGCCTGGGAAAGCAGTCAAGGATGGCCCAAAGCTTTGGGATCCTGCACCCGATCGGAGACCCGGAAGAGGCTCCAGGTTCCTGGCTACAGATCAGCTCAGCTCCGGCTGTTGAGGCTGCTTGGGAGGTAAATCATTGAACAGAAAATCCTCCTCTCTGTATATCTAACTTTCCAATAAAAAACAAAAAATAAATCTTAAAAAAAAAAAAAAGCAGGGTGAAAAAAATTTCTCAGCCATGGGACCCAAGCCTCAAGCAGGAGAAACTAAGAGCAAAATAAAGCCCCTGGAGGTGTCAGCATCACACATATCCACACGGCGCCGGAGCGGGGAGGAAACCGGGCTTCTGCAGCTAAGTGCTGCACAGGAAGGAAAAGCCGCACTTGGGAGGAAGCACTTCCACGGCAGACGATCCAAGCACACCAACATTCAGCAGGATCCAGTCTGCAATCTGGACATTCACAGACATACAGACTTGGGTGAAAACGAGTCTCTCCACAGAACAGAAGTTGGAAGAAGGCAAATTATGTGAGCTCTGGAACCTCAGCTTCATTATCCACAAATGGGATAACAACAGGTTCTACTCATGGCAGAGTAGTGGAGGGAAAATTGAGAACCGATGCTGAGGGCCCAGAATGGTAGCCTAGTGGCTAAAGTCCTCGCCTTGCATGTGCGGGGATCCAACACCGGTGCCAGTTTGTGTCTCGGCTGCTCCACTTCCCATCCAGCTCCCTGCTTGTGGCCTGGGAAAGCCGTAGATGTAGATGGCTCAAAGCCTCGGGACCCTGCACCCACGTGGGAGAACCAGAAGCTCCGGGCTTCTGGCTTCACACTGGCTCAGCTCCAGCCATTCAGGCCACTGGAGGAGTGAATCAGAAGACAGAAGATCTTCCTCTCTGCATATCTGACTTTCCAATACAAAATAAATAAATCTTAAAAACAAAACCAAAACACCTCTTGATGAAGGTCTCCCATGTGCCTGCCCTGGACTGAAGCACAGTTGGTGACAGGTGAGCGAGAAAGGGGGATGAACAGTTATGTCTCTGCAGAGAGCAAAGGATTTGCTTTCCTTGCCTTTCCTGACAAAGCCAGGAAGGCCTCATGACTCTAATGGCATAAGATTCACCTTTTGTGGGTCCAGCACAATGGCTCAGTGGCTAAACCGTGACCTTGCATGTGCCGGGATCCCATGTGGGCGCCAGTTCTAATACTGGCAGCCCTGCTCCCCATTCAGCTTCGTGCTTGTGGGCTGGAAAAGCAGCAGAGGATGGCCCGATCCCTGCGACCCTGCACCTGTGTGGGAGACCTGGAAGAAGCTCCTGGCTCTTGGCTTTGGATCAGTGCAGCTTTGGTCACTGTGGGCATTTGTAGTTTGAGCCAGCAGATGGAAGATGTTTCTCTGTCTCTACTTCTCTCTGTCAATCTGCCTTTCAAATAAAAATAAATAAATTTTGAAAAAAAAAATCCACCTTTCACAAAGCCAAGGTGCCAGTTACTAACGACTTTTCTAGCAATCTGTGAGGCACATGTGAATGGCTTCAACGCCTGAGTTATATCTGTTAGCTTTTTCATTCCCTGGTGTCTTTCCAAAACATAAGGAATTCAACAAATGTTGTTGCTGCCGTTGATGGGGCCTTCTTTCCTTCTGTGACCGTCCAGCTAGGGCTGTGTCTGCTGGGTTGACCACTGCTGTCTTGGAGGTTCAGGTTCATTTTGTGGCCCTTCATCCCTAGGCATGCTGGCTGAACAAGCACTGGTGTCACTCAGATGTGGCCTCTGCCTTCTAGACGTGCCCCAGCTCCCCAACACGACGTCACCTTAAGCCCTGTCCTGAAGCTACATGAGGGCACTTTGGAAAGTTTGTGGGTAACCGGTGCTAGGGCACAGCAGATGAGGCTGTGGCCTGCAGTGCCAGGATCTCAAGTGGGCAATAGTTTGTGGGTAGCCGATGCTAGGGCACAGCAGATGGGGCTGTGGCCTGCAGTGCCAGGATCTCAAGTGGGCAATAGTTTGGGTCCTGGCTACTCTACTTCCGATCCAACTTTTTGCTAACATGCCTAGGAAAGTAGTAGAGGATGGCCCAGTTCATCTCCCTGCACCTACATGGGAGACCCAGAAGAAGCTCCTGGCTCCTGACTTCGGCCTGGCCCAGCCCTGGTTCTAGCAGTCACTTGGGGAGTTAACCAGCAGATCCCTCTCTAACTCTTCCTTTCAAATAAACAAACAAGTCCTTAACAGAAGGAAGGGGGGAAGAAAAGGTTTGTGCGATGTGGGATAAAAAGAGTATTCTAATGCAAACTGTTTTGAAATTGTTCTTTTGGGGGGAAATAGGGGAGATTAATTTTTCTTGAGCTTTTTGAAGCATTCTCACTGATGTGAATTTAAAAACTTTTCACATCTAAATACATTGATCTCTTCATCCCAGGTTCCCTAACTTCCGAAAGCATGCCTGTATTTGCTGTGTGTCCCTCAGGACATGGCAAGCACAACGTGTGCTTCCATCAAGCTGACTTCCGACAAAGGTTTCCTCGAGAAATGCACTCCAGATTCCTTCGTGAAGGGGACCCTGCTAGGAAAGTGCAGACCAAAGAGAACCAAGAGGCTGGTCCAGGTACCTGAAGTGCTATGAACGTTGGTAAAGGAGTTGTCAGAGGCACTGTAGGGCCAGGCACCAGGTGAAGGCAGCGAGGTGTTGAGGGAAGAATTAGACCCTTGGGGTGAGAAAGGAAGAATGTTAAGATGAATGTCAACATAACAAGCCAAACTTCGCAGAGTATTTTCTTTAAACCACAATAGGAGAACAAAATGTATCCAAAGCAATATTCTAAATCTTCAGGTTAAACCATGAGGTACTGGCAAGCACAAAGCCACCGACGGACGACTACGGAGACGCTGCCTGCCCCCGCGCTCACCTGTGGTGTTATCCCGCAGCAGCTGATGGTCAGTATCTACAATGGGAGATGTGGCTGTGCCCCCCAGCACACTTCCTGGGGTGACATAGGGGTCAGACTCAGGGTCAATGTTTTGGATACCTTTCCATGGCACTCCTGGTTGGAATTCTGAGGTAAGAACAACAAACGTCAGAGGCAGAAAAACGTTCAAAATATAAAACCATTTTTTAAATATAAGAAATAGTTCTATGAAAAGTCCAGATGCTTGGATGTATTGTGTCTCAGCCTGAACACATCCTCTTCCTAGGAGCTCCCCAGAATAAAATGTCTGTCTAGCGAACCGTATGCCGAGCTCCTGGATCCCTGCCTGGCCCTGCAACCCGACTCTCCTGTTCCCAGGGGAGTTTAGGCCTGAAGGAGAAGCAGGGCTAAATACTATGGTGCTTAAAGAACTGTCCAGGCACCAAGGCCAAGAAGTATGAGAAAGATCTGGGCTTAAGGTCGGTGATCTTTCCCATTTCTTGCAAAAGAAAGCCACATCAGCCCAACAGACACATCCCAAGAGGCCACATTACAAGGCATCCTGTGCACGGGAAAAGCGCCAAGACCCAGACACAGCGCCAGCATTCTTTCACGCTGAGTCCCTGACGTCAATTTTCTACCTTCCCACAGTATGTATCTCATAGCACATGCCCTGATTCTATCAGATGATTATTCCTAACTGAAGAGAGAGAGTGGATGCTTCAGGAAAATGGTGCCCAGAAACAAGCTCTTCAGTCCTGAGACGGGTCTCGAGGAATCACTTCCCACACATACCTGGAGGCCAACTGGCATTGCTGGATTTACTTCCGAGTTTATTGGTTGGTGGAGATTTGGCAGGTAACCAGCTATCACCAGCAGGACCCGTATGGCCACCCAGCGTGTCACCTGGGATGATGTCAAACTGGTTGTAGGGTGACCCTCCTCGGGTCTTACCCGGGGCTACTATAGCGCCTGAGAAATGAGAAAGGAAACCAATACACTCAGATGTAGCACTCTACTTGCCTATTTTTCCTTTTGGAGAAACATAAACAAACTGAGGCTTTGGAAGCTTGTGGAGCAGAGAGTCCTGGAAGAAGAGGCTGCCCTGGAGCCCGGTGCAGAGTGAACACACACCAGAACAGGGGGAATCGTCAGGACCTCTCGCTGTCTCAGGGGTACGTACGGGATGGTCCCCATTCTTGAGTACTCCTTTTGGTTTTAAAACCCCATCATTTTACGAAATTCAGAAAATGTTCACAATTTGAAAATCATATCACTAGCCTCACAATGTCTGTGCTAACAATTTGAGAGTGGGAAAAGTACTGAACAAATGAAGCACCTAGGAGGGCTTTTAGCTGCTCTCCACCCACGTTCTTCAGCACGGGCTAGGCCTTGGCTGAGCTGGAAGCAGCAGCATAAACACAGAGTCCGCTGGAGAGCAAAGCACCTGCGATTGCTTTCAATCCCAAGGCAATGAGACAGAATCCCCGCCTAGTGCTTCTGCCAGCACAAGATGAGCAGGGAGCTCTGAGCTCGGCCGCCTCGCACGCCAACCACAGCAGACCCTTTGTAACTGCCTCCTGGGAGCTTTTCAGAGGGCTTCGTGGTGCCCTTTTCATACATTTTATATGCTTACAGGGAAGAGGGGGAGAGATAAGAGCTTAAAGTTCTCTTAAACTAATAAGAAACAGGAGTGCTTTGCCTTAGAGAAAACTGTGGGATGTCTATGGGATACTACTCTCACTGTTTTCTCAAATGAATTTCATGTACTGCACTGTGTCACTTGATCTACTCTTAGGATGCTGCTTCAGAACAGATAAAATTGTTCCCAGGGTAACAGCTTAAAATATTTGTGCAACTACTGATTAAAGTAATCAGTTTGGTTTGGCCTAACAAGGAGTATGATCAAAACCATCTCCGTGCTCAGCTAAGATGACATTTGCTTTTCTGGAGTCCCTGAGAGAAATTTGGCTCAGGGGTACGTTGGAGTGAAGTAGTGGAAAATGAGTAACTCAGTTTCCTTGGGGATTGCTAAGGAAATGGGGAACACATCACCGATAAGCTCTAAGAAAGGCCAAGTGAAGATTTTCACCTTCAAGACGGTCTCTCGTACGCCACTGTTTTATTATCACGCACCTGCCATGTCACTGGGGATGAGGATTTGGTGACTCAACAGCCAAAAGCAGGGAAAGTATCCACAGCTACAGATGACACTGGACTCAACGCCCGACTTGGGAACAGACTTCGTAATTTCAGTAAGCTATTCTTAATTTGGGGCCACAAAATTAAACACCAGTGCTTATGCAGAGGAGACGGAAGGTGCCACAGAGCTCCAGCAGCCCTTGATTGGTTTACTGGAATGAAGAAACCTGGAAGCCCTCAGACTGACAGGCTCGGCTGGGCTGAGGGTCAGGCAGGGCGCTGTGGCAGAACAGCCCAGACACTGTTTCACGCTTGGTTCTCATGGATACGGAGGTGTCCAAGCGAATGACTGTCAGATGAAACACACAGAAACAAAGGCTGGAGGAAGATTCTGAGGCCTTTCATCTCTTTTGTAGGGAAATGGAGATGCCATCACAGAGTTATGGAGAGGAAGAGTCAGCTCACATTTGCAAGCAAGTCTGCAATGGCCTCAGATGCCGTCAGGAAGATACCACAAGTCAAAAAGAACAAGGAAGCTCTGGGTTAAGTTCAAATCTCACATACTCTGACATATCACCTTTTGGAGATTAAAGGGTAGAATTTTGCTTTAAAGCTGATGAGTCTAATAATCCAATCTCTCTCTCTAGTGATGTCTTATTCAAAGAAAAAGAAAAGAAAAGAAAAAGAAACAAAGAACTGATTCTATTCTCTTGGCCAATTTACTGAGCTTTTACCCTGATGGATGCTCCAGTCTCACCGCAGATGGGAACTTTCACTCTCCATGATTAGAGCCAGTGGCATGTTACATTTCTTACAACCTGGAGTAATGCCTCAGTCTTCCTGTCCAAAGTGATTCTGAGGTTGGGAGTGGGAGAGTGGGGACCTGTGCTACAAGCCCAAGCCCAGCACAGGCCAACTCCCATGTGTCTGGCGCTCACCATTTTTGTGCATATTGGCTTCCTGCGTGGCCACAGAGGGCAGTCCTTCCATCATGGAGGTCCACTGTTTAAAGCGAGACTCAGTCCCAGCCTCCTTTCCGCCAACCATGCCATAGTCCATGCCACCAGAGCTGAAGCCTGCAACGGAGAACATGTCTCATGCCTTTCTACACACTGTGGTGCCAGAATCCATCAGCTCTCAGGCACAAACCATAGATGATTCCATTTGTCAACTCAAAGGCCAATTTACAAAACCTGTCCATAAACACAAACACACAGCGTTGCAAATCTCTGATGTTAGCTTTTGTTTGGTAACAAAGCGATGGCTTTGGAGCAGGTGTTTAACCCAGTGGTTGAGATGTAGATTACACAGCAGAGTGCCTGAGTTCAGCGCCAGGTTCTGGCTCCTGACTTCAGCTTCCTGCTTATGCAGATCCTGGGAAGCAGTAGCGCTGGCTCTAAGAGCTGAATTCCGGATACATGTGAAACCTGGATTGAGTTTCTGGCTTGGGTTTTGGGCCAGCCTGGAGGAGCAGCTGCAAGCACCCAGGGATGGGCCAGTGGATGGGAGCTCTCTCCCTTTTGTGATCAGCCTCTCCACGCCTTTCAAATAAAAATGACGGCTGTTTGCTAATGTAGGGAAGTGTGTGAGATTGCCCCTGAATTAGATTCAGGTGAGGACACTTGTGCACGTGTGTGTTCACTCAGCAATGTGTGTGTCAGACAGTAAGCTGGGGTTAGCCACCTGCCTGAGCTGGAGAAGACACAGGACACCCACATGCAAGGAAAGCAGAGACAGGGTTAGGTTCAGGCTGTCTGGGATTTGGGGAGGAAAGGTTTTGCAGGACACAAGATCCAGGGCCCAGGAAACTGAGGACAGAACTCTAACTCATGACACTTAGGGTGTTTAGGGAACACTGAGAGGCTCAACGTGACTCCAGAGTTTAGCAGACAGGGGATGAAGTGAGGCAGAGGATGGTGAGAAATGAAAGGTCCCGTCAAGAAGGTTCTTGGTTTATCAGGCTAAAAAGTTGGTACTTTTTTCTCTAAGGTAGAAGTTTTTAAGCGAGAGAGACAGAAAGACTAAAAGGTTTATGCTTTAGAAAGAGAACTTGGCAGGGGCTGACAGTATGGTGTGAGAGGTAAAAGCCAAGGTCAGTGTCACTGGCAGCCCCTTTCAGAGTTCAAGGCCCGACTACTCCACTTCTGACCTAGTTCCCTGCTCATGTGCCTGGGAAGGCAGAAGATGGCCCAGGTGCGTGGGTCCCTGACACCCATGTGGGAGAACTGGGTGGAATTCCAGACTCCTGGCTTCTATTTGGCCCAGACCTGGCTACTGTAGCCATTTGGGAGGTGAAACGGCAGGCAGAAGATCGTTCTGTTGCTTGCCTTTCAAATGAAAAGTAAATTTGAAAATTTCTAAAGCTGAAGTATCACTATTTATATAAAGAAATTGGTTTCCTTATACTGCAACCCCAGAGATGTTCCTTGGAGAAATCATGTTTCTGCTTGTGTGAGAGAGTGAAAACTAGGCTAAGTACCTGGACAGCGGGCCACCTGAAAGGTCAGCTCCAACCAGTGTGAAAGAGCTTTTTTTTTTTTTTTTTAAAGTATTTATTTTGATTGGAAAGGCAGATAAAAAGAGAGGAGCAGAGACAGAGAAGATGACCTTCCATCTGTTGATTCACTCTCCAAGAGGCTGCAATGGCTAGAGCTGTGCCAATCTGAAGCCAGGAGCCTCCTCCAGGTCTCCCACATGGGTGCAGGGTCCCAAGGCTTTGGGCCGTCCTCCACTGCTTTCCCAGGCCACAAGCAGGGAGCTGGATGGGAAGTGGGGCCGCCGGCACACGAACTGGTGCCCATATAGGATCCTGGTGCATTCAAGTCGAGGACTTTAGCCACTAGGCTACTGCGCCAGGTTGATGAAAGACCTTTTGAAAGCAACGCAGGACTCCAGGGACTAGCACTGTGAATAGCATGTGCTGCCAGCATCTAAGATGAGCATTGTTTCAAGTCACAGCCGCTCTGCTCCTGATCCACTTCCCTGCCAATTCATCTGCAAATGTAGTAGCAGATGCCCCTATTACTCACAGGGGAGATCTGGGTAAAGTCCCAGGCTGATGGCTTCAGCCTTGTCCAGCCTCAGCAATTGTAGCTGCTGGGAAGTGAACCCTCAGAACTCTCATTTTTCGTCCTTCCTTCTCTCTGTAACTCTTGCAGAAACAAACAAATCCTGGGTGTGCGTGTGTGCGTGTGTGTTCCAGTGCCACAAGCAGAAGAGATGGGTGGACTACTTCCAAGCCATGCTGTTCTTCGCACCTGGAACACTGGCTGTTTCGTGCTCAGAGTAAGTTCAGCTCAATGGACATTTGTCGACAGCAGTCTGCCAGGATGAGTATTAGCTGAGGTGCAGGCAGAGGGAAGAAGAATTCCCCTGCCTTCCTGGGGACCCCCTTTAAGCAGGACTTCCCTTTATTTTGGATCATTCCTGCCAGCACCAGCCTTGCTGTTTATGAAACAGGCACTTTCTCCAGCCTTCACACATCCTATTTCACTGTGCAGCCAGCACTAGCTGCCATGTCTTACAATCTTGAACAAACACTGGAATCAGTGTGTCCTTACCATGATCACTCACGGAACCAGCACTGTGTTGCAGTAGCCTAATTCCTCCCCCATGACACTGAGTACCCCAAATGAGTGCTGGTTCATGACCTGGCTGTTATACTTCTGATCCAGCTCCTCACTTATGGCTAGAAAACCAGTGGAGGGCAGCTCAAGCTCTTGGGCTCCTATACCCACAATGGAGCCTCAGAAGCAGCACCTGGGTCTTGACCCAGCTCTGATCACTGAGGCCATTTGGGGAGTGAGCCAGAGGATGGAAGAATTCTGTTCCTTTTCTCTCTGTAACTCTGTCTTTCAAATAAAAATAAGTAAATGTAAAACAAACAAACCCTACTGTTTTTGTAATGATAAAACAGTAAGACATAAAAGAAAAAAACTCTATTCACAATTATACACCCTAACATAACTAGGTCATGACACAATTTAACATAGATACAAATTTCTCCTATTATAATCAAAAATGCTTCTACACTTCTCACTGGGTAGTCCACATAAATATTACTAATTTTTTTAAAAAAAGATTTATTTTATTTTTATTATAAAGTCAGATATACAAAGAGGAGGAGAGACAGAGAAGAAGATCTTCCGTTCACTGATTCACTCCCCAAGTGGCCACAACGGCTAGAGTTGCACCAATCTCAAGTCAGGAGCCCAAAGCCTCTTCCGAGTTGGCCACGCGGGTTCAGAGTCCCAAGGCTGTGGGCTGTCCTCGACTGCTTTCCCAGGCCACAAGCAGAAAGCTCGATGAGAAGCAGGGCTGCTGAGATTAGAACCGGTGCCCATATGGGATCCCAGTATGTGCAAGGTGAGGACCTTAGCCACTAGGCTACTGTGCCAAGCCAGTATTATTAATTTTGATGATTTCTTAATTAAAAGTAAAATTTTATTGGAAAAGCATGCTCTTGCAAGATGATTTTGTTTTCCAATTACTCCATACATCCATGGAAAATGAATACCACTGTGAAATGAAAGTGCTCACCTAAGTCCTATTTAAAAAATATTCATGACAATGTATGACAAAATCTTATCCACGGAGGTACTTATAGAAGGGAAAAGAGGGGATCCTGGTACAGATCACTCAGTTCTCTCCATTCCTGTGTTGAGTGTATATTTTTCTCCCTAACTCAATGAAACAAAAACAGAATTTTTGGATAGGTAATGACCTGACCAGACGGTTAGGTACAGTTTCAATTTTGCTAAAAGCAGAGAATCACAGGCCATATATCTTTACAACAGAGTTTTAGTAAAGGATTAGCTAAGCATTCAAATTTTTATTTATTTATTTTTAATTTAATTTAAGGCAGATTTACAGAGAGAAAGGAGGAACAGAAAGATCATCCATCCACTGGTTCATTCCCAGGCAGCAACAGCTAGAGCTGAGCCGACTGAAGCCAGGAGCCAGGAGCCTCCTCCAGTTTTCACATGTGGGTTTAGGTCCCAAGACTTTGGGCCATCCTTGACTGCTTTCCCAGGCCACAAACAGGCAGCTGGATGGGAAGTGGGACTGTCGGGATACAAACTGGCACCCATATGGGATCTTGGAGCATGCAAGGTGAGGATTTAACCACTGAGCCATCATGCTGGGCCTTTGTGTATATTTCAATAGACCATGACAGCCACATGGAACACTCACAGCATGTACCAAAGTTCAGGCTGGTTTTCAGTAAATTCTGATAGCTGCAGAACAGGTTGCTTTTTACAAACATGTGAAGTCAATGTCTGCTAAGTTGGAAGCTTGGCTCTACTATGTACTGTGTGGTGGGAGCTTTGGACGGCATCGAAACTGGAAGCGCCTTGAATATCTTGCCTGTACACCAGGAACACGAACATCTACCCACCTTGTGCAGACTTGGCACACCAGCGCTATCACGTAGCTTCTGTCCCTGTCGTGGGTTTAGACAGGGAGTTTCTAAAAGGTAGTTTTCAGGACAAGCAACTTACCTGAACCATATCCAGGTATTGGCCCTTTGGTTTGAAGGTCAGGGAGCCCCACATTCAGTGCATTGGGTACCATGTTGTCCAGATGTGGCTTGGGCCCAACAGGGTGGGACGGCGAGTGCTTCATGCTGGGCTGCCTCTGCTGTTGCTGCTGCAGCGCACTCACCATCCGGGCCAGCTGCAGGGGCAGGGCCAGCACCAGGAGGAGAGGACAAGGAGTGAGTCAATTATCCCAGCTTGGAGGTTAGGGGAGAAGGGTGCTCAAGCACCAAGACGCACTCCTCACCCAGGGCACCGGGGGCATCCTCCCTGCGCCACATACCTGCTGCTCTTGCTGCTGGCGCACAGCTTGAGAAATCTTTCTCTGGTTCTGCAACAACTGCTGCTGCTGCTGCTGCTGCTGCAGAAGAAGCTGACAGGCCTACAAAATATGGAAGGGAAAGGACCTTCCTGAGGGGCTGCACGGCGAGGACGGAAGTGCGCACAGGGCACACAGAACTGAAGGGACCTCTCTTGGCTACATTTCCCTTCCAGCTGGGCCGACTTACCAACCCTTGATCATACTCAGTGCTTTGTAAAGTGTGAACCAGTGGCCCTTCAAGGCATTCAAGGCAGCAAAGACAGATGAAGGAAATAAAAAATAAAGAAATAAAAAAAGCGAGCCTTAGCGATCACAGGAAAATCTGCTACTTACCAACTGGAACTGGGGGATCTGTGGAAGCTGGCTCAGCATGGCAATCTGCTGCGGGGACAACTGGGGCCCCACGTTGAAAAGACCTGCATTCAGGCCACTGTTAGGAAACTGCTTAAGCATTGAGGCAGAAACCTGGCCAAAAAATGAAAATTAAAAAAAAAATTAAGGAATCCTTAGAATTGAGTAAAATATTTTCCTCCTGTGAATGATGAATCTAAAACAAAATGTTAATTTTTTCCCTTGAAAATTACTTAATGGCGTAGTTCATACCGTGGTCATCTCTCAGCACAGTATAACAGCTTTTAATTCTCAGACTGTATTTCCACAATGAGAACGACTAATTTTACAATCAGGAAAAAAAAACCTCCAAGAAAAAAACTCTGATGACAATATGGTTTGAGAAATTATTGTTGGAAATGTGCCATAAAACAAAATACACAAAGCTAAATGAACATGTGCTCTTAAAGCAATACAATACTTGTTATGCAAATAGGAAAAACTGACTGGTAAATAGTTTCCACACCTCACACTTCAGTCTCAGAGTCCACAAAAAAAGCCAGGAAGGTCAGTTGTCTGCCTGGTTCTTGGCAGCCAGGTGCCAGGAAGCCCGGGGAATGGTGGAAGGGTTCCCTCCCTCCCCACCCTGGACTCCCAGCTGCAGCCAGTGGAGTGTTCTCCGCACCACAGCGCCATGGAGAGCAAACTCAGCACCTCTTCTGGGAGCCACAGCAGCATGCAGGCGGACTCCACTGCAGAGGCTGGCTGACCGCTGGGCCGGGCGCCCGCCCTGCCATTCCTAAGCATGTGACTCACAGCTCATAACTCAGTTTACTCTTTGGGTCTCCATAAACAGAATGATGAGCATGTGAACCTCAGAGGGTCGGTGGAGAATTGTGAGCCAATCCATGTCAAAGGTGTTGATGTGCATTCCGCAAGTGTTGTTATTTCACAGCCTGGCTCTTCGGACACCTAGTGACAGTGACCAAACTTCCCTAGCGCCTCTCTTTAGGACAGACACTGCCTTGCCGGGTGCATTAGCAGGGATGCGGAGCAGCATGTGCTTAAACCGGCGCTCAGATGGGATGCAAGCCCTGCAGTCAGTTGGCTTTGAACCTGCTGCGTAACAATGTTGGCCCCTTACTCAACTGCTTCAGCATTTTCTGATTCATTGAAATAAAAAGGATGGCTTGTCAAAAGGCCTATTAACGATGAGATACAACTGTATTGTTCTTCCTGTAATTAGCATTTCTGCCAATCAATGAAGGGAATGGGCCGAAACTTGTTAGCAAACTAAAACCATCAATGACTTTCATAGGTGATCATAAGCCATCTTCACGATGAGCTAGTCTAGAATTTTATCTCCACAGTCCTTGCTTCTCCTTTTCAGAAATGACTCCAGGGAGCAGGCAGTCGGCCCAGCAGGTAAGACGCCCAAGTCTCCTATGTGAGTGCTCAGTCTGACTTCTGGCTCTGACTCCAGGTTTCCACCAAGGCTGACCCTGCAAGGCAGCAGCGATGGCATCCACATGGGAACCTGCCAAACCCCAGGAACTGATCACAAGTATATGGCAGCTCTGTCTTCAAAGTAAAATGATTTCTTTGTATATCTATTATCTATATCTATATCTATATTTAAAGGCTTATCTGAAAGAGTTATAGATTAAGAGCAAGAGAAGGGGAGATCCAAATATTGCTTCACTTCCCAGATGGCCAAGGCTGCGCCAGACTGAAACCAGGAATTTCTTCTGGGTCTCCAACATGAATGGCAGGGGACCCAGTATTTGGACTATCTTCCACTGCTTCTCCCAGACCATTGTTAGCGAGCTGGATCAGAGGTGCAGCAGCCAAGACTCAAGGCAGCACCCAGTGTGGGATGCTGGTATCACAAGCAATGGCTTTTCCTCCTATACAGCAACACAAGTCCCAATAAATTTCTTAAAAATCAGTGTTTTAACTGTTGAAAACTTCCCTCATTCCCCTCACTTGCAGAGGAGGGGTTCGTTCCTCCTATTTCGGACTTGAGGCTCGGCTCACGGGGACACCTGCCTTGAGCACACCTCGCCCACATTTGTCCTTGCTGTTGCTGTGTTTTCCATCTTCTGAAGATGGCCCTCCAAGAACTGAGGCTCTCAGAAAGCTTCCCCACTGACTCCTGTCACTGCACTTTTCTTTAGCATCACGGCCAGAGTCCAACTCCTCGGCTTCCTTTCACGTCGGGGACATCCTTAACAACACATGCGCCTTTCTTCTGAATGTATGTGGCTCACCAGCTCATTTTCTTTTTTTAAAGATTTATCTACGTATTTATTTATTTATTTTGGAAAAGCAGATCCAGAGAGAAGAGGCAGGAAGATGTTCCAACTGCTTATTCACTTGCCAAATGGCAGTAACGACCGGAGGTGAGCCAATCTGAATCCAGGAGCCAGGGAACTTCTGGATTTCCCATGTGGGCACAGGATCCCAAGGACTTGGGGCTTCCTCCATTGTCTTCCCATGCCATAAGCAGGGAGCTGGAGAAGAAGTAGAAGAGTGGGACATGAACTGGTGCCCACTTGAGATACTGGCGCTTTGTAAGAGGAGGATTAGTCAATTGAGCCATTTTGCGGGGCCCAAAATAAGTAAATCTTTAAAAAAAGAAAAAAGTAATGTCTTCCCCAGCTGCTTCCTGACTATCCTCAAAGAGATACCCTGTTTGATTTTTCATTTACATTCCCGACTACTAGCAGATGAGAACACAACAGGGACATGTATAAAACATCTACTTTATGTTCAGCATGAGAAACATGCCCTCCACAGCATCCACAAAGATGTTTACTTTTACTTGAAAGTCAGAGTTACACAGAGAAAGCGAGACACACAGAGTTTTCCCTTTTCCTGGTTCACTCCCCAAGTGGTACAACAGACAGAGTTGGGAGCCAGAAGTTTCCCCTAGATCACCCAAGTAAGTCAAAGGTCTTGGACCATCCTTCCGTACTTTCCCAGACCATTAACAGGGAGCTGGACCAGAAGTGGAATAGGCAGGATTTGAACCTTTGCCTATATGGGAGGCCAGCAAAGCAGGTGGAGGGTTAGTCTGATAGACCATTCTCCTGGCCCCATCACAGTATTCCCAAATAATAATCCCTGCCCACTTGGAATTTACCCCAGTGGTCATTGGTGTGAGCTAACACATTGTCCCTGATATAACAACTGTAAACTCATCATAGTAAGAGTTGAGTTTAAGGGTGTAATGAGGATCTATCCTGTGCTATCAGAATAATTTTCCAAAATAGAGCCCTGGGCCCAGTGCAATGGCCTAGCCTGGCGGCTAAAGTCCTCGCCTTGAACGCCCCAGGATCCCATACTGGTGCCGGTTCTAATCCCGGCAGCTCCAGTTCCCATCCAGCTCCCTGCTTGTGGCCTGGGAAAGCAGTCGAGGACGGCCTAAAGCCTTGGGACCCTGCACCCGTGTGGGACACCTGGAAGAGGTTCCTGGCTCCTGGCTTTGGATAGGCACAGCACCAGCCGTTGCGGTCCCTTCGGGAGTGAATCATTGGACAGAAGACCTTCTCTGTCTTTCCTCCTCTCTGCATATTTGACTTTGCAATAAGAAATTAAAATCTTAAAAAACAAAAAACAAAACTAGAGCCCTATCCCAGCCAATCCATGAAATCATACACCTCACCCTCAGGGAAACTCTCAGCTTTCATTTATTTGTTCATTTTAAATATTTACTTTCATTTTTTTTTGAGAGGCATGGAGACAGGGACAGAAAGAAAGGACTCTTACAAATGCTGGCTTACTCTCCCAATGCTGACAATAGCTACAGCTGGATTGGGTTAAAGGCACGAGCCTGGAACGCAACCTGGTTTCCCATGCAGGGTTTCAGGGGCGCAAACACTCGAGCCCGTCAGGGTACATGTTAGCAGGAAGCTAAATGAGGAGCCAGCCTAGGATGTGAACCAAGGTGCTGTGATATTGGATGGGAGCGACCTCTGAGCAAATGCCTTGTGACTGTGACACAGGCGCACATGTGACTGCTTGGGATCTGGATGAAGCTTCTAGTTCCTAGCTGAAATGGGGTCCAGTCCCAGAGGAAAGGAATTTTATCTCTCATGCTTTTTTACAGGGGGAAAAAAAAAAAAAAGAAAGGAAAAGAAAAGAAAAAAGAAAGGAAAAAAGCTCCAATAAATCAATCAGCTGCTCTCTGGTCAACTGGCTGTTCTTCAGTTTTGGGAATGGCTGTCATCCCTTTCTAAGCACCCATACTCTTCATAACCCCGCTCCACCCCCACTCGTAGTACTCAAAATGAGCTTACAAAACTACTGTTCAAAGTAAACCATGTGTATGATGTAACAGTACCCCTATTGAAACTCTCTATGGAAGATACACAGAAATATTCATATACTAATAGCAAAAGTGTAGAATCAATCCAAACGTCTTAGTGGTAGACCAGGTGAATTATGGATTATGGTATAATCCTACATGGAAGTCTATGAATGTAACAGCCCAAACCGACATGGGAAAATCTTACTCATTATGTCCAGCTATAAAAGGGGTGGGAGGTATTATTTATGCACGATACAGGAAGTGCAAAAGGGAAACCTGGGACTCCCTGTTTGAAAGACCGTGCCAACACCGTGGCGCAGTGGGGTAAGCTGCCACCTGCGATGCTGGCATCTCACACTGTAGCATCAACTCAAGCCCCAGAAGCTCTGCTTCTGATCCAGCTCCTGCATACGTACTTGAGAAAGCAACCTGAGGGCCTGGACCCTGCCCTCTCTGTGGAGGGTGTGCACGGAGCTTGTGGCTCCAGGTTTTGGATCAGGACAGCAACTGAATCAGCGGGTGACAAATTTCTTTCTTTCTGTCTCTCTTTGACTCTGCCTTTCAAATGATTTTTTAAAAATGTTTATGCCTAACTTGGTAGAGAAGTTTGCCAGTGGGTGGGATAGGACAGCAAATCTCAAAGACAGACTGAGACAAGAACAGGAGTGCTTACAGCGAGGTATTCCCAGTGTCTAAATGGCATCATCTCTTCTGTTCCATAGACTGACCGCTGAGGAGACCGTGGAAGTCATATAGAGGAGGACTTTCTAACTAGCCTTGCTCAGCCTCTCCCCTCCTCAGCTCAGTTACGCTGTCTTTCTCCTGAGAACGAGACCCAAGAGAAGCACCAGGAGACTCCCGGCAAATGGCTTTGCACACTGAGATACACAGAAACTAAAGTGCAGGTTTTGCACATTCCTGTTGCAGGGAGTTAATTATTCTGGCTGAAAAGCCCTCCAGTCTCCAGCTGAGTTACAGAAAAGTGAAGGTCTTGTTGCAATCACTATGGCATTCAAAGAAGCGCTGCAGGTGCACCACGACAGGAAGCTGAAGGCAAGACAACAGCCTGACAGAAACTACTACTTTCTGAATCTCTTGAGTAGCTAGCGGAAAAAGACAACTGCACAAAACCAAGGCCTGGGGCACTTTTTAAAAAAACCCTTAAAGGTAAGTTTCTCAGTCTTCTTTCTCTGTTGATATTAAATAACAACTGCCCCTCTAAAGCAGTTAAAACATATAAAATTTGAGGTTGGTGTTGTGATGCAGTGGGTGAAGCCACTGCTTGTGACACCAGTATCCTACATCCGAGTGCCAGCTTGAGTCCCAGTTGCTCCATTTCCAATCCACCTTCTTGCTAATGTGCCTAAGAAGGCAGGTGATAGCTCAAATACATGGTGCCTTGCCATTCAAGCGGGATGCCTGGATGGAGGTTCCTGGCTCCTGCCTGGTCCAACTTTAATTATTGTGGCCATTTGGTGAGTAAATGGATAGAACATCATTCTGTCTGTTATTTGCCATTTAAATAAACCTAATTTAAAAAAATGGATGGGGGCTTGGCACAGTGGCCTAGCGGCTAAAGTCCTCGCCTTGCACGCCCAGGGATCCCATATGGCCACCGGTTCTAATCCCGGCAGCTCCACTTCCCATCCAGCTCCCTGCTTGTGGCCTGGGAAAGCAGTTGAGGACGGCCCAAAGCCTTGGGACCCTGCACCCGTGTGGGAGACCCAGAAGATGATCCTGGCTCTTGGTTTTGGATTGGCTCAATTCCAGCTGTTGTGGCCACTTGGGAAGTCAATCAGTGAACAGAGGATCTTTCTGTCTCCTTCTCTCAGTAAACCTGACTTTCCAATTAAAAAATAAACACATCTTTTTTTTAATTTTTATTTTTATTGGAAAGTCAGATATACAGAGAGGAAGAGAGACAGTGAGAAAGATCTTCTGTCTGATGATTCACTCCCCAAGTGATCGCAACGGCCGATGCTATGCCAATCCAAAGCCAGGAGCCAGGAACTTCTTCCAGGTGTCCCACATGGGTGCAGAGTCCCAAGGCTTTGGGCCGTCCTCGACTGCTTTCCCAGGCCACAAGCAGGGAGCTGGATGGGAAGTGGAGCTGCCGGGATTAGCACCAGAGCCCATATGGGATCCCGGCACATTCAAGGGGAGGACTTTAGCCGCCAGGCTAGGCCACGCCGCCGGGCCCAAAATAAACACACCTTTAAGTAAATAAATAAGGATGTAGATTTGGTATTTATCAACATTTCATTTTTAAAGACTGATTTATTTATAAATAAATAAAAAAATATTTGGGTGGGTGATTTCTAGAAGAATTTTTTCTTCTTTATCTCAATTTTCATAGTACTTATCATGTCCTTTCTGTTTTTTCTTTTTCTTTTTTTTTAATTCATTAATTACATTGTATTATGTGACACAGTTTCATAGGTACTTGGGTTCTCCCCACCCCTCCCCTGTTTTATCTTTTTCTAAACACCAGAAATGCCAAGGAGGAAAATACAACCTAAAAATTCAAGATTTAATATTCTCTTCCCATGATGCACTAAATGTTAATCATCTTTTTGCTAAATCAGCGGGTTTCATAAATAGAAGGAATACAAGTGCTTGTCATTCATAAAGCAGAGCAGATGTTGTACTGTAAAAAGATCCACAGCACTAAAGTCTCCCAAAATTCACTGTGTTTTCCTAAAAATCGTACTCTCAAAATCCTTCTGGGTATAGGTATCAGTGCTTAAGATGCCTGCCTCTCGCACAGGAGCATCACGGTTCCAGTCCCAGCATTCCTTCCAAGTCCAGTTTCCTTCTAATTCCTCCAGCACACCATAGGAGGCAGGGAGTGATGGCTCAGGTACGTGGGTCCCTGCCTTGCATGTGGGAGTCCCAAACTGAGCTCCCAGCTCTGAGGGATCTAGAATCTGAAAACTCCCCTCTTGAGCTGCGTGGCAAGTCCTCCAGTGCAGTCTACTTCTGACATGGTCACATCAGAATACGTAAAACAGTTTTAATTCCATGCAATTAAATCAATGTGAAAATAGAAAAATAGGAGATCTAAAAATAAAATCACCAGAAGTTTTCCAGGTAAAAACATCTACTTTTTTATATACAAAATGAAATAAAAAATTTTTTCAATAAAAAATGAAATTCGGTATTTTGTTCTACAAATCTTGCCGAGAAACTAACACGCTTTGCACGTGCACAAAGCCCGTCAGCTGACAACTGCTAACCACCTGCACCACCCTTCGTTCTGAGCTTGAACACGCGAGCAGCTTACCTGGGGAGAGATAAACTGGGGAGGCACTTGCGCCCGGAGACCAGGAGAACTCAGCGGCTGCACAGGGGTGTGCAGGCCTCTCGATTGTGCTGTGCTGTTTCCAAACAAGCCATGATTACCGCCCTGCAAACACAACAGCGACAGTGAGGGCTCCAGTCGATGTCAGAAAAGGCAAGTAAGAAACAGTCCTGGCTTCTAGCTCTCAGCAGGGTCATGCACTGTGTCTCATGGGACCACAGGACGACTTTCTCCCTGGGAGTGCACATCCTGCCGCGCTGGGGGCAACTACCGGACCACCAACACCATCTGTGCAGCCCGAGGAACTCTACAAACCAGAAGGATGAAATGCAACCAACATCAGAAGCAGCACTAACATTCAGGTAATGTAACACTGATTTAACTACTCCCCACTGTTCTTAAGACTGAATTTACAAACTTGATTCTCAAATATCATTTGGTATCCCACCTAAAAGACACCTGAATAAAAAAATGTGGCTCAAGAACAGGATGATTGTAAAAGCCACAACACTCCATCACAGAATCACTGAATCCAGCAATGAGCTTTGCCATGGGAGCCTCCTCCAGGTCTGCACCCCCCTTCCTGTGTGGGATCCGCTTGACCCCTTCTTTTGCTAGATAAGGAAATATGAATCACTCACAGGGGAGATCAAAAGGATAAAAGAAAGAAATCATCACAGGGATACAAAAACAAACATGACTCACCTGTAACTTCACATTCAATCCTATGAACATCAATCTAGCTAACAAATTTTCTTCTCTTATTTCCGGGGGGGACCACCTCACTGGAACACATTCTCACTGCACCACTCCCAGCTGTAGAAAGCTGTGTCCATGCCAAGATCTCCTTTCTGACTTGCTTCCAGCCATGACAAATCCTCCAGCAGAGAAATCCCATGGGCTAACCTGCTGGTGCGCTCCCCTGCCTGAGGGCCCTTCCCGCACAGCTGTAAGGCCCAGGCCACAGGCCATCCTCATCAACGACGTCTTTCTTGGAAAATTTCTTCCTCATTTCACACTTAAATTTTTAATTGAGCCATATGTATGCTATCAAAATACCGAAATGGTAACGGGACCCATCATCAAACTGTGCCAAAGCATCTCCTTCTCTTGCCTGCCTAGAAGTTCTCTGCATTCCCAAAACTCAGCGAAGCCCTGGTCTGCAGGAAGTACATCATTTGCAAATGTCGATCATGCACCAATTTCACACACTGGAAAGCACGTCAGTGGCAGCGGCTGCACCCTCCCCGTGACAAGGACGAGTACTCCACATCGAAGCCACCACCTTTGTCTTATTCCTGGAACCATGGGCACTGAGGTAGTTTTTAAACAATTTTGTAACGGTATCATTAAGTTCTAGAACACTAAGCATACTTCATGATGCTTCATGATTCAAAAATACACTCTAAGGGACTGCTATAGGAAAATTAATAAACACTGAAAATAAGAATGATTATAAACATAAAGCAGAAATGGCAATTAAAATTTGTGTATTTTACAAAAGAAAAAGATCCACTATGAATTTTATGTCACTCAAAGGGTTGTTTCGACAGAAGAAAGCCTTTAAGTGTAGAAACCCTACTCTCTACGGGTTCAGTTGTAGTAAACTGTCACTCCATGTAAAACTGCCTAACTCTGATGGTTCTCAGACATGGTAGCCAGCAGCAGCTTGGCTACTAATCAAGCCCAGAAGAAGAGGAAACATTCATTTCATAAAAGAAATATTACACGAGGTTCTTTCTCACACTAATAGAGGGATGACCTTGTTGTTAAATGTCAGCTATTCACAACTGGTCCTTGAATATTGGGGTAAAGTCCTTGCCAGAATCAATGTTTTGGCAAATACGAAACTGTATTAAACCTTCAATCTCTCCTCTGACAAAGAATTACTTCAGAGAATTTCCCTTTTTAAAAAATTTTTGTAAAACCAAGACCTATTTTCTCTTCCCAGCAGGCAGAATCCACTCTGCCCTGCCAAAGATTTGAGGGTTTCCGTTATCCAGTGTCTCAAAAGCCACAGAAAGCGTTTTGCTAGATCTGAGTGGGTGACAGTTCAGGCAAGGCAACAGCAGTCCATCAGACGATGTCTTTTCCATACTCCACAACAGGACACAAGCTGTTGGTTTTCTTAGCTCAAACTACAAAGCCGACTGGAGAACTCCAAAGAATAAAAGTTGAGCACTTTGTTTTTAATGAAGCTATGAAGTATACTGTGTGTGGAAACAGTCTAATAAAATGTATGTCTATATTTGTGTTGGACATGTACAGCCCTAGCAATGATCTTCACAACAACCCACAGATCAAAGCGGGCTGTGGTCCAGCTCAGCGCCTAAGCCGGTGTGAGTGTCTGCGTCGTCAAGTCTGTACCGACAGCATTTGCTGATCACGTGATCTCAGAGCCACAGCAGTGTTAAGCCTGTATTTTCTATACCTCACCCCCAAATAAAACAGCCCCCGGAAGACAGATGTCATAGTTCCTTTAGTTTCTTTCCTGTTTATGTAAGTAATACACATCCATGTCCTTTATGGAAGCATTAAGAAAAACGGTCAAATATAAAGGAAGAAAGCAACAAATCACCAGAAGCTCCCAATTCAGAGTTAACCATTTGGAACACAGGGTTGCATGAAAGCTGCTTCTCGCAATGTGCTCGAGAACAGCGGGAGAGCCCAGGACAGGCCTGTGTGCACCCTGCCTGTGGGCGCAGCGGGGCCGGCCATCACCCTCATAGGGAGACATGGACACAGCTCGCGCTTGCCAGTGGTGTGACTCCCGTCTGCCCACGAGATCTTTAGGTGAAGGTCATGGGGACAAACAAGTGGTCAAGTGTGAGTGGGAAAGTCACTGCTGTCCCCAGCAACCCCACGCGGACTGGGGGTGCCCGACAGCGCCCTGCACTGCCCCCTCGGGCCCGAAAGCGAGCAGGCCTCATCAGCCCTCCAGCTGTGCTGGTTTTGCTTCTATGGCACAACCTTTCCTTAGAGTCTCACCAGCTATTAAAGTCACCCCTCTCTAGGTAATTGTGGTATTCTATATCTAAATACCAGATTTTAAGATGTAGTAATTCTCAAATGTTTAATCTCATCAGTTTTGGCTGATTTTCAAGTACTTAGTAGGTTCATGAAATTGAAAAGATTTCCAACGTGTGTATCTATCATCCAGGCTGCTGTTAACACGCGTGGATGTGCTGCTAAATCACAGTTTCTCAGGCACCTCTGAGGCCTTTTAAGCATTTTCCCAAGTCAGTTATTAGCTAGTTTAGTAATGTGAACTTATGACCAAAAATGAGAAGACAAAAGAAACAGGATTAAAATAAAATCCATGTCAGGAAACATGAAGAGAGATGGATCCATGGGCTGAATGATCTAAAACCTAGACTTGATTATCACCCTGTGCAATCAGTAATCAACAGATTTTCCAAGACAGACAAATGATGCAATCAACTGCAGACCAGGGCCAAGACGAGGCCAGAGCCAAGCAGCCACAGATTCCAGAGGCCTCCTTACTTGTCTAGCAGCGAAGTTTTGGGGGTTGGGCCCTGTGCCGATTGCTCCAAGGCTGACGTTGGGCAGTGTGGAACCCGAGGGAGACAGCTTGTAGCTGGGAGAAGGGGAGAAGGGAGAGCAGGGAGCCTCATCCCCAAGGCACCCATCTTGATTGGAGAAAGGCAAAGTCAGCTGAAAAGCAGTAGGAGTGAGCCAATCACAACGAGTGTTGGTTAGTGAGGCAACAGAACGCAAGAGGAGAAAGGGAGAAACACGAGGAATAAACAAAGTTAGAGTGCATTAGCAATCCCCCAGGCTGGAGCTGGGCGTTGGTGACTGTTTCACTTGGCCCAACAGACACCATCTGCCATCCCTTCGAAGTAGTTTTCTGATCCTGGAAGTTATTCACACAGTCTGTCCATAGCAACAACACAAAAACTGCCAGACACTGGACTTTTATGCCTGTAACAGTGAGTGCTTCGCAGAAACCAGGGCACCTTCTGAGTTCTACTGCGGTCTGGGCCAGCAGCAACACTGCGACACTGTTAACGTTGTGCCAGATGAAAGATTCTTGAGTTTAAGACCAGGAGTATCGGGAACTGGTATTCTGAATCAAGGAATAAACTCTTCCTTAGAAATAATTAAAAAAAAAAAATCAAAATAGCAGGTATAAATTACTTGTTAAATCATGTAGTTATGAAGTAGAACAATACACTATAACTAAAAACAGACTTCTAGGGAAACGGGGAAAGATGAACCAGTTTTCTCAAATCTGGAAGGCAAGGCCTTAGAAGACCTGGACTATCTGCACAGAACTCGTTTAATCAGCAGCTTCATAGCAGCAGAGAAAACAACACAAATTAAATTGCTCCCTAAAATTTCCTTTGCATTTTCTGAGAATGCATTTCCCCTGCTACGAAATGTTAAGTCATTTCCCCACTCCAAACATGACAGATCTTTCAAAACCAAGATTACCTTCACAATATTCACATGCTATGACAAGCAGATGATTCTAACCATTTAATCACGTACAACATCAATTACTTTCATAATTTTAAATGTAGGAAATACTTGTGTTTTGTTCATTTACCTCAGCAATTCTGCACTTTTTCCAGAATCAGTGATATCAAAATACAAATGAAACCAACCAGTTCTCATGAATGATTATCTTAAATAAAAGATGCAACTCACCTTCTCAAAATAAGGCCCACTCTCTGTGGTTCCCATGTCTTTGGAATTAGGTGGACGGAACCCAGATCGGTCTTTCCTCATGATATCATTAAAATCCCCGAGATTCATTGTTCGCTTGTCCACGTCAAATTTTTTATCTGAAAGGCTTCCTGAAAAGTAGCATAAACACGCTGAAAAATTCAAGATCAATGTCCGCTTCATGAAGCAAGAGTGACCTGCCTCACCACACGGTGCGATCTAACAATCTGCTCTCTGGGGACAAGAGCAGAAGCTCTCGCTGTGGCTCAGGCTGATGGGCATTTTGTCCCTAGAACATGTTGAGTACTATTAAACAAACAAAACAGTAACCTATTGTAGCTTGTTTCCTTGGAAGAGTGAAGTTGACTCTTAGAGGGCCAACATGCTGCAAATCTGGCCGAGAAGACTTTCAAATGGGTTACTGATGTGTTTGAGGAACACATCTTGCTCATAAATTTTAACGTTCCCAGAGAAGTGCCTATCTTGGTTATTTTCCATCTGCTAGATACATGAGATTGTAAAGCACAGTTATGGCAAATAAACAGATCAAGGAGGCACAGTTGTCACTCCAGAACTTAGACCATGAGAGCTGAGCAGAGAAGATGACTCGTTCCCATCACCTGTACACCATCATGTCCAGGCTCAGTGACTGTCCCCTACCTTCCCAGGCTGCCAGCAGCAGTGTCCCAGGAGCTTAGGTTTTACATTTTCTTGTGTTAAAAAGTATAGAACAAAGACTGCCCAACCTCTTTCTCTCACTGCCCTGGACTGCTTTTTCTTTTCTCCTTAATTGGGGTTTTTAAAGACAACTATGGGAATCGTACCCATCCCAACTCCAGCTGGGCAGGGGATCCTCACAAGGGTATTGTTTACACCCAAAAGAGTCTCATTTACACTCAAGAGAGGGATACACACCTACAGACAAATCCATTTTGCTGCTTGGATTATCTTCAGTTTGACTCTGAAAAATAAAGCACAGGTGGGAGAGAATTAAAGGCGCAGGTATCTGAATCAGAGAGCCACAGCCTACATGGGGCCCTATGCAAGGTCCTCTAAGGAAATGTCAACCAGGAATGAGGACCCTTAATGCTCCATGTCCATGTACAATTTGCCTCTGTAAATCTGTGCACAGAAAAGGACCTACACAGTTGCCTGGAAAAATTAACCAGTCCTCAAGCTCCAGCCGGCCCAGGATCTAATTCCCTGACCGGCTGCCAAATGATGACAACTTCTTCTCGTGACTTGTCAAGTTGTCAAGCCTTGAAATGTGCAGCCAAGTCAAGTCACTTGTCTTTTGGCAATCAGGGACAGGGTGTCCCTACACGTTCCCAAGTGATATGGAAATCAGCAATTCTGTGAGAATTCCCTTTCCTGGTTCTACATTGCTGCTGTCTACAACTGACAATGTGACAATGGTCTAAGACCTGCAGGGTCCGACTCCTCCTTCCCTGATCTTCTAAGCAAAAGGACGCAAAGACCACACACTTCAGAGAGGCTGACCTGCTTTCTAGACAAGAGCAGAGAAACAGTACTGCTTACCCCAAAAAGTGAGGAACATGGCCTTACCAGTTTTAAATCTGTAACCCTACTGTACATGCAAAGGTCCTAAACTGTATATTGAAGCTAAGAGTTAGGAGCATAAGAAAAAACAGCATAACCACGAAACTTACCAGCAATCCCATGTTTGAAAACTGTTTGGCAAGAGGATTCATCCAGGAATCGTTGTTACCTCCTTTTAGTGAGCACTACAGAAACAAAACGTGGAACCTCAGAGGCAAAGAATTTATCTCAACCTCTTCTATGTGCTGCAAAAAGGCAGACTGAAAGTGGACAACTGAGAGTTTATCTTCCAGAATCTTAACTTTTTCTAACTACAGTTGCTTTGATGCTTTGTGTTTAAATGAATAAGGCCAAGCTGGATCTTTGTTTTCATTCTCAATTGACTCAATACACTGAACTGGAATTAACTAGAAAACCACATGGTTGACTGCTGTTTCTTTTTAAATAGGAGGAAGTGGGATTTCACTTCTGCTCTGCTCTCCTGGTAACCTATCTGGTTTCTATCCTGAGAAAAGGTAGTCTGGTGCCAGTGCACAAGATGGACAGAATCCTACTCGAAGGCCAAGTGGGAGACACGATTCCCCACCCTCCGGGATGAGGCAGGCAGAGGTGGGTTCTGGCTTCGAATGAAACAAGCTGGTTTCTTCACTGAAACAAGGCACCAAACACCACTGGCCTTATTAGGGCAGCTGATGGACCCACGAGTGACATTTGGTGAGGATGGAGATATCTGTGCACCTTGCATATCCTTCGGGCAAAAATTCCACATATCGTGATGCTATCAAGTCAATATTGCTATTCTTGAAACTGAGGAGTTATTTATTTAAGTTTAGTGGCAGGTTCTAAGGTTAAAAAAAATCCTCAATGAAGGGAAGGGGATAGGGAGTCATTACTAACAGGCACAAAGTTATAAACTTTGGAAATGATGCAAAGAGCTCCTTAGAGAGAGGGCGGTGATGGTAGCCTGCCAACATGAATAAACTTCATGCCACTGCACTCTACACATTGAAATAGTTAAGGCGACCAATTCAACGGTGAGTGCATTTTATCACAATTTTGTTAAGGTCCTTTGTATGAAAGGTCAGAATGACTGGGCTGGAGCTACAACCCTTAGTTCCCAATTAATTAAATTGTGGGCGTCACCTCAGTGGGTGATTTACAAGTGCCTCTCATTCAGTTAATTTCGTTTCATTCCTAATTTGTAAATAAGCCAAAGAAAGTCAAAAAAGCAGACCAGATGACTCAGAGTACTAAGAATGCTGAGAAGTTTACTGAATAATTCCTTTTGTGAACAAAGCAACAAAACAAAAGCTGTTCAAAGAGGGAAAACCATAAATGGCTTCTGAAACAAAACGTCTCTAATGGAAAACAAACTGTATTCTTATGCTAGAACAGAAAGCCGGGGCCTTCAGCTAATTGAATATCCTTTAGGTCAAAGGGACGATGGCACCTCCCCAGGCACCGGAGACCATCAAAGATGGCATGTGGAATTTGAAATGTAGACGTCTCAGCTGCGAAGGGCTTCCTCGCAGAGCAGGCTGCTGGGCTGAGACCAACTCCATGCATGCCTGCATCTTATTTCTACCATTTTATTTGTGGATTGGGGGAAAAAAAAAACAACAGAGAGAGTGTGTCTCTGCCAAGTTAGTGGTTCTGGTTTTAAAAAAGAAACTACTGGGGCCCGAAGTGGTAGCCTAGTGGTTAAAGTCCTTGCCTTGAATGCACCGGGATCCCACATGGGCGCCAGTTTATATCCCGGTGACCCTGTTTCCCATTCAGCTCCTGCTTGTGGCCCGGGAAAGCTGTCAAGGATGGTTCAAACCCTTGGGACCTTGCATCTTCATGGGAGACCTGGAGGAAGCTCCTGGCTCCTGGCTTTGGACCGGCTCAGCTCCAGCCGTTGCAGCCACTTGGGGAGTGAAATCAGCAGACAGAAGATCTTCCTCTCTGTCTCTCCTCCCCTCTGTATGTCTTTCTAAAGAAAATAAATAAATATTAAAAAAGAGAGACTACTGTTCTAGATTAAAACCAAAGTCCTCATCCAATTATTCAAGTCCAGGGGGAAGTGAACTACGGCAAGGCGCGGAAGATGGCATGAACTCACAGGCCGCCGCGGGAGGGACAGCACTGCTCAGCTGCACGGCAGGGCTGCGCGCGGGAGAAGCGCTCTGTGCTCTGCAATTCCCCAGATCAAAGAAAACCAAGTCGTGCTGGTCATGAGGAAGCCAGCATCATTCCTTTGGCTTTCTGTCTACACACTCACGGGAGTGACTCTCAGGGCGGCTGTGCTCTGAGACTTCAACAAATTACCAGAATGTAGAAATTAGAAAACATCCCACGTATGTATTAAAAAAAAAAAGATCTCATTTTACCTACAGCTTCACAGTCAGGGAATGCAAGGTTTCTAGGTCATGGGAAAGGGAGATGTGAGATGAAAGGCAAGCAATTATTGGTCTGTAAGGAAATACTTTCCTCCTTAATGACCCCAGCCAGATGCCTCCCTCCTTCCAGGACTCAGCTGTCCCTACTGGCTTCTAAGAACGAACGCGCAGGCACAGAACCCCCAGCCTGTTACCTTCATTTGCTTCTTTCCTCCTTGTCCCCAGCTGGCTGAGCTGTGGGAGGAAGTGCTTCCCTGAGAGCCGGTGGTGTTCCAGACTCCTCCATCCTCCTCCTCTTCCCAGCTGGGATGGCGAGTTCCTGCCACTGGCCCGTCACTCTCCCCCCAGCCGTCTTGCATAGATTTGGAATCTTTAAGAAGAGAAATGTATCAAAGCTTTGCAGCAGCCAACAAACGTATATAAATGCAACAATAACCAGAATGTCCACTCCCTGCAGACTGAGCCTGCGTGCATCTCAGTAAGGCTGCCTGGCCTTCCCACAGGGAGAGACTCTAGTGAGCAGGGAACACAGACAGTGAGCAGGGACAGAGAGCCAGAACCCCCACATTCTGGTCCAACATTGTTCCTCTTGTAACAAGTTAACCGGAAATGCAAAATTGATTATGCTTATGAGAAACTTTACATCCAAATTACGAGAAATCTGCTCCCCTTAACAAGCACAGCTTACTGTGGTCCTAATCTCACTCTCCTAAGTTACTTCTTACTCTTCTACATAATGGTCCCTGTAAATAAGAGGCATCACTGAAAACAAAGAAATTTCATTTGGGGTGAGTCACTTACAAAAGAAAGTAATATGAAAAGGGGAAGAAAAAAAAAAGAAAAATTTGTAAGATAACTTGAAATACCAACACTGGTTAAAGAAGAGGAATTCACGGCTGGCACAGTGGCATAGCACACTAAGCCTCACCCTGTGGCACCAGCATCCCATATGGGTGGTGGTTCAAGTCTCGGCTGTACCACTTCTCATTCAGCTTGGGAAAGCAGTTGAGGCTGGCCAAGTCCTTGGGTCCCTGAATTCATGTGAAGACCTGAAGAAGTTTCTGGCTCCTGGCTTTGAATGGGCCCAGCACCAGCCATTGTGGCCACTTGGGGAGTGACCTAGTGGATGGAAGCTCTCTCTCTCTCTATCTCTCCTGATTTCTCTGTAAATCTGTCTTTCCAACAACAATAAATAAATCTTCAAAACAAAAGATGCAATGATTTTACCTAACAGAATCATCTCTAAAAAATACTAATAAAAAATAACACATAATATTAAAGCTGCATAAAATGATGAAGGATAATGAATTAATGTTCTTTGCCTACAGCCTGTCCACACCTTCTCTTTACCTAGTGACAGGAAGTTCATGGAAGTCATTCAATTTTGACAGCTTCGTATCAAGAGTCTGGAGTCCAGGAATCTCTCCAGGCTGCACCTTGGGCCGGACCAGTGACAGCCACGAAGGAAACTCCAAGAATATCAGGCACAGGGCAACTGTCACTTCTTCTTTTTTAAAATTTTTTTAAAAAAATTTTATTGGAAAGGTAGATGTACAAAGATGAGGAAAGACAAAGAGGAAGATCTTCTGTCTGATGATTCACTCCCCAAGTGGCTGCAACAGCTGGAGTTGTGCAGATTCGAAGCCAGAATACTGGAGCCTTTTCCGGGTCTCCCACATGGGTGCAGCGTCGCAAAGCTTTGGGCTGTCCTCCTCTGTTTTCTCAGGCCACAAGCAGGGAGCTTGATGGAAAGTGGGGCTGCCAGCATTAGAAGCAGTGCCCATCTGGGAACGGTGCTTGCCAAGGTGAGGACTTTAGCCACTAGGCTACTGTGTCAGGCCTAGCAGCTGTCTCTTTTAACATGGCCCTCCAGCCCAACAAGGCCAGGGCCACATGGGGCTCATCCCAGAATGGAGGGCAAGGTTGTTATGCTCTCTGCCACAGGACTGTTTCCTCTTGCTAACAGGACTATAAATCTATATAGTCACATTTTATGTGTATAGGATAATTTACATTATATAATCCTACACCTTAAAGCATATACTTGTTAACCAATAAGAATTAAAAGCCCAATAATGGGCCTGGCGTGATGGCCTTCTGACTAAATCATTGCCTTGCACACATGGGGAGCCCAAATGGGCACCGATTTGCGTCCTAGCTGCTCCACTTCCTCTAGCTTCCTGCTTGTGGCCTGGGAAAGCAGTACAGGATGGCCCAGAGTATTCATGACCTTTTGGGGAGTGAACCAGTGGATGGAAGACTTTGTTTCTTCTTTCTGTAAATCTGCCTTTCCAGTAAAAATAAATATATATAAAAAATAAATGCACTGACCCATTCATAAGGTCACCTGATGACCTTTCATAATGACCCAACTGACTTCACAATAAAAACCATAATGGAACTAACACCTTCATAATGAGCTGCTTTGTTTTTTCCTTCAAAGAAATTCATTATTTTCAGTCAAGTCTGAGTTAATTTGTTTAGCACATAGAAATCACACATTAATCTGTTGAAAGATTACTGTATAATAAAAATCAATTAAAATTTTTAAAATTTATTTGAAACAGTTATAGAAAGAGAGGGAAGGGAACGACAGACAGAAAAAGATCTTCCAGTTGCTGGTTCACTCCCTAAATGGCCACAATGGCCAGAGCTAAGCCAGGAAGAAGTCAGGAGCCAGGAGCTTCTTCCAGGTCTCCCATGCAGGCATGGAGCCCCAAGTGCTTCAACCACCCTCCACTGCTTTTCCAGGCACATTAGCAGGGAGCTGGATTTGAAGTGGAACAGCTGGGACTTGAACACTGGCACTGCAGGTTGTGGCTTTCCTGCTATGCCACACTAGTGGCTTCTAGGCAGGCAGCACTGCATTTTTTTCTTTAAAAAAAAAAAAATCACTGAAAAGGCGAATTCTGTATAAACTGCTGAAAGTTAGTTCGTTTGTTGACCTATAAACTTCGATTTCACTGTAGAAAAATAATATAATCCAAAGACAGCAAAATGAGTTGCTCATACAGAACAGTGTTATTTTTTATGATTTAAAGCTTTCTAAATGGATGGGTTTAGGCATGAAGTAATTGTAAGATTACTTAGGGGCCAGCTATTGGCAAGTGGTCACGTGACCATTCCGCAACACCGGCATTCTATATGAGTAGCAGTTTGAGTCTAGACTATTCCACTTCCAATACAACTCCTTGTTAATGGCCTGGAAAAGCAGCTCAGTGCTTGGGCCCCTGCAGCTATATGGGAGACTCAGATGAAGCTCCTGGCTCCTGGTTCCTGGCTCTGGCTCAGCCCATCTCAGGCTGTTGTGGCCTTTTGGGAGTGAACCAGTGAACTGAAGGTGAGTAGCAGATGGAAGATCTCTCATTCTCTTTTTCTCTTTTTCTCCCTCTCTCTTTGACCCTGCCTTTTAAAGAAAATAAACAAACCCAAAACAAAACAAAGCACTGTATACCCACACAAGAATCAAGGAGTAGACAATGGAGCTATATAGATAAAGGGGAGGAATTCATGTTTTTGAAATGCAGTTCTGTTACACAGGTCTGAGTGTGAATTTCTAGAATAAGTTGTCACTCACTTCCCTTTACGTGGCTCTGTTAAGGGGTCTAAGTATTATGAGAAGAGAAGAGAAGAGAAGAGAAGAGAAGAGAAGAGAAGAGAAGAGACGAGACGAGACGAGACGAGACGAAATGAAAAAACGAAAAAGAAAAAAGAAAAGAAAAGGAGATTCGGGGGTTGGTGCTGTGAAGTTGCAGCTTGTGAGGCCAACACCAGTCCATGCCTGAGCGGCTCTACTTTCTCTTCTTCTTCTTTTTAACAGATTTGCTTATTTTTATTGGAAAGTAGACATACAGAGAGGAGGAGGAGAAACAGAGAGGAAGATCTTCCATGTGATGATTCACTCCCCAAGTGGCCACAACGGCCGGAGCTGAGCCAATCCGAAGCCAGGAACCCTGAGCCTCTTCCAGGTCTCCCTCATGGGTGCAGTGTCCCAAAGGATTGGGCCATCCTCGACTGCTTTCCCAGGCCACAAGCAGGGAGCTGGATGGGAAGTGGGGCTGCTGGGATTAGAACCAGCACCCAAATGGGATCCCGGTGTGTGCAAGGCAAAGATTTTAGCTGCTAGGCTACTGGGCCGGGCCCATGGCTGTTCCACTTTCAATCCAGCTTCTTCACAATGGCCTGGGAAAAGCAGTGGAAGATGGTCCAAGTGTCTGGGCACCTGCCTCCTAAGCAGGAGACTTGGCTGAGACTCGCAGTTCCTGGTTTTATGCTTGTCCAGCTCTGGCTGTTGCAGCCATTTGGAGAGCAAATCAGTGAATGGAAGATCTCTGACTCTCTCATCTTTCCCTCTCTGGTAATTCTTTCAAAATAAACAAAGAGGGCCCGGTGCGATAGCCTAGCAGCTAAAGTCTTTGCCTTGCACACACCGGGATCTCATATGGGCTCTGGTGCTAATCCCGGCAGCCCCACTTCCCATCCAGCTCCCTGCTTGTGGCCTGGAAAAGCAGTCGAGGACGGCCCAATGCATTGGGACCCTGCACCCGTGTGGGAGACCCGGAAGAGCTCCTGGCTCCTGGCTTTGGATTGGCTCAGCTCCAGTCGTTGCGGCCACTTGGGGAGTGAATTATCAGATGGAAGATCTTTCTCTCTCTCTCTCCTCTTTGCATATATGCCTTTCCAATAAAAATAAATAAATCCTTAAAAAAATAAACAAAGAAACCTTAAACACACATACACACTTATCCAAACATTTTCTCTTGCTCAAATTTTAAGCATTTCATTATATAACCAAAAGATAATGCCTTAAATACATTATATGGCAGAAAAGAGATGTTAGAACACTCTAAGGACAGTTAAAGCCAAGTGGAAATGGGCACTTGGCATTGTATTTTTCAGTTTAGGGACTCACAATGAGACATTCCCTAGCACGATTCTTCAAAGACTTGAAAACAACCACACTACACAGAGCCAGCCAAATGAAGGGCAGCTTCGACTCTCACTGATTATGAATGAGTGCCATGTTCTTCATTTGAAAAACTGAAACGAGGGAATCTTTGTGAAGGTCAACAACTTGGGAGAGTTAAGTGAATGGGTCTGAGAAGAGGCCCCAAGGCACAAGGCAGGTCTGCAGCGAGGAAGGCAGAGCAAGGCGAGGCTCACAGTGCACGTTCAAAACTCTGACTTCAGACACAAAAGGGTAAAAACGTAAAACGGACATGGGAGCATGCTTAAATTTACTGGGCTAAAAATCAACCACATCAAAGTCATAATTCTGGCTAGGTACCAGGCCTAATTTAAAACAAAATCAACAACATGTACTTCTGACTTTTAGTTCATTATAAACATTGCAGTATATGCCAGCCCAAGCAAGCACCACTGCTATTAACTATTTAATGTTAGAGGCCCATAACCTCATTGAATCAAATTGAACATCAAATAGTCCTCATCAAAATGTCTTACTCCCGAATTGACGAAGACCCCCCTCCCACCCTTTCAAAAAGTGAAAGTGTGTGCACTCACTGGGTTTCGTGGCGTTGGGAGCGCTGGTGGGTGCGTGTCCCCAGCCCGTGGCTGCAGCTCCTGTGTCATCCACCTCGCCCCACCCAGGACTGCTCTCGCTGGGCTCACCCCAGGCTGATGTGCCGTTATCTGGAGCAGGGGCTGTGCTTTTGCTCCAGACTGTAAGGAAAGGAAAAGCATCGCTAGGGATGTTTGAGGAAACACTGCAAGACGCTAGGGGTGACGGGCAGCGTGGCCACAAGCTCATCCCTGCTCTGTTGGCTACAGTGCAAATGCCTTCCACCCCCAGAGAGGGCACGTGCAATATCACTTTTGAAAAGTCAAATGCATGAAGTTTGACTCTGTAGCTCTGTGAGGAGAATTTCAGCATGGACAGACTTGTTACAATGTATGGAATGACAGTACAGCAGGATTCACCGTCTCACTGTTAGGACAAACTAGGTGGCTGCCTAACCACCTATCAAAAAACTGAAACAAAACAAAATAGCAATGGTTATACCAATGGCTGATCACCATAAAGAGAATTACAAGGCAGAGCTGTAAAAGTCAATGTGGAAAACTTGCAATCAGAATGAAACCTGCCTATAGAAAGTCTGCACCTTCTCTGAGTCTTACAGGACATGGGTTTTGCTGTAGGCAGGAACAAAATTTCTGAGAGCAACATAAACTTCTGAGAGATTTTCTATGGGGAGAGACCCTAGGGAATCAGATTCTTTGCTTTTTTTGAATAGCAGGAAGGTTTTAACTACATGAACGTAACCTTGCTTCAACGTTAGTGGGTTTCGTTCTGCACAGAGTTAAGGAACAGTCTTCACTCCCTTCCTCACTCTTCTCAACACTAGAAAAAACGAACTACACCCTGTTTAAAGACAATCATTTTCTACGTGGCCTTAAGCAAATTCATTGAACACTAGGCTCACTTTAAGGAGTGGAAAACTGATCATTAATGTTTCAAATAACTTCAATTACAAATGACTCAGAAGGGGCATCACCTTGATTTGTTGCTCTTTCTGTGGACACTCAAGTCAAGGATAATTCACCCCAAACTAAGAATGGCTTTCCTATTGCCGTGCTTAACTCACAGGATACGATCCTGCCTGCTGAATCTGAGCATCCGATTACACAACAAAGCTAATGATGTTCCCTCCTCCCGCACCAATCTGAAAGCAGATTAAAACCTTCTGAGCCCAGCCTAGTCACAGCACTGCAATGGTGATGGCAGCTGCCTTTGCTGGGGAGAGAAACACAGCTAAAGCGCCCATGGGGTGAATTCAGCTGGAAATCCCAATCAGCCACACAGACTAGGCGCTGCTTTAACTCTTGATTCTAAAACCTACAGCACAGTTTGTTTAGCAAGATGCAGGATAATACAACCTGGGGGATTAACACGAGATTGCCACCTTTTTGTTTGGCCAGGCAACAGCACGAGTGTTTGACACAGGTTCTGTTGGCAACACTGAGTAACTGCACCTTTATAAAGACTCCTGGGTCTAGGATTTCTTTCCTTCATCAAAACCTGTTGAGAACACGCCACTGCTTACCTGATGCTGATTTATTGGTCATCGGGGTGGGCAGGTTTGGCTCGCGAGGTGCAGGGCCCCCCTGGGAATTCTTATCCCACAGATTCACATTCTTGTAGTTGTAACTGTTGGGGTCGCCCCAGGCAGAGGTGCCATCATCAATGTCCATCTTCCGACTGATGGACTGTGGGGAGGGCTCTTCCCAACCGCTGGGCTCCTCATCCTTGGGGGTTGTGGGCTGCGGCCCACTGCTCCAGCTCGAGCTGGAGGGTCGGATGTTGCCTGGAGGTGGTGGGGGTGGGCCTCCCCAGGAGCCCGAGGCCTCTGGCTGTGGTGGTGGCGGCTGCTGCTGTGGTTGCTGCTGCTGTTGGTGCTGTTTATTCCAGGAATTGGGCTGCCTGCCGCTCTCACTCCACGCCGGTGACCTTTTGCAATCCTCCCAGCCACCTTTGGAAGCAAGGCTTGCGTTCCCACCATTACCCCATGTTCCGATTTCATTCTGCCCTCCTTCGCCCCACCCGGACACAGGCTTACTTGCGGAACTTTCCCAATTGCTGTTTTTTGCTTGATCAGCTTCCTCTCCCCAGCCATTCTTTCCTGAGGCCCATCCTTGATTAGGCTGGCGCCCTGCTCCCCACCCCTGATCCTTGCTGGAGTTGTCATTCCAGGAGGACGGTGTCTTCTCATCCGGTCGGCCTCCTCCCCAGCTGGAAGAGTTGTTGTTCTTGTAGTCATTCCAGCCTCCTGTGTTCTTGGGGTCTTTCCACTCTGCAGGGCCTGAGAGCTCCCCCCATCCAGACTTCATTTGATTGCTTTGGCTGGGTGCGTCTCCCCAGCCCCCTGAGTTCTTGGTCTGTGTGGCAGCGCTCTCCCACCCCTCAGTTCCTTTGTCAGATTTCCCCTCGGGCCTTGGCACCTCTTCAATATCCCACACTGTGTCCTGCTTAATTTGAGTTTGGCCCCAGCCAGTGTTTGAGAGCACCCTGGGGTCCAAATCAGTTCGGCTCAAAAGAGTCTGCAAGACAGCCTGACAATCAGGATGTGTGGGCCGGTACGACCGACGGCCAGAGTTATGACTGTCACCACTTCCTGCTCTGTGGTTGCTTCCAGTGCTCTGACCTCCAACTTCACTTCCCGTGGAGCTGGAAGATCTTCCCCAACAGGGAGCCTGGGCATTGCCTTGGTTTTCAGGGAGGGGGTGGCCCTTTTGATTGTCCCATGCTCCAGTGCTAGAATTTGGTTGGTTTGGACCACTCCATTCTCCAATTTTCAATTCCTCAGACCCAGTCGGCTGTTTCCATTCTCCCTGAGAGACCCCGGATGCCATTTTGTTCCCTTCACCCCACTTGTTGTCATTAGAGTCCTGAGGGCCAAAGTTCCAGGACCCACCCGTAGACCTGTTATTGTTGTCCCAGGAGTCATTTTTTGACCCAGATGATTTCTGAACAGGAGCTCCTTTCCAGGAGTCCTCTCTATCTTTTCCATTGTTCCCATTGTTTCCAGAATTGCTTTGTCCAGAGACTGTGTCAGTTCCAGAAGGCCCCCTAGCTGCACCCCAGGATCCAACACTCCCAGCCTTTCGCTCTCCAGTGCTTTGTGAAGGGGCATCAGTGCTCCTGGAGGTGTTCCCCAAGCCCATTCCAAAGGACATTCCCTTACTCTCCATGGGGTTTGGTGAACTTAAGTTCAAGGAGTTAGTGTTTCCATTTTTTGGTCCATCAGTGTTATGAATTTGAGCCTGTTCTCTGCCAGAGACAACAAAGTTAACACCCGCATTTTCCATCTTTGACTGCTGTTCCCTGGATGCCTGACCTACTGTGCTAACCTGTGCACTGGAATTACTTGTGTCCGTTTCCAATGCCCCTTTCCTAGAAGTTCCTTCTTGGACCAGTGCTGGCCAGGCAGATGGGTTGCTATTTGGGTTAAAGTTGCTGAAACCAGAGCCAGGTCCAATTCTATCCTGACCACTTGCATTCCTCCAATTCCCTAGCCCACCATTGCTCTCCGCAGTAGAGGTGGACGGTTGAGCAGATTTAGCCTTGGGGTCAGATTTCCAGACCCCAAGGTTACATTCGTTTCCGGAACTTGCAGACTGGCACTGGCTCCCTTTGCCTTTGTTACTAGTGGTGCTTCCTGGCAGAGTGCTCTTCTCAGAGCCAGGGTTCGAGGCACTGTTGTTATCGGTGGTATTTTCGGAAGAAGATTCAGTGTCTTTGCTGGCAATACAAGGCCACTCTTCCATGTTAGACCCGTCTACAATCACCTTGTCCCAGGCGTGAATTGGGTTGGGGGAGGCGCCGTTGTTGGAGGAGGCTCCAGGGCCCCAAGTGGGATTTGCATAATTTGAAGCAGCAGCACCTCCAAGGGTTGACTCTGGGAAAGAGATCACCTCATCAGTCACGGCTTCACGTGCATTTCTCATTAATACCTGGAGTTCACACTGTGCCAAGGAGAGCTCGTCCCCTATCCCTGTACTTGACTGCCCGTCTTGACCAACTGTGTCAGTATCACAACTGTCTAGGTCATGTCCTTTCTGGCATCTGTCCAGTCTCCTAGCTGTTAAGGTAGCCTCGGACAGCTCTCAGAGCAGACTCCTTGCCATTCCTTGGGGGCAGGGAAGGGCCTTCTTGTGTCTACCCAGATTTAGTCCTCATCTATAGTCTGAGTACTTGTGGCTGAGTACCACTGCTGCATGGAGAGCCTTCAACAGTTTCTTAGAACAGAATTCACACCTTGGCCTGGAGCTTCGTCAACACGACCCGCAACATGGGCCAACCAACCTTTCTAGTCTCGTCATCCCTGACTTTACATGGAGGCTCATGGTCCATGTCACTTGTCATTCCACAGCTTGGGCCTTTTCACCCTGACACCATCCTGTGCTGGCATTTACTTTCTCCTCCTGAATTCACACAGTGACACTGATTCATCTCTCTTGAGTTATTTTTCCCTAAGAGGCTGTTTTTGAGCTCAGCATCTGAAAATAATCTCTCCCTGCCCTGAATGATTGTGCTTAATGCACTGTATCCACATCTTTCCTTTCCTACTTCAGCTGCCTTTTCGGCAGAGACTCTGTTTTGCTAGTGTTTAAAGTGCACAGAGTAGTCAGTGTGATGTGTCCCGGAAACACCTGCTGTGTGCTCACTGAGTGAGATGCAGGAGACACATGGGCACGAATCTGACAGGGCTCCTAACCCCTGGGAACTTAATCAGATAAATTAACCTAACTCAGCAGCTGCTCTGCTGTTTACTATATGTGGTGGGAAGAAAGAACATTTTAAACTTATTGTAGCTTCTTACTCAAGCAGCTTCACATCAGTGTGAAGCTGAAAAAGCATCACACAGAGTTGTATGAAGGCAAGGAAACGCAGATTTCCGTACTCTTGGGATGCAGAGGTGTCCTTTGCTTTTAGCAATGTCAATAAGCAACTGAGTGGTTCCATCCTACGTCTTCATCAAGGCCTGGCTACACCAGGCTGCGGAAGTGCCCAACAAGACTGCTCTCCACACGAGGGGTCAGCACAGAAAGGCTACTTGCCAGGCCCTCCTCCACCTGCTCTGGCCAACCTCAGCAGCATGCCTGTGTCATCACAAGGTTCCCCTCCATCCTTACTCTGCACACAATCAAAAACTGACAGAACTGTCTATGCAATTCTTTGTTCAAACTCAGTGTGTTCTTTGTTCAAATTCAGGCCATTAATAAATTGTCCTTGCCAATGCTTGATTGTGTTCAAGCTCTCAATTTTAATATAGCTTTCAAAGACACCTTAAGAGATAAGCTGTTATCTGTTAATAACCCTAAAAAGGGAAGAGAGACTTGAAGTTCTTGGATGTGGGTTGACACTTACCCAAGCCCTCAAAACTACTCACAGAGCATTGTGGGAAAAGATTGCTCAGAGCTACACAACAGTGCCTAACGGAGCTCAAAATCCAGGGCTTTTGAAAGAAGAACATTTAAAAAATGTAATAAAAACTGCAGAAGGGTACATGATTTGTTACTTAGGCCTGCACTATAACCCAACAAGTCATGCTCTCCTCACTCAGAGCTGGAATGTTACTCCATGCAAGTCCCTGAACACACGCTCGCGTTGCGAACAGAACAGTGGGAGCTCGGACTGTGAATGCCTTGTCCAGAAGAGGAAGGGGCATCTGTGGAGTGAGGGCCAGCAGCAGCTGTGCCAGCCTCTTGCATCCAGGGTACAGGACTCTACGGCTCACACTCTGAAAGCCGCCCTCCCTGACTCTAACAGGCACCCTCCGTCAACTTCTCATGTGCAGAGGCAAAGAAGCCCCCGCTTCCTCCAAAGGCCCAGAACTGGGGGCCACAAGGCTGCCTTACCTGACGCAGTCCCACTCTCGCTCTGCAGCAGCGTCCCTGTCACTTGTGCGTTGTTTGGGTTTGCTCCAGGTGCTGTGCAGGGAGGAGGCCCTGCCCCGCCCCCCAGGAGCATGCAGGACGGCGGAGGGGGCTGTCCACGCTTCAGTAACACTTTGTGGTCCTGCTGGCAACGGAATCGCGGCGGCACCTCCCGAGGCATGTAGCGGGCGGCGCTTGGCGGTTGTCCGTTCGGCACTGCCACCCTTTTGGCATTGTTGCCACCACTGACTGGTGGCGATGGGGAGCTGCCAATCGGGCTGGCGGCCGTTGGTTGGCTTAGACTTGGTTTCGTCACTTCGGGCACTGAAAGAAAGAGGATGGGAAATGAGACCCAGTTTTCTCAAGATCATCTTTAAGAAAAGTTACATGAGATCCATTCTAAGGAGACTCCATGCTCCAGGGATATTGTTGGCTCAATTCCTGTAGCACCTGCAGCCGACTGAAGGCTGGGGTGGAGGTGACAGAGGCTCAGAGCCAGCATGACTAGGACTGCATCCCACTCTTGAGCGGAGGGAAGCAGCTCCAACAGCTCCCACCAACAGCAAGCGGCAGGGTCAGGAAGGCTGCCTGGGCGCACAAACCTCTACGGCAAAGCCCTTCCTGACCAGGCCAGGCCCCTAGGCCAACGGCCCCTTCCCTCAACTGCATTCTGAGAGAAGCTAACTCAGTGACCCCTTTCCTGCAGTCCTCGAACCTGCCATCCATCTCAGCCCACCACAAACTTTCACACTGTAGTTCTCTGCCAACAGCCCTCCCCGCCTCTTCCCACTGTTTCTCAGGGGCAGGAATCCACTCTCCATCCTCTTTATTCCCAGGGTTCAGACAAGGCCACTCTAACAATAGTGCAGGCCTATAGAATCTCAGAGCTCTACCTGGTTTCAGATTTTAAAGCTACTCTCAGACTTCATTGCCCCACTGTCTATCAGAAACATTTGCATATCTTTTTTGCCTTTATTTAATCATTTATTCATTCATTTCTAAAGAAAAGGTGTTTGGCCCCGGTGCGGTAGCCTAGCAGCTGAAGTCCTTGCCTGGCACGTGCTGGGATCCAATATGAGTGCCGGTTCTAATTCCGGCAGCTCCATTTTCCATCCATCTGCTTGTGGCCTGGAAAAGCAGTCAAGGATAGCCCAAAGCCTTGGAACCTTGCACCCACGTGGGAGACCTGGAAGCAGCTCTGGGCTCCTGGCTTCAGATTGGCTCAGCTCTGCCTGTTGTGGCTGCTTGGGGAGTGAATCAATGGACAGAAGATCTTCCTCTCTGTCTCTTCTCCTATCTACATATCTGAATTTCCAATAAAAATATAATAAATCTTAAAAGAAAAAAAAAAGAAAAAGGGTTTATCAGAATCGGCAATAATGGTGCAGCACGCTTATTCTCTGCCCTGCAGCACTGGCATACTCACATGGACACTAGTTCATGTCCTGGCTGCTCCACTTCCCATCCAGCTCCCTGTTTATAGCTTGGGAAAGCAGCAGAGGATGATCCAAGTCCTTGGGACCCTGTACTCATGTGGGAGACCCGGAAAAAACTTGTACTTCCCGGCTCTGAAACAACTCTGCTCTGGCCTTCATGGCCATTTGGAGAATGAACCAGTGAATGGAAGATCTCTCTTCCTACCTCTCCTTCTCTCTATATAAGATCTTCCAAATAATAATAATAAGTATCTTTTTAAGAAAGGAGAGGGAGGCTGTTGGCTCTTTATTTAAAACAAATCTAGACATCTTTCTTATCTACTTTAACTAATTTATTTTTTAATCTTGAGACCTGACCAGTGTTTCTGAGAAAATCTGCCAGAAGAAACTTTACAGATTCAACCCGTGAGCCTGATGACTCCCAAGTCCACTCCTACTATCCAGGGCCAGGGCGGCTTTGGGTTCAAGGGGGGCTGTACCTGCACGCCGCCCGTTTGAGGGATGTGACATGAGGAACCAGGGTTCACTGAACATCAGTGAGTACTGTGTGTTCCAGGAGGGAAGCACAGGTGCCTAAGTGATTCCCAGGAAGCCCCAGGTCCCGCCTCAGCCAGTGTGCAGAGGGTCCATCATGTGATGCGCACTAATATCAGCTACCGATGGAAAGTCCTGTAGTGTCCTCTGCATGACTTATAACAGCCAATGGAAAAAAATAACTGTGTCTGATCCTAGAAGAGCTAACAGCACACAGCATCTCCAATCTCCTTCTCTCGAGTCCTTTCCTTGTTTTTCTGAAGCCCAAACAGCCTTCCAGGCTGGAGGCTGACTGCACAGCATTCCTGGCACTTCTGCAACCAAGGGAAGCAGGTGGTCATCAGCCATGATGTAATGTTCCTTGCCAAATCTCCTCAGGGCACTCTCATTATCCCATCAGGGTTGCAGATTATGAAGTCATTAAAAGACGGGAACACATCTCCACTGCTTCCTTCCTTCCAATATGGAGCTCACTCTGCAGACAGGTCATTCAAAATTCCAGGGAATAGTCACAAGAGGTCTGAGACCAGGTCGGCTTTAAGCAGATGGTGCTTCTGAACCTGAGTGAATCCTTATCCCATCCTTTATTTATTTTTTTTTAAGATTTTTTTATTTTATTACAAAGTCAGATATACAGAGAGGAGGAGAGACAGAGAGGAAGATCTTCCATCCGATGATTCACTCCCCAAGTGAGCTGCAACGGCCGATGCTGTGCCAGTCCGAAGCCGGGAACCAGGAACCTCTTCCGGGTCTCCCACGCGGGTGCAGTGTCCCAAAGCTTTGGGCCGTCCTCAACTGCTTTCCCAGGCCACAAGCAGGGAGCTGGATGGGAAGTGGAGCTGCCAGGACTAGAACCGGTGCTCATATGGGATCCCGGGGTGTTCAAGGCGAGGACTTTAGCCGCTAGGCCACGGTGCCGGGCCAATCCTATCCTTTATGATGTCTTTCTGTGAAGCCAAGAACTGGAAGCATTTAAAGTCCAGCCAGAATCCTAGACACCAACTGGAGAGCCACCCATTTGTTGGGATGGAGGCGTAACACAACCTGATTCCCAAGGTTAATCATGAACTCTCAGAATCAGGCTACGGCCTCTTCAGGCTCCAGAATGGAAGATAACAAGAGAGAGAGATGACTGTTCAAGCTGAATACGTTACTTTTCAACCTCTCTCTTTTCTGAATGTGAACACCGGAGGTTATGGTGTAGATACTGCTAAACACAAGCTGCTTAGCTCTGGTTTTCCAGAGCAAAAGTTGGTGGCTTGGAGCAGGCACTGTAGCATACAAAGTAGGTGCTGCTCCACTTGATCTAGCTCCCTGCTGGCTATCTCAGGAAAGCAGCGAAGAGTGGCCCAAGTCCTTGGACCATGGCCACCCACGTGGGAGACCCCAAAGCAGCTCCCGGCTGCTGGCTGTGGCCTGATCCAGTTATGGCCATTCCAGTTATCTGGAGGGGGGTGACAGCTCTCTCTATGAAACTCTCACTTTCAAATAATAAATGAATCTTAAAAAAAAAAGTGTGGCTTAACCATGGTCTCAGTTATCATAGGGAAAAAAAAACACCTCAAAAACACTAGTATCCTATTTCTAATTTCCATTCATTTGCTTTTGAAATGAATTACATTCTCCATAATGTACTTTTAATGACCAAATTATCTCTCCCTCCCTGCTTCCTTTACCTTACAGCATTCTCACACTGTGGGGGCATTTCTGAAAATCATCAATAAGATGCTACATTTTCAGATAAAAGTATTCTTCAACTTCTGAAACAGGGAGGCTTCCAGTTTTTTGTGTGTACTTGCACAGCAACCCCAACAACTGCACTGGACTACTACAAACTATTTCCTGTGACTACTGCAACGATATTAAACATTTAAAAAATTAGAAATTCAGTGTTTCATTTTCATTTACTTATTTGAGAGTGTTGTGTGTGTGGAGAGGCAGATGGGGAGCCTACCAGCACAAGCTCTTCCATCCACTGACCTAAATGACACAATGAATGGGGCTAAGCAGGCCAAAGCCAGAGCCAGGAGCTCAATCCAGGTCTCCCCGCTGGGAGGCAAGAGCCCAAGCACTTGAGCCATCACTGCTGGCTGCCAGGACCTGGACAGCAGTACTGCACCACCCAGGCACTCTGACATGAGACATGGGCGTCCTCGCTAGCATCTGAACTGCTCTTAGAAACGCTTGTAAAGCAGCAGCTAAAATCAAACAAGGCCAGATGGAAAACCTTTAATTTCAGACTGATGACAAAGTGGTTGATGTGTATCCCACTACTTACAGTGACTCAAGCACGGTCTCACTCCCTCACTCCCAGTGACTCCTCACATAGCTCCATGGATTCTGCCCTGAACACCTTACCGCAGGCTTCTCTCATCAGAGCTGCCCGTCCAGGCGCACTCATTGCGCCTCTCCTGCGGCCTTGGACACTGCTAGGTACTCCTGCTGACGCCAGCTCCACCAGTGACCTCTTCAGCTCTTCCTGTCTCCCTATGTGGTGTCTCACACTCACAGTCTGAGATAAGCAAACCTTTTCTGCAAAGAGCCAGCTGGTAAATACTGTAGGTTTAACTAGCTGTAAGATCTTTGTCACCATTCAACTCAGTATCTGTAGGGCAAAAGCAGCCACAGACATTGTATGAACAAATGCCCGTGGCTGTGCTTCAGACAAGGAAACAGCAATTGCACGCTACTTCCACATGCAACTAAACATTCTGCCTCCCATCTTCTCCAGTGACTAGAAGACGCATGGATGGGATTCAGCCAGTGGGCCAGCTGCTGGTTAAGACGCTGCGTCCTTAGCTGGAGCTCTTGGGTTCACTTCTTGTCTCTGGCTCCACTAACTGGGCTCTTGTCCTCCCTGTGGAAGACCTGGACTGAGTTCCCACTGATGGATTTTGGACCAGCCCAACCCACTGCAGATATCTGAGGAGTGAACCACCAGGTGGGAATGCTCTCCCTCTCAAGTAAGCAAATAAAAAACAAAACAAAACAAAGCCATTCTTATTGATGGGCGAGTGGTGATCTGGCCCTTGGTCACAGTCAGCCACCTCTGCTTTTTTGACTATTCCTTTGGTCACAACTGAAAACTGCAATTTTGCATATTCCACAGCTGAATTTGGCTATGCAGCATGTCTTTTAAGCACACATCAATGTCAAAGTGGAACTGCAGCTTCACCGCTGGTTACTGGAGTACTGTTCTCATGCCTGGGCGTAAGTTCCTAAATCATTATCTCCTTCTCAGACCTCTTTTACCCTTTTTAATCTTGTTCTCTAGCCCAGAAATCCCATGTTCTTTCATCCCAATGAATGGAAATTGTGATTCAACCAGCAGTTTGAGTCAGAATTTTTCTCAATGTCTACTACCACACCATTATTCAATTAGCAATATGTTGAACTAATGCAGGTTTCCGATGTATTCCTGCCTATGTACCACCACTGCTTCGGACCAGGTTCAAGTCCCCCTTACCTCCCATGTGTAGTATTATTTTGTCCACTTATCTGAGCTACAAATTTTGCGATAACTCATAGTCACTCATTCTTAGAGGCAGCCAGTTCCCATGCAAACAAGTGGTTCTCCACCAATGTTACAACATACAGTTGTTGCTACAGGGTGTGAGGAATGTTACAAATAACGTTGTTTTAAGTTACTTGATTGGGAAAATATCTAGTATCCTTAAACTGGAGTACACTGAAAGTATCCCAACCATAACAACTCTCTTGCTGCAATATTCCTTTAGGAATAGGCTCCAAAGAAAAAGCTGGGGCCAGTGTTGTAGCCTTACAAATCAAGCCTCCATCTGAGATGCTGTTATGCCATGTAAGAATCAGCTTGTGTCCTGGCTGCTCTGTTTCCAACCCAGCTGCCTGCTATAGTCTGGAAAAAGCAAATGAAGATGTGCCTTGGCCACATGGAAGACCTGGGTGAAATTCTAGGCTCTTGGTTCCAGTGTGCCTTAGACATAGCCATTGCAACCACCTAGGGGGTAAATCAGCAGATGGAAGATCTTTCTCTCTGTCTCTTCTTCTCTCTGTAAATCTGCCTTTCCAATAACACACAATTTTTAAAAAACAAAACAGTTGAAAGACTCTGGTGCCCTGGGCTTACTGACCCCTTGGTAAAGTCTGTGTGTGTTCTGTTCAGTGATGCCTTCTATGACCCCAGAAAGACAAATGAGCCAAATGGCCACAACAACCAGCGCCGAGCTGATCTGAAGCCAGAAGCCAGAGGCCTCTTCCGAGTCACCCTGTGGGTGCAGGGTCCCAAGGCTTGGGCCATCCTTATTACCTTCCCAATCCATAAGCAGGGAAGTGGATGTGAAATACAGCAGCCTGAACACAAATCAGCACCCACGTTGGAAGCTGACGCTTGCAGATGGGGGATTAGCCAGTTGAACCATTGCAACTGTTAAACAGTTGAAAATTTCCTAAGATCTCTCAAGTGGGAAGCCCTTTCCCTTGGAACTAATCATCAAGTATTTAAGCCTTTCTGAGGCAACAAATTCCTTGACCAATGTGGCCCAGACACCACATGGTCTGAGGAGGTTAATCTCTGCTCCTTGGTACAGTGGGGTGCCTGTTGCAGGAACTATTCTCTTCCAGGTACTGCATCTCTGCTAGTGCCGGTTAAAATCATGTTAGTTTTTTATAAATCTGTCATTTCATATTGGTAATTCTCACCAAGACAACATCACTCTACCATAGCCAGGCACACTCTACCATCTTTTTAAGCAAGTATAATAACCTGCTTGTACAAATTCTGTCAAGCAATTTTTTCAATCCTAGCTGTTATCCTTTAACCTTGTTGCACTGGTCCTGCTACATCTTACATCAACTCATCACTTTTGATTTTAACATTCAACATAACAGGACACGAGCTTCTGCCTTAAGTGCTTTTTGTGCTCAGTGATCCGGGCAGCAAGGCCCGCTCTCACCCATGTCTTCATGTGATCTCTACTTGAAACCCCGCTTCAGTCTCTCCAAAGTCCTCACTCTTGGGGCTGGCGCTGCGGCACAGCAAGTTAAGTTTTTCCCATATAGGTGCTGGTTTGAGCTCCGGCTGCTCCACCTTCCACTCAGCTCCCTGATAATGGACGGAGGAGGCAATGAAGGATGGCCCAAATCCTTGGGCTCCTGTACCCACATGGGAGACCAAGTGAGAACTCCTGAGTTTCTGGCTTCAGCCTTGTCCAGCCCTGGCCATGGTGGCTACCTGGGGAATGAATCAGCAGATCTGCCTTTCAAATAAGTAAAACAAACCTGTAACAACAATAACAAAATCTTCTATTTTTTTAAGTAACAGAAGACAAAGAAAGAAAACACAATGAATCTGCTTTTTTTCCCCTGAAATACAGAAAATTCTTACCCCAGGTTTCTGTATACTCAAAGATTTATCTTCCCTTGCATCAATTATGGGGAAAACAGGGACAAGCAGGAGTTCAGGAGAGACTGCCTGAGGAAGACATCACCCTAGGAACAGGACCCAGACAAGCCACTGAGGACGAACATGGCACAGGGCCCCAGCAGGCCGCTGCCCTCCACGGACAGTCCGACAGGTAGCAGGGACAACTTTTATTTTTACTTCGTGCCTACTGCCAGGGGCTAACAATTCAAACCCATGAAGATTCAAAATAGGCTCTCTGCACACTTGAAGAATTTCTTGACTGGGGCTGAGGAGAGAGACTGTGAAGCTGCAACCTGTGCCATGGGATATGGGAAAGAGTGATGAGAAGGAAAATTCAGTAGTGAGTAAAAGGCAAGTCTTACATGAAGACTTTGGCAGAAAAAACAGCAATGCATCTAGGAATACACCAGGTTTAAAATAATTGAGCGAGAGAATAGAACGAAGGTCTAATGGGTTCTCAGCTTCCTGACAGACATCACATCTCAGACAGGGCGGCCTGAGTGCAGCATGCCAGGGCTTGGCCTCAGCAGCACTCAGCCTGAGGCAGGGCCTAGGGCCCCTCCCACCACGGTGCTGCAGCCTCAGAGCCAGAGACGCCCAGGCAAAGGCCAGCTTCTCATCTGCTGTTCCATAACCCATCAGCGTCCCGGCAACATAAATCCTCATGTGCCTGCCCTCTTCCTGGTGGTAGGTCTAGAAGGCATGGAAGCTGCAGCACTATGGCTAATGCCATGGTAAAGAGTAATTTGTACTTCAGACAAGTAATTTACAAAGGTGCTTTCAAAATGAAGGCCATCGCTAACTCGGGAACCAGCTGAATGTGTAAAGGGGAGACAACATTCTTCTCACTAGCCAATCAAACTCATGTAACCTAATCAGATCCCGAGCCTCCCAGCCGCCTCTGACGGGGTACTGATCCTCTTCCAGGATTCCCACATACAAGGGTCACCTGTATAGTTTTTCATCAGCCAAGGCCATGGCAGGAGGGAGGACTGGCTTTCTGGGTTCTGACAACTCTAATGCACACCTGACTAAGAAGCACGTATTTAGCTAGGTAAGCATAGAAGCACTTAAGAAACTGAGACGAACTGACTAAAAGCATGACCACCACCACACAAAACCATGTCACCAAAATGTATCAGGAGGCAAAGAATCAAAAAAGATATCTACTACGATGTTAACAATGACCTTGGAGGCACTAGTTTCTGTTTCCAACATTATCCCTGTTTTGTAACAAAATCAACTGATTCAAATTGTAGAATCTTACAAAAAAAAAAGGGGGGGTGCATGGCATGGTAGCCTATGACTAAAGTCCTGGCCCCGTACCCACCTGGAATCCCACAGGGGCGCCGGTTCGAGCCCCAGCAGCCCCACTTCCCATCCCTCTCCCTGCTTGTGGCCTGGGAAAGCAGTCGAGGACAGCCCAAAGTCTTGGGACCCTGTACCCGCGTGGGAGACCCAGAGGAAGAAGCTCCTGCCTTCGATCAACTCAGCTCCAGTTGTTGCGGTCAACTGGGGAGTGAGTCAGCAGATGGAAGATCTTTCTGTCTCTCCTCCTCTCTGTATATCTGACTTTCCAATAAAAATAAATCTTAACAAAATAAAAAAGCTATCTGGGCTCCAAACAATACATTCCAAATGTCACATTCCACTTTTACTTTCAAAACACGTAGGGTCCCAGGTGGCCTAAAGCCCTCTGCAGGTCCCATCCATAACTCTGAGACTGGCATCCTGGCTCTGTTACTGTTTTTAAGACGAGGCCCCAGAAGGTTCAGTTCAAAATCATGGTACAATACACTTTAAAAAGGAAGTGCTTTTCTCCTGTCTTCTAAAAAAGTCACAGCCAACTAGAAAACACTAATTCAAGTACTTGGGTCACTACAGCTCTTCAGCAATTGCAAACAACCCAGCTTCACTACTCCACAGCCACTCCAGTCCAGTGGGCTCAGGGCTGAGCCAGCAACAGTATCAAACCTAAACACAAAAGAGTCTAGGGAGTTGTAAAGGTGGAGAAAAATTTACCTTTGGTTTTTTGTTCCGTGACCTGCAAAATAAACAGACACAGGTAAATGAGATGTTCTCTGTATATAGTACCTACATTCGAAAACTCTGATAAACGATCGAAGCTGTCAGATACGCAGGCATAGGAAAATCCAGAAAACGTAGCAAGGAGTCAGACATGCTTGTCAGGAGTGTAGCCAAGTCAGGCACAACTTACATGATTACTGTTGGGGAGAAGTGTAACAACAAAAAGCGTTTTAAAGCATTTTACGCTCCTTTAAGCGATGAAGTCCTACACTGGGAATGGTGCTCACCAGTTGATTCTTTGAATAGAAAAAATCAAGTGGATGTGGTTCAGAAACCAAATTAACCACTGAAATAAACAGGCCAAAAAAAAAAAAAAAATCCCCTGTAAGTACAGACTCAAACCCATGACCTAAAAATTAAAAGCAAAACCTCAGGGGCCCATCCCAAAACCTCAGGGGCCCATCCCAAGAGGCGTGCGAGGCCTTGGCAGGAAGGTCTCTTCCCGACGGTGTGGCCTCAGTTTTCTGGCATCTGCTGACTGGCCAAAGCAACATCATGGGCTGCAAGGTAGTGTTAAGAACTAAACCACACGCTGCCTGCTAAGGCTCAATACACGTTACTGCTGTTGTCAAAGTTAATGTAAACTAGATGAGGAACAGCACCAACATGAACATAGGTAAATCTCAGGCAGACTGCTTTGCTAAGAGCTCGTTCCATGGCACATAACATGTCTACATGACATTTAACAGGCTGTCAGGCTGAATACAAAAAATGGACTTTCAGAATTTGGAAAGTGAGTTCGGGAGCCACTTGGAGGAAGGGAACACATACCCTGTAACTTACACACAAACCTGAGAGGGCAGACAGGAAAACATCCAAGAACAAACATGCCAGAATGCCGGCAGCAACTGCATGTCATTATTGAGATGTGGATGACTTTGACCCACTTTTCCCAGTTGTTAATCATCCGAACCAGTTTTTAGATTAGTAATCTGACTTGTGGGCCTGGCACTATGGCCTAGCGGCTAAAGTCCTCGCCTTGAACGCCCAGGATCCCATATCGGCGCCGGTGCTAATCCCAGCAGCTCCACTTCCCATCCAGCTCCCTGCTTGTGGCCTGGGAAAGCAGTTGAGGACGGCCCAATGCATTGGGACCCTGAACCCGTGTGGGAGACCCGGAAGAGGTTCCTGGTTCCCGACTTCGGATCGGTGTAGCACCAGCCGTTGCAGCTCACTTGGGGAGTGAATCATAGGACGCAAGATCTTCCTCTCGGTCTCTCCTCCTCGCTGTATATCTGGCTTCGTAATGAAAATAAATGAATCTTAAAAAAAAAAAAAAGTAATCTGACTTGTACATAAATGTTCTAAGTTTTAAAATGAATAGCACAAGCCTCTTCAAAAGAAGTGACCTGGTTGCCTGGGGCTGGCAGTCAGGGCGTGTTAGTTAGTGGTCATTTGGAGGCCATATCCTATAGTCCACCAGCCTGCCTTGCTAAGGATTCCAGCACAGCACTGCAGCGATCTGAAACTGAGTTCACAATCCGCTTGTAGGACCTTCTGGAGTGCCCGTCACTTCTGGTACTAAAGACTGTGCTTGAATTTGTGGAACTCATTATCTCAAAATGAACATGTTTCCTGGTACTAATTGCTACCAGTTGTGATCCTACCAAAATACTCAAGGATGTGTATCATTCTTCTAGAACCCCACTTGGCAAAGAATGAAATGTGTTTGTGTTCACACCCTAGTTCCACAAGGTAATTCAAGTTTTGTCCCACTGCTAACGTTTTTAGAATGCCATTTTGAAGGGCAGCTACATGGAAGTCATTGCCTCTCCTCCCTGTAAGCAATGAACCCAAATCACATCAAGTATGTTCTAGGGGCCAAGTGCGACAGGCTAGTGGCTAAAGTCCTTGCCTTGCATGCGCAGAGATCCTATATGTGCACAGGTTCTAATCCCAATTGCTCCACTTCCCTTTCCATCCAGCTCCCTGCTTGTGGCCTGGAAAAACAGCTGAGGACAGCCCAAAGCTGGGACCCTGCACCCACGTGGAAGACCAGGAAGAGGCTCCTGGCTTTGCATTGGCTCAGCTCGGGCCGTTGTGGCCACTGGGGAGTGAACTAACGGATAAAAGATCTTTCTCTGTGTATCTGCTGCTCTCCGCAAATCTAACTTTCCAATAAAATAAATAAGTAAATAAATCTTTAAGAAAATGTTTTACAGTGTGGGCTCTTTACAGTGTCTCCTGGATGGTCACAGCTGACATCAAGCAATGCTTCCGTGGCAGCGCCAGCCCCTGGAGGTGAAGGAATCTTGCGCTGACACCTTTTCTCAGGAATGGAAAGCTGACAATCGACTTAAGGATGGTTCTAGAGCAAACCACCGTCACCATGGACACAGCAGGAAAAGTGCATGCTTAATTTCTGTGTGAAAGTAATTTAATTTTAGCTTTAAATAACACTCCACTCTTCCAGAAAGCTGCATCATCATCCTTTACTCTTCATTATTCAGTTATTAAACAAGCATTTTTTGACTGCTTGGTACCAGGCACTTCCCAAGTTACTGGCAACATACATATGATTAAAACCTTGAGAAACTTGCACTCTTTGAGGAAGCCAGCCGGTTATGAAGTGACAGGGTAAGCAGTGCAGAAGACGCGGCAGCACCCAGAAGGGACCTCAGAAACGTCTGCTGACTGACGGAACGACCGTATAATAGAACATCTGGCACATTCCCGGCATTTCTTTGCATGACAGTACACTCCGTGCCTCTGAGCTGAAGCACTGTCTCCACAATAAGGCTGGCAACCACTGAGATAATCACATGGCAAGCTTTCTGCTTGCTCCTTAAAACTGCTCAATTGAAATTTAATTCTGAAATCCGGCAATGATTCAGTATAAAGAAAAAGGATATCAAAGGTCATGCTTCAGCCTAGACTATGTCAGCTGATGTAGAACATTTCTGAGCAAAAACCGGCTGATTTTGTTTGCTTATAATGATTTTACTTATGGCAACTTTTTTCTGATTTAATCAGTGTTTCATGCAGATGCCGAGCTGCATAAGCCACTCTCCCCACAAAGCAGCTCTCCCTCACTCCTGAATACAGGCACATCATCCTTCACTTCAAATCACTTTTCTATCAGAAGAGTCTACAGTAAGTTTACAGATATGTATATGTCTCTCTGTGCGTATATAAATACATCTATAATGTTTGTTTAGCTGAAAGGAAGCGAGATAGAGAGGGAGAGAGAGGCAGAATGAGAAAGATCTCCCATCTCCTGCTTCACTTCCCAAATAACTCCAGCAGTTGGGGACGGGCCAAGCCAAAGACAGGAGCAGGGAACTCCTTCCAGGTCAACCACATGGGTGGCAGGGACCCATTGGGCCTCTTCCCCTGCGTTGTAGACACATCAGCAAGGAGCTGGACCAGAAGCTGAGCAGCTAAACTTGAAACAGCTCTCCACTCTGCGACTTCAGCACTGCAGACAACGGCCTAATGTACCACAACAACAGCCACTACAGATACATATTTTATTTTATTTTTTTTAAGGATTTATTTATTTTTATTACAAAGTCAGATATACAGAGAGGAGGAGAGACAGAGAGGAAGATCTTCCGTCTGATGATTCACTCCCCAAGTGAGCCGCAACGGCCGGTGCTACACCGATCCGAAGCCAGGAACCAGGAATCTCCTCCGAGTCTCCCACGTGGGTGCAGGGTCCCAAAGCTTTGGGCCGTCCTCGACTGCTTTCCCAGGCCACAAGCAGGGAGCTGGATGGGAAGTGGAGCTGCTGGGATTAGAACCGGCGCTTATATGGGATCCTGGGGCGTTCAAGGCGAGGACTTTAGCCGCTAGGCCATGGTGCCAGGCCCAAGATACATATTTTATTAACTATTTCCAGATATTGATATTTTTAGTTGAAGAAAAAAAACAACATGTGGGGCAGGGGCTTGGCACAGTGATGCATCCTGGAAGACCCACATGCAGAACACAGTGTCTGGGTCTGAGTCCTGGCCCTGCTCTCCAGTCCCATACCCACTAATGCACCCTGGAGGCAGCAGATCACTGCTCCAGATGGAGTCAAGCCGCTCTTCCCATGCACACAGCACACCTCGACAGAGTGCAGGGATCCTGGCTGTAGCCTGGTTCACCTGGGCTTTGGTGGGCACTGGGGGGAGCGAGGGAATCAATCAGGGCACAGAAGAGCTCTCCTGTTTCTCCTTTATATAGATGCTTAAACATTTTTTTCAATTTAAAAGAAACCACTGCTATCTAATTAAAGTGAAGGTGGAATCTACAGGGTCTGCAACAACCACTCCATTCCTCACCCTCGTCACAGCCTTAGCTACCACCCTACTCCAGACTGCAAAATCCGGTCTTTGTGCTAACCTAATAGATGAATCTGAGTGCCCTGAGGAAATAAAGTTTTCACTGAGGTTCAATCTCAGGCCACTCCACGTGAGGAATTCAGAGCACGTAGGGCACAAGGGTGGGAATTCAGAGGTCACAGTGCAAGGCCACCAATGCTCCACGGCTGGCGGACCTGCATAGTGCAGCCTTGAAGACAAAGAACTTGGCTGTGAAACCTCAAGAAGTAAAACAAAGTAAAATAAAACTTGCAGGTTGTATCTGGCTTCTAAAAAACTGCAGGTGGGTGAGGAACAGGGACAGCCTGAGATATGCTGAGGAGCACGCCACCATTACCACAAACAGAAACACAAGGGAAAACGGACAACCTAACAGAACAGCACCAAATGATAATGAATGTCCCTTTTAATTAAGTCATGAAGAAAAGGTAAAATTGTGTTCTGTGTTTAAGACGGCAGGGTGGGCCCGGCACCATGGCCTAGCAGCTAAAGTCCTCGCCTTGAACGCCCCAGGATCCCATATAAGCGCCGGTTCTAATCCCAGCAGCTCCACTTCCCATCCAGCTCCCTGCTTGTGGCCTGGGAAAGCAGTCGAGGACGGCCCAAAGCTTTGGGACCCTGCACCTGCGTGGGAGACTCGGAGGAGGTTCCTGGTTCCTGGCACCGGATCAGCGCAGCACTGGCCGTTGCGGCTCACTTGGGGAGTGAATCATCGCATGGAAGATCTTCCTCTCTGTCTCTCCTCCTCTCTGTATATCTAACTGTAATAAAATAAATAAATCTTTAAAAAAAAAAAGATGGCAGGGTAATGCTTATTACAATTTAGATTATATTTCCAGGATTTTTCTTATGCTGGTATTAATGTATGTTCTATTTCGGTTTTTCTAATTAAAAACTGGAGTATGGGAGATGCTACAATAGGAATGCTTCCAGGGTCCCTGTATCACCTCATCTCATGGTCAGTTGCACCACTCTAGATCTAGACTTCTGTCTGAGCTCCTGGCACCATCCGAGGGACCCTCCAACTGCCCCTAGGGAGGCAGCCCTGCTGCCCAAGTGGTTTGGGCAGTGGGAACAACCAACAGCCAAGGCTTGAGGCAAACTCTCTGCCTTCAGAAAAGGTTCAAAGGCAGCCCTGCTGAGCCAGAATCCTCATCAGCCCACAGCGAAGGGAAGCGAAGCCAGAGCGCAACCTCTAATTCCTCTCCAGGCTCAGACAGCTGAACAAAGCACCTCGGTGGATACCTGATTACTGACAGCTGTCAGCACTCTGGTGTTTTTTTTTTTCCTTTCAATCTCTCTCCATTTTCCCTAAGCAGTGCCACAGTTCTGAAAACACTTTATGGTACATCAAACTCCTTCTGAGGGGGCTTCTGCATGTAATCACCAAAAGGTGGGTGCACACAACCAACGATGCTAGGTCAAAACAAACAACAAGAAGATATTCAGCTTTGTGAAGCTATTTATACACTTGCTTAAGGAAATGAAAAAAAAAAAACTGCATAAAGATTTTTATCAAGAAATCTTAAAACTTAAAACTCAGAAGAACCACTTATATTTTTTTTTCCCTAAAGATCTATTTTTATTTGAGAGGCAGATCTGCAGAAAGAAGGGACAGAGAGGAGCTGGCATTGCAGCACAGCAGGATAAGAGTGCTGGTTGACATCTTGCTCTGTTTCTGATCTAGCGGGGATGGCCCAAGTGTTTAGACCCCTATACCCACGTGGGCTCCTAGAAGCTCCTGGCTTCGCTCTGGCCCAGTCTTTGCTTCTGCAGTCATTTGGGGAGCGAACCAATAGACAGAAGATCTCTCTCGCTCTGTCTTGCCATTTTTCACTGTGACTCTGTCTTCCAAATTAAATAAACAAAACTCAAAAAAAAAAAAAACCAAAACCATGAAATGGAGATTGACTGTGAGGCATTTGGTACACTGGTTAAGATGCCATTTGGGAAGCCCACACCCCATATGGGAGTTCCAGCTCCTCGCAATGTTTATCCTGGGAGGCAGCAGGCAAGGACTCAAGTACTTGGGGCTCAGCTGCCCAGCTGGGAGACTGAGCTCCTGGTGCCTCACTTTAGCCTAGCCCAATTCTGGCTGCTGTGGGCATTTGGAGCAAACCGGCCAGTGAGGAACCTCTCTCTTAGTCTAAAAAAGAGGAAATGAGGGGACAGAAAGAAGGCGGAAGAGGAGGTAACAGAGAGGAAGGGAGTGATAACCAATGGATGGAAGGGAGCGAAGGAGGAATAGAAGATGGAGTGGAGGAAGAGGAAAAGAAAATGGAGATTCAATTATGATACAAATACGGAAATAAAACAGGAGAGTTAGGTAACTGCCTTTTTTTTTTTTTAAAGAGTTATTTATCTTCATCAGAAATGCAGATTTAGAGAGGAGAGGCAGAGAGACAAAGATATCCCATCCACTGATTCACTCCCTAAGCAGCACTGCAAGAGCAGAGCTGAGACGACCCAAAGCCGGGAACCAGGAGCTTTCTCTGGGTCTCTTTCACAGGTGCAGGGTTCCAGGGCTTTGGGTTACCATCCACTGCTTTCCCAGGCCATCAGAGACCTGGACGGGAGGTGGAGCAGCTGGTATATAAACCAGCACCCATATGGGATGCCTGTACTCAGAGGTGAACACTAACCAGTTGAGCCAATGCAACAGTCCACAATGCTGTTTACTCTGATCGTAGCTGTCTGTTAGTACACTGTAACAAATGCAGACCTTGAACTTTCTCCCATTTTGAATCTTAGAACTCTTAAACAACGTCTCAAGTAGTTCTACTGAGAGGCTAGGTATCCAAACCAAGACACCTACTCATACTGAATGCAAAGACAGAGTTGATGGGTTAAAACTCACCTTCGGGGCCCGGCGGCGTGGCCTAGCGCCAAAGCCCTCGCCTTGAAAGCTCCGGGATCCCATGTGGGCGCCGGTTCTAATCCTGGCAGCTCCACTTCCCATCCAGCTCACTGATTGTGGCCTGGGAAAGCAGTTGAGGACGGCCCAAAGCCTTGGGACCCTGCACCCACGTGGGAGACCCGGAGGAGGTTCCTGGTTCCCGGCTTGGGATCGGCACAGCACCGGCTGTTGCGGCTCACTTGGGCAGTGAATCATTGGACAGAAGATCTCTATATATCTGACTTTGTAATAAAATAAATCTTAAAAAAAAAACTCACCTTCTGAGTGGCTTCTTTTTTCTTTTTATCCTCTTTCTTCCTTTTCTTGTCTTCCATTAACTGTTCTTCCCTTTCTTGCTCCTTCTCTCTGTTAAAGCAATGTTAAACCAGAAGGTTAGACGGGGGCTCCACAGGCCGTTTCTGTAGCCACGGACACACCTGGAAGGTGGTGTGTGGTGTGCGAGGCAACAATTCCTCTCTGTGACTCAACAGAACACAGAACAAAAACTCACATCTAGTAAATCTCACACCTTCGTTTACTACCCCGTGGGAAAATTTGACATTCAGGTAGTCTCCAAGTTGCTGAACAAAATGTGCTGTTGTAATACTCAAGTAATACACGCGCGCGCACACACACGTATCTCCACATAGCAAAAGACCTGATTTGCACATGACAATATCCATTGGCTACCGGCAATATTTCTTTTTTTTGTCTTATTTTTTTAATTTTTTAATACATTTTATTATTGTTGTTATTATTTTATACTAAAGTTTCATATTCCCTTATCCCCTCCCCAGTTCCCTCCCCCCCAGTTCCTCTATATCATTACTAACATATAGTTCTTCATACTCAGTCATATGTCCATCACTGCAGGCATAGACACTGGCAGAGAGTCCAGAATCCTATTGTCAAGATATAGTAAACAGTTTCATTGTAAGTTCATCTTTGTCTGGAAGTAGAAACACATACCACACTATATCCTCACACCTGAATGTTAGTCTCAATTTCGCAGCTACTGTACATCTCCTTAAATGAAAAGTCATGATACAAAATCAACAATAGAAAGAAGAAATTTACAATGCCATGAAGTTAAATGACATGTTACTAGATATGAGAGTTTCCATTACACAGCTACTAAACATGCCCTTAAATGAAAAGTCATGATACAAAATCAACAATAAAAAGAAAAATAGAAATCCGGCAATATTTCTTAACAGCGTTGTTAGGCCAACACACAATTTAGGTGTCCCCAGGACACCATCAGGGTACTGACCATGAACCTCTTGGTTTTCCTATGCGTTTGTTAGTATAACTGAGAAATCTGACCGACTTTCCTCCTTGTGCTTTTTTTTTTTTAAAAGATTTATTCACTTTATTACAAAGTCAGATATACAGAGAGGAGGAGAGACAGAGAGGAAGATCTTCCGTCTGATAATTCACTCCCCAAGTGAGCCGCAATGGGCCGGTGCTGTGCCGATCCGATGCCAGGAACCTGGAACCTCCTCCGGGTCTCCCACGCAAGTGCAGGGTCCCAAGGCTTTGGGCTGTCCTTGACTGCTTTCCCAGGCCACAAGCAGGGAGCTGGATGGGAAGTGGAGCTGCCAGGATTAGAACCGGTGCCCATATGGGATCCCGGGGTGTTCAAGGAGAGGACTTTAGCTGCTAGGCCACGGTGCCGGGCCCCCTCCTTACGCTTTTTAGGGAGGTGCTGGAAGGAGCAGGTTTTAGCATCATAATAAATACTTCAACTGAAGAAATGCGCTTGGAATCCTAAGAAACTTAGATGATATCATCTATTTGAAAAGTAACTATAAGTGTAATATTCACTTTAATGCTGCCAACTGCTAGTCTTGGTCTCAACTGGGGAAAGAGCTTAGCAGGTTACCCCAGAAAGTCTGTGGAAAACAGAATTAAAAGAATAAGTCAGGGGCTGGCATTACGTACTGCACTAGCATCCCACATGGGCACTGCTTCAATACCCGGCCGCTCTGCTTCCAATCCAGCTCCCAAAAGATGACCAAGTACTCACCCGGGCCCTGCATCCCTGTGGGAGACCAGTAAGAAGGTTCTGCTCCTGCTTGGCCTGGCCCAGTGCCAGTCATTGTGGTCATTTGGAGAGTAAAAGCAGTAGATGGACAGAAAATCTCTTTCTCCCTTTCTCTCACAAAAAAAAGATAAAACGAATCTTGAAATCCATGCACATTTTTTTCTGTAATACATATTTCTCATGAACATTTCTGATGACAATCATATGCATGGATTTCAAAAAGGTTCTGCAAACAAATAAACTTACCCTTAAACCAATTTCCACGCTGTCTGGAATACCCTCTTATAAGGAACCACTCGGTGTCAACCACTGAGCTCCTTTTCCCACAGTGCCCACAGAGACTGCCTGTAGTCCTTATTCCTTTTTCTTTCAATGTTTATCTAATTAATTAATTGTTTATTTTAAAAGATTTATTTATTTTTATTGGAAAGGCAGATATACAGAGAGGAGGAGGAGAGACAGAGAGGAAGATCTTCCGTCCGATGGTTCACTCCCCAAGTGACCGCTAAGCCAATCCGAAGCCAGGAGCCTGGAGCCTGGAGCCTCTTCCAGGTCTCCCATACGGGTGCAGGGTCCCAAGACGTTGGGCCATTCTTGACTGCGTTCCCAGGCCACAGGCAGAGAACTGGATGGGAAGCGGGGCCACCGGGATTAAAACCAGTGCCCATACAGGATCCCAGTGCGTTCAAGGCAAGGACTTCAGCCGCTAGGTTATCGCGCTGGGCCCAAGATTTATTTTATTTTTATTGGAACGTGAGATATACAGAGAGGAAGCCAGAAAGAAAGAAAAATCTTCCATGCAATGATTCACCCCTCAAGTGGCTGCAACGGCCAGAGCTGTGCCGATCCAAAGCTAGGAGCCAGAAGCCTCTTTCATGTCTCCCACACGGGTGCAGGGGCCCAAGGCTTTGGGCTGTCCTCCACTGCTTTCCCAGGCCACAAACAGGGAGCTGGATGGGAAGCGGGGCTACTGGGATTAGTACCGGCGCCCACATGGGATCCTTGCATGTGCAAGGCGAAGACTTCAGCCACCAGGCTTACTGCCCTGGGTCTTTAAAAGTTTATGGGGCCCGGCGGCGTGGCCTAGCGGCTAAAGTCCTCGCCTTGAAAGCCCCGGAATCCCATATGGGCACCGGTTCTAATCCCGGCAGCTCCACTTCCCATCCAGCTCCCTGCTTGTGGCCTGGGAAAGCAGCTGAGGATGGCCCAAGGCTTTGGGACACTGCACCCACGTGGGAGACCCAGAAGAGGTTCCAGGTTCCCAGCATCGGATCGGCGCGCACCGGCCCATTGCGGCTCACTTGGGGAGTGAATGATCGGACGGAAGATCTTCCTCTCTGTCTCTCCTCCTCTCTGTATATCTGACTTTGTAATAAAAATAAATCTTTTTTTTTTTAAAAAAAAGTTTATTTATGTACTTGAAAGGCAGAGTTACAGGGAGAGGCAGAGAGGGAGAAAAGGAGAGAGGTGGGGCAGGGGGTGGGAAAGAAAAAGAGAGAGAGAGAGAATTGATCTTCCACCCACCTGTCCACTCCCCAATTGGCAATAGGCAGGAATGGACCAAGTCAAGCACATGAATTCCATTATCCTAGTCTCCCATTAGGGTGGCAGGGAGCTAGGTACTTGGGGTCATCATCAGTGTGTCTCAGGCACGTCAGTAGGAAGCCAGATCAGAAGCACAGAGTAACCAGGAATCCAGTCAGACTCTGATACGGACTGTACAATGTCCCAAGCCGCAGTTTAACCCACTACCTGCAGTATCTGTCCCTGTTTTAGGAGATCCAGCGCATCACAGTATGAGTCTACAGACACGACCTGAAATAAAGTCAAGCTAACGTAGCTAAAAAAACAATGTTATGTAAATAACAGATATGCAAACATGGCAAAAATTACCAACATGGTTCTTCAAGGAGATAAATCTGGCAAGTGAAGATGTTTTTCAAAACCTTCAGCTTGAAAAAAAAAAAAAGGAACTGATGACCAAAACTTAGTTGGGATTTCAGATACGTGCTCTTCATGTATTTATAGAAATTAAGATTCATGGGCCCAGTGTGGTAGCCTGTGGCTAACGTCCTTGCTGGGATCCTACATGGGTGCCAGTTTGTATCCCGACAGTCCACTTCCCATCCAGCTCCCTGCTTGTGGCCTGGGAAAGCAGTCGAGGACGGCCCAAAGCCTTGGGACCCTGCACCCGCGTGGGAGACTCACAGCAGACTCCTGGTTCCTAGCTTTGGATCAGCTCTGCCCTTGGCTGCTTGGGTATTGAGTCAGATCACAGAAGATCTATCTCTTTCTTTCTCCCTGTAAATCTGACTTTCCAATAAAAATAAATAAATCTTAAAAAAAGAAAGACTTATTTAATTATTTTAGCTACATGCTAAATGTCAACTGACTTTGTCCATACTCACAAATATTAACCTTTCTCCTGGTGCATTTCTGGGCATAAATATACAAAAGTGCAATATGCAAAATTCATACCCTTGAAGTAACTTGCATGAACAGTTTATAAATACAATCAATGGGAAGCATTTCCTTAACATCTGACGCTGGGTCTCCTGGAGCCGGACTACGTGTGTGCACTGAAGTGTGAAAGCTCCCGGACAACGCGCATCACTTTCAGAAAATGACCGTAGAAACGCGGCTCGCCGCAGATCCCGTTATATTCAGCTGCGAGAGCTTCTTTTCTTCCTCCAGCTTCAGGAGGAAAGAGAGGCCAAGGTTCCTCATGCCCGGTGCTGGAACTTGGCATCCACATTTTCCAGTGAAATCAACTACAGAGAAGAACAACCACAGCCTGAACCTCCTCCTTAAATGGTGATGCATCGGAAAAGCATTAGGTTGCCATTTTCCCACAATCTAATGTTATTCTAAAATCAAAGTTCATTTAAAAAAGACAATTAGAATAAAAAAGTTAGTCTTTCTTGCACTCATTTTTAAAAAATAATTAACCCATTTAAACGTTTTTTTCTATAAACAGGTAATTCAGGAAAAGCGACTGAAATTTATGCTCACTAGAAGGGGATTTAATTCCAAAACAAATATTTTCCAAAGCTTTCCAGGAGACAGCCTGTGCTTTCACCCTGTTCTCTCTCTCTCTCTCCCCCTCTTTTTGCCAAACACCTTCGTACAGTTCAGCCTTTTCTTCAAATTTCACCTCCTTAGAAAGAATGTATTTTGCCAACCCAACCTAAAAACCTGCCATGAGGGCCCGGCGGCGTGGCTTAGTGGCTAAAGTCCTTGCCTTGAACACACCAGGATCCCATATCGTCGCTGATTCTAATCCCGGCAGCTCCACTTCCCATCCAGCTCCCTGCTTGTGGCCTGGGAAAACAGTGGAGGACAGCCCCAAACTAGATCGATAAAATATGACAATATCAGTCTATGCACAGAGCAGCAAGTCAATGGATCAACTGAAAGCGATGAGCAATAGATATTCATGACTTCAAAAGTAGCTCTGATCAAATGCTTATCATAAAGGAAAAAACCAAATGATACAAGCAAGTTGAGCAGATACTACCGTAATCATAACCACATGACCTCTGCTACGCATGGCAAACTGAAACTGAGTTACCTGGCAGGATGTGGTGGCCCTTCTTCTGCCACATTCCTTCCAGACACGTCTAACCTGACTACCATCCCCACGAGGAAACAGTGCGCAGAGTTCTGCTGGGAGCACTCAAGCCAGCCGTCAGCAGTCTGCGAGCCCTGCAACCTTCAGGGCGGCACACAGGTCAAGTGGAGACTGAGACACTGACCCACACAGAAATGAGACCAGAGACTTGATCAAGCTCACTTTCACCATAATGATCAGTGCCACCCGTGAGGGGCTCAGAGCAAGTGGCAGCAGTGGCTCAGTGCTGCCACCAACCCCTTCCAGGGCAGGAGGCCCTCCAGTTCCACAGGAATGTTCTTCTTTGTTAGAAAGACATTATACTAGGTTGTGGGAAGGGCTGCAGGTGAAGGGCAGTGGGTCAGCAGTTTATTCTCAAATGACTCTGACACTTTTTAAAATCATCCAAATTCAAACTCTGTAAATTCGAGATCATTTTCCAAAAACAAAACAAAATCCAAACAAAAACCACAAAACGACTGCTCTGGCAGCACCCCAGATCAATTGCACAGAACTCTCCAGGGATTCCACCACAAAGCTGAAGCTCTGCTAATTGAAAACCACTGCCTGGAGTTCCTGTTTAAATCTACACTGTATAACACGATCACTTGCTTTCCACCTCAAAAAATACAACCTCCCATACAGCAGCCAAACTTAAACACCAGAACATTCCATCCCACCATCAACCACTTCTGAGCCTGAAGGGCACGTCTGAATCGCCATGTAATTTACCCAACACATCCAGTTAGCATTCACGGAGGATTTACCTGGTGGCAGGCAACACTACAGGCAACTCTCCTTCCTCAGCTGTGACGGCTTCCACGCGCGCAACCTGCAGGCATGTGTGGGATACAGAGCCCCTCCTCCAGGACCTCCCAGCTACACCCTAGGGCTGCTGGTTCAAGCCCACCTAATCTACTGAGTGGGGCATGCCATACGACTGTTTCCGGTGTGGGAAGGTTAGGAAGAACTTGCCCAGGCGCCAACATCTGCCTATGCAAAGCATAGGTCTGTGTCACTTCCACTTAACTCTTGTCAGTCCTGGGAGAACATACACTGCATGGGTGAGCAAAGGATACATAAAGCAAGTGCAAACACAGCAATCTAAAATAAACCAGGATGGTAGAACGCCAAACTACTCTCAAAAACCTCTAAGTGAGGAAAGAACACAATGGCATTTTCTTCTTTGCTTTTTTACAATACTTAATAGTTGAGAGACGCAGAAGTAGTCACCTGTTAAGATGGGCAGCATTTCAGAGGAAAGGGAAAGTGCCTGCAATGAGTGCAGGCTCATATATGGTAATATCACATGGTGCATACGAGTATGTCAAAACTCTTACATGTGATTTAAAACTGCCTTAACAAATTTTTTTTTTTACAAACAATTTGTCTGTTTTTATTGGAAAGGTTACAGAGAGGAAAAATTTTTCAACTGTTGGTTAACTTCCCAAGTGGCTGCAACGGCCAGAGCTAAGCCAATCCAAAGCCAAAAGCCAGGAGCTTTTTCCGGGTCTGCCATGCAGGTGCAGGTGCCAGTAGGCCATACTCTACTGCTTTCTTAGGCCACAAGCAGGGAGGTGGACGGGAAGTGTAACAGCCTGGATATGAACCGGTACCCAAATGGGATCCCGATGTGTGCAAGGTGAGGATTTAGCCACTAAGCCATCATGCTAGCAATTTAAGAGTGGAGACAGTGTTGTGGCTTAGTGCGCAACATCACCACCTGTGACACTGGCATTCCACATGGGAGCTGGTTTCCTGGTTCATGTTTCAGCTGCTCCACTTCTGATCCAGCTCCCTGCTAATGGCCCTGGAAAAGCAGTAGAAGATGGCCCAAGTACCAAAGCCACTACCACACGTGTGGGAGACCCAGAAGACATTTCTAGCTCCTGGCATTGGCCTACTCTGACTGTTATGGCCATGTAGGGAGTGAATTAACAGATGGAAATCTTTCCTCTTTGCAACTCTGATTTTCAAATAAATAATTTTTTTAAAGATTTATTTATTTTTATTGGGAAGTGAGATTTACAGAGAAGGAGAGACAGAAACCTGCAGATTGTACCCACGCCCCAACCCCAGTGGTACTGTCCTCCACAGTTACACAGAAAGTGACCACTGAGGAAGCTGGGGAATGGACATGCAGGCCCTCTCTATTATCTCTTACAGTTGAGTATGACTCCACGATTATCTCAAAAATTCCAACTAAAAGAGATTTAAGCCCATTTTTTGGTCAATGCTTAAAAACTATTTCAAAGACTTCCACCTGACATCATTTTGTTAGTAACTCTTTAAAAAAAATATTTATTTATTTTTATTGGAAAAACAGATATACAGAGAGGAGGAGACAGTGAGGAGGATCTTCCATCTGATTTACTTCCCAAGTGGCTGCAAAGGCCGGAGCTGAGCTGACCCAAAGCTAGGAGCCAGGATCATCTTTTGGGTCTCCCACGTGGGTGCAGGGTCCCAACGCTTTGGGTCGTCCTCGACTGCTCTTCCAGGCCACAAGCAGGGAGCTGGATGGGAAGCGGGGCAGACAGGACACGAACCAGTGCCCACTGGATCCCAGTGTGTGCAAGGCGAGGCCTTTAGCCATTAGGCTACCCTTGTTAGTAGCTCTTTATGGGAACCATATCAAATCCCAGAGGCATTTAAGAAATTGCTTAGCTCTGTTGTTGACAGAAATGCATTTTCTAAAATATTCTATAAACTACAATTCACTGTTAACACACTCCAACTGTCACATTTTATTGATCAAGTATTGCTTGCCTTACGCACTTTAAGTGTGGACACCCAGGAGAGTTTTTAAACTGCTTCCCTGGGGCAGGGGCGCTGAGGGGGCCTGTCCACTGGCTCTGGACCCTGTGCCTGCTTCCCACATCCCCACAGGTGCTGCTCTTACTTAGGTTCTGCCAACAAGGTGCACCTGCATGTGGCTTTAACACGGAACACACAAGGAGCAGGGCAGGGAGGGCAGTGTCCTATGATCCACATCCCTGGCAAAAGCTTCTTGAATGCACAGGAAGAAAAAAGTCCACCCCCCCCCCCGACCACCCCTGCCCAGTCCCAGCTCTGAGGGGGCTGCTGGGATGAACCTGAGCTCTGGCCACTGAAGGCCCCCTGGGGGCCTCAGCATAGACTGGGAGAGGCCTTGGTGCCGGCACACTGAGAGCGCTGCCCCATGAGCTGTGGCAGGGCTTTTCAAAGCACGCTGAATGTTTCTGACTTGCACAGGCACGTATTTCCTTAAAAGACAAAAGGTAATCTTGGCAATTCATAAAACAGTGAGAAAATAACTAGGTACACACCATTACCAATCATAACCAATTAAGAATTAATGCTACCACATGCCTATTTGCGGTGAGAAAAATTAACAAAAGGAGCACAACAAAAGGAGCTAAGCAAAGTGCTTCAAGTATCCATTTAGAGTGTTTTTAATTAGAAATGCACACACACACACACACACACGCAAAAGAGAGCATGTTGGAATACATCCACTCAGGCGAAGAAATTACATAGTAGAGTCCTCCAAGTATCTGTATTGGATTCGCTCTTAACAGTTTTTTGCTTAAAAAAAAATTTTTTTTTGCTTTTGACTTTGTACCAGCAATGTTGAGGTACGCTTAAATAAGAGACTGATGGAATTATAATTCCTTATGAAGGATTACATCACTGTAGTAAAATGGGGAAAATTCGTCTGGGGGTGGGAGTTTGGGGGGAAATTTCAGTCTATACAAAACTGTAGCACATAATTCAAAAATTCAAAATAAAAAATATATATGTTAAAAAAACAATTTTGCTTTTGCTGGATCTCACCGAGGGAATTTAATGGGATGCTAACGTAATTTGCACATGATATTAAATTACAAAACAAGGACAGAGCTGGGGCGTAAAAATCATTCAGTCCGAGTGACTAACAGAAGCAAAGAGTAACACCACCCCTAAAGCACTAAGCTGACTGCCTTTTTCATTCATCCAGAATCACAGCAACTTCTCCTGCCTTCAGTTGCATCATGTGACAGTCAGTGGTAACACGTGGCATACGCCCTTCTCTGCATCTGGGCTGCCTTCCTTTCAGAAGCTGTGCACAGCGTAAAATGCAGCTTCTTCCTCAGCAGCAGCGGGGCGGGCCTGCACCTCTACTCCAGCAACCTCACTTTGGGCTGTACCGGTGTAACACACTGTGGCTGTTTCTTTCCAAGAAAATACAGAACTGCAGTCATCCCTCTTTGAGTCATAACTGCATCACCAGCAAGCTTAGGCCTTGCTATTCCAATCTGTGTTTGAATGCTGAGGTAGTAGTATTTTTATGAAGGTAGTTTAAAGGTTGATTTTATTATGTATTTGAAAGGCAGAGTTCCACAGTCAGACAGAGAGAGAGAGAAATCCTATTTGCCAAATTCATTCCCTATGGCTGCAATAGCCAAGACCTGGAACTCTCATCTTGGACTCCCATACGCGTGGCAGGGGTCCCCACACTCGGGCCATCTTCCATTGCTTTCCCAGACACACCAGCAGGGATCTGGATTAGAAATGGAATAGCTATACTTGAACTGGTGCTCATATAGGATGCCAGTGTCACAGGAGGTAACGTAACCACCACTGTGGTACCAATGGTGGGCCACTGTGAAGGTGTTAAAAGACAATTCGAGGGCTGACACTGGAGTATATAAGGTTAAGCCTTCACCTGCAATGCCGGCATCCAAAATTCAAATCTCAGGGCTCCACTTTCAACCCAGCCACCTGCTAATGCACTGGAAAAGCAGCAGAGGACAGCTCCAGTGCTCTGGTCCCTGTACCATAGCAGACAGCCAGAAGAAGCTCCTGCTTTCCGTCTGACCCAGCCCCCAGTCGTTGTGGCCATTTGGGGAGTGAACCAGTGCATGAAAGACCTCTCTCCCTGTCTGTAACACCATCTTTCAAATCCCCTGGAGTGTGAGCTTCAGCCTACTGTTTCCAATCCAGCTTCCTGCGAATGCACACCCTGGGACACAGCACATGATGGCTCAAGTACGTGGGTCCCTGTCATCCATATGGGATACTCAGACTGAGTTCAAGACTGCGGCCTCCAGCATGGCCCAGTCTTGAATGTATGTCACAAGCACTGGGGAAAGAGCCACAGGATAGAAGATTTCTTTCTCTGCCTTTTAAATAAACTACAAATGAATAAATAAGTTTTTTTTAAAATTCTAGAATATCAACCATGCATGAAATTCCATCTCAATAGTGACAGTAGAAAAGGCTATGACTAAGTCAATGCCTGTTTAACCAAGGATAGCGGGCACTTGGGTAACTAAGGCACCCACATCCCAGAATACCATCAGCTGTAGAGAAAATGCTGATTTCAGATATGTCAAGCACAACTCAGAATCAATGGCATAGGCATGAAGAGCTCACAGACACGGCCCCTGACACTAAGCTTTTGACCAATGTCCCAATTTCCATATTTTGAGATACATGCAAGGGACTGGCTTATCTGAAATTACTCAAACCAAATAAAGACAACCAGCCTATTTAAAAGAATTTGCTTTCACTTTAGAAATTCCACATGGTTAAAGTTATGACTGGGATTGGCTGGGATTCTTCCTTGCAAAATGGTGCCTGAAAAACATCTGACTTGAATGTACTCCTCTGATGCACCACAAACTCTGGGAAGGAAAGGCCTGCAATTGCCAATGGAGAGACATGGCTCTCTACTGAGTCTTGGAGCAGCCATACCGATGTTCTGAACACTGCCATGGGAATACCTCAAGACAGCTTCCGCCTGCTCGTCCCGGGCCTTACTTCCACGTCCCGAAGGACAAACCTAAACATCTGCAGTCAGCCATCATGCATCTCAATGGCATTGATAGTTTCTTTTCCTTCCTCCTCCCCTCCTTTTTCTTTTTCTTTCAAATACATTCATTTCCTTCTGATGTTGTCGACATAGTTGAGAAGGATACACACACGTGGGCCACAGATTAGGAGCATCCTTAGTTTTTTCAAACATTCCACATGTGACCTGGTTTTGCATCCCCAACATTGACATCATTACTCCTAAACATGTTCCAGGTTGTCTATACTCATTCAATCACTCAGTAATGTGGCCCCTTGTCCCAGATGATATAGCACTGTCAATCTTGCCAATGGGACCATGTCTTTTCTTAGAAATGACATCCAATGATTTGCAATACCTAGCACTCCTGTTTCATAGTATTGAGTCACTTTTCCACACCTTGTACAGGAACTCATCTAGCATCTACCCTAACTCCTGGAGTTCGAGCCAGCCCCATCCCTGGGGCAGAAACTACAACTCCTAGAATACCCTTCCCCATATGCCTCTCGGTTAGTTCTCAACAATGAGAAGTACCCCACTTAAGATCTGGAAAGGAAAAAGAAGTACTATTCTCAGCCCAGCAGCCTGACGGCTAGAGTCCTAACCCTGCATGTGCTCGGGTCCCATATGGGCGCTGATTCTAATCCCGGAAGCCCCGGTCCCACCCAGCTTCCTGATTGTGGCCTGGGAAAGCAGTTAGGATGGCCTAAAGCCTTGGGACACTGCACCCGCGTGGGAGAACTGGGAGAGGTTCCTGGCTCCTGGTTTCAGATCGGCGCAGCACCAGCCATTGTGGCCACTTGGGAGTGAATCAGCGGACGGAAGATCTTCCTCTCTGTCTCTCCTCCTCTCTGTATATCTGACTTTACAACACAATAAATAAATAAATAAATAAATCTTTTTTTAAAAAGTGCTATTCTCTAGAACAGCTGCAAGCAGAAATAAAGACAGTGGCAGACAGGAACTCTATGATTTAGAGCCATACAGTGGCTGCAAGTCACATGAGCTGACAGTGATTGTGGCGACCAGCACCCAACTGCACCCACAGTAAGCAGCCCTCCTAAAGTCTTCCCCCTAGGATCCAACATAACCATGCAAACTTCGGATAGTTATGTAAGCCTTGACTCTCCTACTTCGGAAAGTCTGATGAATACTACAAATTCCTACTAAAATTCATTCTTCAGGATGAAAATATTATATATATATTCAATGTATATAAAAATCAACTCCTCTATTTTCTACATGCCAGCAACAATCAGAAATTGAAATTTCAGAAGAAGATTTTCCATTTGTTGTAGTGTCAAAACATATAAAATACTTAGAAATCAAGTAGACAAAAACATGAGCTCTCTATGGCTGGCACTGTGGCACAGCAAGTTAAGCCATTGTCTGCAGTGCCACTATCCCATAAAAGTGCTGGTTCACAATCATGAAGGGACTATGTCAGCCAGTAGATTCTGAATAGATTTCATCGCGATTGGACCGGTGAGATTGGCAGCAATTCAGAACTGCTGAACTATCAAAACTGCTTAAGCAGCACCCCCAGAGCACGCCTCACATTGGGGACCTGGGATGGGAGGGAGTTTGGGTGGCGCTTTTCCCTTTATTTCTCCCCTGACCCCAGATACAGGGGAAAAATGATGATATTAGTGTGGAAACAATGGTCTTACCCACTTTTCTGTAGCCCTTAACCTTTTGTACCCTAAGTAACTAAGTAAGATTATAAAATAAATAAATAAAGTAAAATGGAAAAAAAAAGTGCTGCTTCAAATCCTGGTCACTCCATTTTCAATCCAGTTCCCTCTTAATGTTCCTGGGAAAACAACTGAAGATGGCCTAATTCCAACCTCCCTCTGCTTTTCAAATAAATAAATAAAAACTAAGGAAGAATGCACAATCCTTTTATATTGAAATTATAAAATATTGCTAAAAGCCTGAACGATCAGAGAGGTATAATGTTCATGGACTGGAAGACAGTATTTTAAAACCATGAATTCTCTTCCAAATTAATTTGAAGAATCAACACACTCTCCATAATAATTCCAACAGATTTTGTATAAATTGACAAATTCCTTCTAAAATTCACATGGAAATGTTAAGAACACAGAACAATCAATGATTTTTAAAAAAAAAAAAAGCTGAAGGACACTTCACCTGACACCAAAACATGCACCACTGAAGTAATCCACACCAAGAGGGACAGAACAAGGTGGAGCTAATCCAGTGCCCACTGCCACAGCGCTGGGCACACTCCCGCTGCTAATCCAGGGCCCACTGCCACAGCGCTGGGCACACTCCCGCTGCTAATCCAGTGCCCACTGCCACAGCGCTGGGCACACTCCCGCTGCTAATCCAGTGCCCACTGCCACAGCGTTGGGCACACTCCCGCTGCTAATCCAGTGCCCACTGCCACAGTGCTGGGCACACTCCTACTGCTAATCCAGTGCCCATTACCACAGCACTAGCACACTCCCACTGCTCTGCCCATTACCACAGCGCTGGCATACTCCCGCTGCTCTGCTTCCCAACCATCGTCCTGCGAATGCGCCTGGGAAGGCAACAGATGACCCACTGGTGGGAGAATGACAGAGTTCTGGCTTCTGGGCAGCAATGAACAAGTGCACAGAGGCTCTCTCTCTCGTTACTCTTTCAAATAAACACATCTTTATGAAATAAGAAAGCAAGCAAAGAAAGAACAGTGTCCAGGACAACTGATTTTCAAAAAAAAGTACAAATCTAAGTCTACAGGGCAAGGAGCTTTTCCAACAAGTGGTGGCAGAAAACCTGGTAAACACATGTGAAAAAAATGAACCTCAATCCATACCTTACACTATACTAAAGTTAAATGGAACACAGAACTAAATGTCAAACCAAAAATATAAACTTCTAGAACACAAGAGAAAATTTCTATGACTTTGGGTTAGGCAAACAGTTTCTTAAACACAGCCACTGTGGGGAAAATAAATCCATAGGAAAAAAAAAAGAGAGAAGCTTGACTCACCAAAATTGAGGACTGCTCTTTACAAGATACTGTGTGTTGGGGGGTGTCAGCATGGTGGCTAGAAGGCTAATCTTCTACCTATAACACCAGCAACCGAAGTGAGTCCCCGTTTGAGTCTCAGCTGCTCTACTTCCAATCCAGTTGCCTGCTGATGGCCTGGGCATGCATGGGCCCCTGAAACCACACGAGAACCTGAAAAAAGCGCCTGGCTCCTGGCTTTGGATCGGTTTAGCTCTGGCCACTGTGGCAATTTGTGGAGTGAACATGCTGATGGAATATCTCTCTCTGCAAAATACATCTTTCAAACAAAAATTTTAAAATCTTTCAAAAACAAAGGACACTGTTGGGAAAAATGGAGAATAAGCCACAAATAGGGCAAAGTATTTGCCGTTTGCTTGTCTGATAATTTGTATGAACACACAAAGAACTCAATCACCGTATTTTACGGATGGGAGAAAAATTTAGACAAGTATTTTCACCAAAGAATATTTATACTGATATGAAACAAGTACACAAGAATTTCACCATTATTAGTTATTAAGAAAAAAACTAAAGCAATCAGATGCCAGTACAGACTTTCTTACTGAATGTTCCTCTAAACTTTTTTTTAAAATAAAAAGTTAACTTACTTATTTTAAAGGCAAGCGTGAAAGAGGCAATCAGAAGGTAGGGGGTTCTTCCATCTGCTGCTTCTCTTTCCAAATGCCCACAACAGCCAGCTCTGGATCAGGAACCAGGAACTTCATTCAGGTGGCAAGGACCCTTGGGTAGCCAGCTTCTGCCTTCCAGGCACGTTAGCAGGAAGCTGGACTGCAAGTGGAGGAGCCAAGGCTTGATGCCAGGCACTCCTGATGAGACATGGGTGTTCAAAGTGGTAGCTTAACCCACCATACCAAAATAGCTGTCCCTGAATGTCCAAAAGTTTTGAAGCCTGATCATTTAGCATTGGTAACTGGAAATCTCACAGTGGGAATAAAAATGGTGCAGTCACTTAAAAAAAAAGAAGCCACTTTCTTAAGAAGTCAGACAAGTGTTGGTGCTGTGGTGCAGCACATTAGCATCTGTGTGCAACATCTACCACCCACAACAGATGTGGCTTTGAGTCCCAGTTCTCTGTTCCTGATCCAGCTTTCTGCCAATGCCACCAGAGAAGAAACAAATTTGAACAAGGATTTCTTGATCAATGTTAATAATATCTGTAATAGCGAAAGCTAGCAAATACATAAGCATACATGCAGAGGTGAATGGATACAGAGGAGAAATAGCACATGGTGGAATGCAGCAAAAGGCACCAGCAACAAATGCATAGGACATGAAAAACCTTCAAGCTAATCATGCCAAGGAGAAGGCAAGCTAGAAGGCAAGCCCTGCCACCACCTACGGTGACACTGAGCAGACCAATGGTACAGGGGGACTGTGAGGAGGGCAAGGAAGGGGGAGGGGGAGGAATGACAAATGGGGTACGGAAAATACTCTCTTGCCCACATAGTTTAATAAACTTCATTAAGTTCATTAGGTGTCAATTTTGTTCAATAAAAAGCTACAGAGGGCGAAGGAAAGAACCCTTACACAGACTAGCTCTCACATTTCTGCTGCTTCCTGGGCAAACTCCACCCTCTATGTGAGAGCTCTGTGCCAGCTCAAGTTTCAGCCGAGGTACGCATTGTTCCCTACAACTGCAAATCTTAAAGTGGAAGTGTGTGTGTGTATGAAGTGGGAGCAGCACTTTTCCACGCAATGCAGAGGCAGCAAACAGCAGAGGTGTTGTATTCACAGACAGCTCCCTCACACCCCACAGCCCTCCCTATGGCCGCCGTAAACCACTGCATCTTCACTGGATTTTTTCCCTGAACTTTCCTTTAATCAGTAGTACGCATCTGGTGTGTCCATGCAGTAACTCAGTCAAAGCTTTTAAATTTTCAACCATTCTGTGGTCTTGCTTGAATAAGACTCAACATGTTCTGGTGTAAAATCAGATTCTTAGCACTTAAGGTATCCACTATGTTGTTTTGTTTATCTTTTTAAAAAAATATTTATTTATTTTTATTGGAAAGGCAGATATACAGAGAGGAGGAGAGGCAGAGGAAGATCCTTCATCCGATGTTTCACCCTGCAAGCGGCTGCATCGGCCAGAGCTGAGCCAATCCGAAGCCAGGAGCCTCCTACAGGTCTCTGGTCTCCCACGTAGGTGCAGGGTCCCAAGGCTTTGGGCCGTCTTCCATTGCTCTCCCAGGCCACAAGCAGGGAGCTGGATGGAAAGCGGGGCTGCTAGGATTAGAATCCCATATGGGATTCCAGCGAGTTCAAGGCTAAGATCCTAGCCACTACACTGTATCACCAGGTCCTTGTTTATCTTTTTACCACTATGTTTTAATATAGGATTTGGTGAGGGGCCAGCACTGCGGCCTAGTGAGCTAATCTTCTGCCTGTGGTGCTAGCATTCCATATGGGCACTGGTCTGAGTTTCAACTGTCCTACTTCCAATCCAGCATCCTGCTTATGACCTGGGAAAGCAGCAGAAGTATGGCTAAAATCCTTGGGTCCTTGTACCCTTCTTCTGGATGTGGGAGATCCAGAAGCAGCTCCTGGCTCCTGACTTTGGTATGGCTTGGCTTAGCTCTAGCTATTGTTTTTTTTTTTAATTACATTGCATTATGTGACACAGTTTTATAGGTACTGGGATTCCTCCCACCCCTCCCCAACAGCTACTGTTGTCATCTGGGGAGTGAACTAGTGGATGAAGATCTCTGTGTCTGTGCCTCCTCTCAGTAACTCTCTTTCAAACTTAAAAAAAAAAAAAAAAAAAAGATTTGGTGAATAAATCTTTGCCACTTCCCACTGTATTCTTGAAATTAACTTTCCCTGCACTACAGCTGCTACACAGCAGGCTCCCAAGGCTAGCCTGGCATTAGAGCAGTGGCATCATGCGGACGGCAACTCTGCCCGCTCCAGCCTTCACAATGCAGTCCACCAGTGGTTGTTTAAGGCCTGGGCCACACCCACCCCACAAGCCAGGGCAGCCCTCCACCTGCAGCGGTAGAGAGCTAGGAAACTGGAATCAGGGCACAGCACCTAGGCCTTTGCCCCGGAGCCACTCCCTGCAGAAGGCTGACAGAACAAGGCTCCTCAACTGGAAAGCAAAGCAGCTCATCCGTGAGAACTGCCACTCAGCGGCACATACTGCTTGGGAGAAGAGCGGAGGACTTCAGAACAGCAGAGCACGGTTATTCTCCAGAAACCCAGGACTTCCACATCCAGGTCTGTCTTCATCTTCGCTGCCTCCACTTAAACTCCAAAACAATTGTTTTTCTATATTACAGGAGCCAATAACATAACTGACTTTTGAAATCAGCAGGACTGTTAGTCACTCAACACCAACATCACAGTAAGTTGGAACTCAGCTACAGAGAGATTTTAAAATAACTGGAGCAACATCTGACTGTCACAGCACCTGGCATCCAAAGGCTATTCCAGTGGTGACGCAGGGCTGGAACATCAATAGGACCCAGAGCACTTTTCATGCAGCACACACAATCAGGCCTCGCTGCTGAAGAAACTGACTCCGAGCTGTGGTCGGAACATTTCCAGCTGATAGTCCAGAGGTTCAGGAAGTGGCCCACACAAGAGCTGGGAGCTGGGTGAGGGGAGCTGGGAGCCTTGCACAGGGAGCCCGACCCTCCTCAGGCCACTGACCCTCAACGACTTCCTTTTTTACGGCTGTTGCCCACAGAAGAGAGGTGCTCCACCATGTACATGAAGATCTTTGAAAGTGTTACTGGAACTCAAGGAATGAAAGCAGGCAGCAAATTCCTGCGTCAGTGAGGCCAGCTCTCCCTGTGGAACAGACAGGAAGACACCTGTCTTGGACTGAGGTCCTCCAAAGAAAGCGATCACTTCCTAGATCTGTACCTTTAGCAAAACCTAACATTTTGTCAGAAATGTAATGGGGTGGGGAGAGAAGGGGAGGCTGGACTTTCCTTAGGGATTCCAAAGGGCCTCCCACAAACCAGACAGCGTATATTGGCTTCCTGACTTCACTGCATCAAGACCATTGTGTTAAGTTTGTTACTCTAATTTTGGAAATCTCTGAGAAAGGGTGTGATTTGTGACACCTGTCTTACTACCGGAAAAAAAAAAAAAAGAGCCGAGATGAGTATCGACTCAGAGTTCTGGATTCCACAGGTGACAGTCATCCTACTTCTCAATGCTTTTTGAATCTCTGCTCTATTTTCAGAAAAGTGCCAGCAGTTGTTGTCTAAATTTAGAAAGCCAAATAATCATTGAATCACCTTGAGGGAAATGTATATGTCTGAAAGATAAGCATCTTTAATGGTAATAAGTAGTAAACTACAGAGTAAAGCTGACTTGTGACCTGACATGACTGACATCTTCAACTAAAATTATCCACTAGTGGGTATACAAAAATCTAAGACATGATATATACACAACCTCTGGTAACACAGCTGCCAACACTCACTCGTGCTTAACTCTGCAAGCTCACAGGATATCAAACTCCATTCAAAATGATGGCCAAGTCCCTGCAGGCACATGCAGCACAGCACCTAACTGCTGCTCGGTAACCTGGGGAGAAGTCTGCTGAACATCCAGCATTGTAATCCTCAACCATGTCGGTAGCAGCTGCGTGTAAAGAACAGGTTCCCTGAGAGGACACTTGAGTTCTCTTAGACAAGGCGGCAGGAGGGCTGTTGTCCCTCTTCCACTTGACAAGTGGGCTTCCCACATATCCCAGCGGGATGGGGTCTCAAATAATGACTGCCTTCAGGCTTCTGTATTTCTGTTTCGGGACCCTCAGCTTCCAGCCACTTTAATGCCCTTCTGAGTGCACCCCACAAGCCTCTACCAAAGCTTGGTCCACCACCATATGCTGTATTGCGGTCTCCCAGTTTTCCCTGCAGTCAGGCAGGCAGAGAGGAACCCTGAAATGCCTGAGTTTTTGCTGGGAGATGGGTAAGGTGGAGTAGATGGAGTGGCATGAATCTGTACCTCAGACATGAATGGCAGGAAGTTGGGCAAATGACCTGGTCTCCGCTTCACATCTGGGGCCTTGAGAAGCTGTGCTGATCACAGAATGCACTCCCGGGCTGCCGCAGAACCCTCCCTCCCAGGGAATCAGGCAAGGGGCTACAGGTATCCAGAGGCCAGCCACGCAGCCCACTCCTCAACTCCATGAAATCTGCTCCTCCCAGTTCACATTCAAGTAAGCTCCAGACACAGTAGACTTCTATGTCAAGAAGGAAAGGAAACCATGAAAGCACTCAAAGAAACTGTGACTAATTTTCCTTTCAGTAACTACAGAGTGGGAGCAAAAATCTGGTCTGGTAGTTCAGGGTAGTAGTTCAGAGGTAGTTAACTAATAGTTACAACACCGTGCCAGCATCTCCTACCCGAGCATCTGGGCTGGATTCGTGGCTCCTGACCTTAGCTTCTGCTGGTGGAGACCTGGGAGGCACGATGGCTCGTTAGTGGGTCCCTGCGCAGGGGAGAGCTGGAGTGAGTTAGCAGACAGGCTTTTTCTATCTCACTCCTCGCCCTCCTCTGCCAAATGCAGCATGAACAGATTCTCTAGTGCAATACAAGCTCAGAAACTATAAACACATGATGGCTGAATGTGAGTATATAAAAACTCTAGGTCATTATAGTAAAATCCACCATAAAAGTCAGTACTGCTGGGAAAAATATCAGGTTTCATAACACATAAAAATCCCCTAAAATTAACGAGAAACAATCCAATAGCAAATGGGTGAAGGAAATCAAGAGTTTGCAAGTAGAGTAAGTAAGTTCTAAAACACATGAAGACGACAATGACTCTGTTTGCCAAGAGGGAACCATGTCAGCTTTGCCCCTCCACTCCTCTTGTCACTCACCACACTAATGAAGCTAACCCCAGTGGGATATGTGTATGGGCTGCTGCCAGCGAACATACAGATTAGCAGGACGACAAGCTGGAGTGATCCATCTAAATGACAGTGTGATCTGTGGCCCAGCCACCTCACTTCCAGGAAACCCAGGCATTCTGATTTGGGATGCAAAGGAGCCAGTTGCACAGACTCCTGGGAAGAAAAATAAAAGGCCAACATTACCAGTGCACACAAGAAGGGAAAGCTGGTAGCTGTAAGACAGTTGTGTACCTTTAAAACTAAAAAGACACAGCTAGGTGTTACCAATAGGGGAAACAGGATACGAGGTACAGAATATTATTTCTTTTTAAGAAATATTTAAAAGTCAGTGTCAGAGGGCCCAGCATGGAGCCTAGTAGCTAAAGTCCTTGCCTTGCATGCACCGGGATCCCATATGGGTGCCGGTTGTAACCCTGGCAGCCCTGCTTCCCATCCAGCTCCTTGCTTGTGGCCTGGGAAAGCAGCCTAGGATGGCCCAAAGCCTTGGAACTGTGCACTCAACATGGGAGACCTGGAAGAAGTTCCTGGCTCCTGGCTTTGGATCAGCTCAGCTCCAGCCGCTAGGGCCACTTGGGGAGTGAATCATCAGATGGAAGAGCTTTCTCTCTGCCTCTTCTTTTCTCTGTAAACTTGACTTTGCTAAATTAAAAAAATTAATAATAAATAAATCTAAAAAAAATAGTGTCAGAGAGAGAGAGAAAGAGAATCTTCAATCAACTGGGTCACTCTCCAGATGGTCACAACAGCCAGAATTGGTTCAGACCTAAACAAGGAGCCAGGAGCTTCTTCCAGGTCTCCCATAGGGAGAGCAGGTGCCCAAGCACTTGAACATTTTTCTGTTGCTTTTCTCAAGCCATTAGTAAACAGATGGGAAGTGGAGCAGCCAGGACACAAACCAGCACCCATATGGGATGCTATGCCACAATGCCAACCCTATGAGATTACTTCTTACACTTACAACTGAGAATACAATTACTGCATAGCAAAACATATTAAGGAACCGCTGCAATGGTTCAACTAGCTAATCCTCCACCTGCAAGCATCAGCACCCCATATGGGCATCGGTTCATGTGCTAGCTGTTCCCTTCCAGCTCCCTGCTTATGGCCTCAGGAAACAGTGGAGGATGGCCCAAAGCCTTGGGATCCTGCACGTGTGTGCAAGACCTGGAAGAAGTTCCTGGCTCCTGTCTGGATCTACCCAGCTCTGGCAGTTGTAGCCATTTGGCGAGTGAATCAGTGGATGGAAGACCTTTCTGTCTTTCCTTCTCTCTGAATATGTCTTTCCAATAAAAAAAATTATCGTCTTTAAAAAGTAAGTGGCTGGCACTGTGGAGCAATAGGCAAGTCATCACATGCAACATCAGCATCCCACTCCGGCACCAGCTCCAGGTCCCACTGCTCAACTCCCACTCCAGCTCCTAGCTGGTAAGCTTGGGAAAGCAGTGGAAGATGACCCAGGTGTTTGGGGCACTACCTCCCTTGTGGGAGACCCAGGTGGGTTTCCTGGCTCCTGACTTCAGTCTGGCCCGTACCTGATCACTGTGGCCATCTGGAGAGCGAATCAGCAGATGGAAGATACTCTCTCCCTGCAACTCTGCCTTTCAAATAAACAAACCTGTTAACAATATTTGATTGAGTTATATAAAATGGATATGGGAGTCCAAGAAATAGTTCAAATAACCCACACTGAGTTCGGGAGAGACCACCACAGGCGACCACAGCTCCTCCAGGAGGACTGCATTTCTCAGTCAGGCGCCACTGCTCCCTGGGGCTCACATACCTCCCTGCTTAGAGTGCATTCCTCCTCTCTTCTGATCCCAACTGAAGCCTTTCAAGAATAAAGTTCCCCCGTGTCTACTCATTCCCCTTAAATCTCTAACCTCTGACACCTCAGCACTGCGTAAGGCACATAGAGGTATAGTAAGGGACCCCACCACTACCCCGGATGCAGCCAGCAGTTGGCTATAAACAGGTAACTGGAAAGTTCTAGGGACTCCCTGTGTCTACTCACGGGGGAGGCAGGAGGTGTAAGAAAACCCTGTGCAAACGAGAAGTAGGAGCCGTCTCTGGAGGGTAAAATTTCCTTGGTATCTCCACTGTGCCTGGAGCAGGAAGAGTCTACTAAGAACCATGAGCCGTTCCGCCTCCTGGCTAACCTTGTACCTTAAACTCGAGGACACCAGCCATGAACATCCTTCCTTAAATGCCCACAGATAGATGGCCTCCTTGTTCTCAAAGCAGCCATCTGATTCTACATAGAGCACCAGGAGTAAGGACAGGTGTGGGCAGGGCCTTCAGAGGGAGCCTAGGAGCAAGGGACAGCAGGGAAGTAAAGCAGGAGTAAAGCAACACTCTCCCCCATTGGCACCACGGCCAGACCCAACAACTGAACAGCAAGCACGCACTGAGCTGCTGAGCACTCAATGGCTTAGGGACACTGCTCAGGGGCCTGAGTTACAACGCCACTTTGCATCTCCCTCTTCATCCCAAGTCTGCCTTGCCAAGCTTTCCCTCCTTCATTCATGTACCTGATGGCTCAGGGCCCTAATCCAGTTAGACCAGCAAGCCCAAGCTTGAATTGCTAACTGCTTATCAAACACACTAATTTCCTTCCCTCCGAAACAAAGGCTTTAAAAAGGAAGGAAAAGTGAAGAAAACTAGCATATTTCCCAAGCTTGCCAATTCTGCTGGCCAGCTCTGGGGGAGGCTTTCACATGTGCATCATTTGCTAAAAAAAAAAAAAAAAAAAAAAAAGATTAGGCACAGTGTGGTAGTCTGGCGGCTAAAGTCCCGCCTTGCCTGCGCCAGGATCTCATATGAACGCCGGTTCTAATTCCAGCCAGCCCATTTCCCATCCAGCTCTCCAGCTCCCTGCTTGTGGCCTGGGAAAGCAATCCAGGACGGCCTTGGGATCCTGAACCTGTGTGAGAGACCTGGAAGAAGCTTAGGCTCATGCCTTCGGATTAGCTCAGCTGCAGCTGTTGTGGCCACTTGGGGAGTGAACTAACGGATGGAAGATCTTTGTCTCTCTTCTCCGTGTATCTGGCTTTGCAAATAAAAAGACTAAACGGGATGGGAAATTTAACACCTAGTACCAAAACTAAACCAGAAAGGCATTAGCCAAAAGAGGTTTGAACAAACACCAAAAACCTTTCAAGACAACAGAATTTTAGCAAACACGTGAACAGAGCATACACGTATTTACAACACATTAACAACAGAATGCGCAGATTAAATACCAATCTCTTTACTGCCACCAGCAGGGTGAATTCAAGCCACTCTGAGGCTGCCAGTGACATAAGAGCCCAACCTTTGAACGTCTACCTCATAGTGATCCATTGCTGGGCGTCAGACCCTGGCTCCAAGACCACTGTGGAATTCTGGTACCAGACCCAAGATCACAGCCTGTCTGTGGCTATTAAGGGCTTGGGGAATCCTTCAACAATAACTTCCTGCTGCATGTTCTAGAAACTGCTAGTGAACATTACAGATGCAGAACTCAGGAGAGCAGAGTGATGGAGCCAGGCCAAGCCCAACTGCTATTCTCAAAGGCCAGCTCTGAACTGTCTGCTTGTTGTAAGCCACATCCCCGAGTTTACAGAACTCTGGTTCCCCACCCCCAGCCCACACCCCAGAGTCACTAGGTGCCCTTGTAGGGCACTCCTTTCCTTCAGGTACTCAGGGCAGACAGAAATCCTGTTCCCATTCCTACAGGAGCAAAACAGACTCTGAGTGGTGATCAATACTACAAGAAAGGGCAACAGGGCTGGGTGTAGAGGGCGGGGAGTGGACTTTACAGGACAAGGGGCAGGGAAGACATCTGAGGGGACATTTGGCTGAGGGGCAGGGAGGGGAGCAACTGGATGCGCAGGACATGGAAGGACCTGCTGGATTAGGTGCTGACACAGGAAGCAGGTCTGGGTGGCCACAGGACACTGTTTACTGAGCCTAAGTCTGCAGGGGAGACCAAGCTGGGAGCAGGCACGCCGTGGGCTGGGAAGAAGGCAGCCCCTGCTGTGGCTGTCCTGCTGTTTCCTTTGTGGGCAGTGAAGAATCTCCTGCTTTCCTCATTGACACGCCAGACCTCCGCGTGGGAAACCTTCTCCACAGTTGGTATTCTTGAAAGCCTAGATCCCGTAACTTCCTTTTCAAGCAATTGTGTACTGCTCACCTACTAAATTACACAAAACCTGTCTACCAGGGGTCCCGCCTGGTCACCCAGAGAGAGGAGCTCATAAGCAGATCTATTCCACACGAGGGAGTGATCCTGACAATACATGTCCATTTGACTTTGCATCAGCTAAGTGTGTCTTGTAGCTGTGACTGACACCAGCGGTCCAGCTCAGTCTGAAGCTGCAGCTAATGGCAAAGAAGCTCTTGTTAACACCTTTTGCTCCTCAAGCGGTATCCCTGGGGCAAGCAAGAACCTCACCCTCCCTTCAGGATCAAGCTCCGCTCCTAGGCGTGGCTCCTGGAAGCCTCGACTTACACCCCTTCTCTACCACGTCTCCCTGACAGGCCTTTACCTGCTGTTACCAGGGCTCACTGGTACTTTGCCCCCTGCCTTCCTCTGGTTCCCCAGGAAAGCCACCAAATGAATGCTTGCTAACACAAGGAATGCAAGGGGCCTGCCACACAGTGGGACCAGGAGCTCACTTCTGTCTTTTCCTGCAGAACCAAATTTGTGTGTTCAGCATCCCTCATCCTCACCAGCACATACACAAGGAGGTGTCATCTAAGAGGATTTTAGAAACTACTTCCTGTATTATTAAATTAGGTCAGCGTCTCCAAGAATATCGCCAGCACCCTGCAAACAGTAGTAACCTTGTTCTATGGATTCCTACCAGAGAGAGAAGCCTGAGATTTTAACAGTCCTGCTAGAATTTACTGAGCCAAGTCAGTGCCTTTCAAAGCCATGACTCTAGAGGGTTCCGTTGGTTTTCCAGTGATGTGTCTTTTTCTGAGCCAGCACTAGCACACCTTTTCAGTATCTGCATGGTTTGCTTTTTACAAGTAACACTGATTCAGTTTCGTAAGTTCTAGAAAGCACTGAAATCTGCAGAGTCACTGTGTGTGGTCCATCCTGACACAGTCTCACATGCTGGCTGGGAATGCCAGGCTGGGTGCTGAGCACACTGGCCCCGCCTCCGGCAGCCTAGGGGGCCGGGGCACACCACTTTCCAGCCCTAACATTTTATGGTGCTTGTATGGGAATATAAATTGTAACTTAAGAACATCTCCAGGAAACAAGTGTTAAGAAACACGGTCTTTTCTTCGCTATTAGTAACCTCTAAAAGTTTGCTGCCCACGATGCAGTGACAGAAGACAAGGAGGCATAAGGAAATGTTTCCAAGGCAGCAAGACGTCCCCAGCATCCAGTGCCGGTCACCACTAAGGACAGGTGGTCCGCCTAACGAGTGCACAGGCTGTGTCCTGGAGAGGATAGTGTGGGGGGGTGGGGGAAAGGCAGGCACCCAAAACGGACTAGAGAGCCAAGTGACTGGGCTTTGTGGGTCTGGGATGCTGCAAAGCCTCCAGTGTGGAACTAACGGTGTAACTTCAAGATGATGAACAGAGAAATGACACCTGACAGCTTCCAACAGTTTTTATATCTTCTTTTTGCCTATTTTAAGAAAAGATTGGGCCAGGCACAATATAGTGGTTAAGTCCTCACCTTGCACGCCTGGGATCCCATATGGGCGCCGGTTCTAATCCCGGCAGCCCCACTTCCCATCCAGCTCCCTGCTTGTGGCCTGGGAAAGCAGTAGAGGACGGCCCAATCCCTTGGGCCCCTGCATCCATATGGGAGACCTGGAAGAAGCTCCTGGCTCCTGGCTCCTGGCTTCGGATTGGCTCAGCTCCAGCCGTTGTGGTCACTTGGGGAGTGAATCATCGGACAGAAGATCTTCCTCTCTGTCTCTCCTCCTCTCTGTATATCTGACTTTCCAATTAAAAAAATTTTTTAATTTAGCTTAGAAGGCAGATTTACAGAGAGAAGGAAAATTGGAAAAAGATCTCCATCTGCTGATTCACTCCCTAAAATGGTTGCGGGAACTGAGTCGATCTGAAGCCAGGAGCCAGGAGCTTCTTCCGGGTCTCCCACATGGGTGCAGGGTCCCAAGGCTTTGGGCCGTCCTCGACTGCTTTCCCAGGCCACAAGCAAGGAGCTGGATGAGAAGTGGAGCAGCTGGAACACTAACCAGTGCCCATGAGATCCCAACACTTGCAAGGCGAGGATTTAGCCACTGAGCCATTGTGCTGGGACCTTTTCACCTAAGTATTAAGGAAGGCAGCACTCCAGCCTGTTAGGATTTCCAGTTTAATAAGTGATTTATTCCTTACAGTCTGACATGTTGTTAGTATTTTCAATGAAGTAATTGCACAAAAACTTTCAGATACTTTCAGCTACTAATTTAAACTGACTCACCATCAAGATATCAAACAGTCTCTTTCCACTGTTCATTCTACAACATTTGCAGGAAATGAAGACACAGTCATAAAAAACAAGACACCAGAGAGGGCCCAGCATGGTAGTCTAGTGGGTAAATCCTCACCTTGCATGCACCGGGATCCCATACAGGTACCAATTCATGTTCTGGCTGCCCTACTTCCCATCCAGTAACTTGACTGTGGTCTGGGAAGCAGCCCAAAGCCTTGGAACCCTACATCCATATGGGAGACCCAAAAGAAGCTCCTGGCTACTGGCTTTGGATAGGCTCAGCTCTGGCCATTGTGATCACTTGAGGAGTTAACCAGTGGATGGGATATATTTCTGTCTCTCCTTTTGTCTGTAACTCATCTTTTCCAATAGAAAAAAAATCTTTAAAAATGAACAAACAAAATACGAAACATGGAGCTACTTCCTGTCCATGTGTTACAGAATGACACACAAATGGACACTCACAGTTGTCCCTTACTAACCACGGGAGGAATGGTTCCACGACTCTGACACACACCAGAGTCTGTGGGTGTGAGTCCCCTCTGTGAAGGCCCTGGTATTTGCATGTAACCTGTGCACCTCCTCCTGGGTCCCTCCCGTCACTTCCTGACGGTTTTCAGCACTTAAAACAAGGTCTAGGCAGCTGCCTCTTTTTCCAGTGCAGTTCTCAGTGTACGGCAAATTCAAGTTCACTTTTAAGAATTTGTAGGAACTTTTCACCTCAAGTATTCTCAATACATGGCTGGTGCTTTTGAACATGAGGCACCAAGAATCTAGATGGCAAGAGGGTATAGGTGCGCACTCAAGACTGTGCTTCCTGCTGCACGGTTAGTGCAGGGGGCTGGGGAGAGCCTCACCAGGGACATCGGAAGAACATTCCCGTGGAAGTTACAGTAAGCAGAGACTAAGGAGGAACGAGTTACCTGGGTAAGAGACAAGGGGTGTGAGGGAAGGGAAGGAACGGCATGGGCCAAGGCAGTGCAGCAGGAGGAAACCTGGCTGCTGGGAAGTGCTGACTCGTGGCTGCAGCACACAGAGGCCGCGTGAGCCCAGACGGACGGCACCAGCCGGCGGGACAGAGCTCTCCCCGCCTGGGAGACCCACCAGGGATTTTCTTCTTTTCCTGAACAGCACAGGAATCCATTCATGTGTTTTTATTTTTAAATATTTATTTGCTGGAAAAGCAAAGTTACACAGAGAGGACGAGGAGGAAGGGAGAGGGGTGGAGAAGGAGAAAGGGAGTAAAGGAGGGAAGGAGAGAGGGAGAGAGAGGGGAGAGGAGTGGGCAGGATAGAAAGAGAGAGAGCACACTTTCACCTGCTAGTTGATTCTCCAACTGGCTGCCATGGCTGGGGCTGGCCAGGAGAGCAGCCAGGAACTTCATCTGGTCTCCCATGTGGATGGCAGAGGACCAAGGAATTGGGCCACTTTCCATCGCTCTCCCGGGGTATTATCCCGGGGATTGGAAGTGGATCAGTGAGGACAAAATCCAGTGCTCATATGGAATGCTGGCATTGCAGCTGGCACTACAAGAGGTGGCCTAACCCACAAAGCCTCAGTACGAGCCCCTCACTGAGGTGTAAAGTTGGGGTACATCAGGTTTACTTTTCAAAAGGTCACTGGGTGGCCCGGGGTGGTAGCCTGGCGGCTGAAGTCCTCGCCTTGAACACTCCGGGATCCCATATGGTTGCCGGTTCTAATCCCGGCAGCTCCACTTCCCATCCAGCTCCCTGCTTGTGGCCTGGGAAAGCAGTCGAGGACAATCCAAAGCCTTGGGATCCGGCACCATGTGGGAAACTTGGAGAAAGCTTCTGCTCCTGGCTTCGGATTGGCACAGCTCTGGCCACTGCAGTCACTTGGGGAGTGAATCATCGGACGGAAGATCTTCCTCTCGGTCTCTCCTCCTCTCTGCATATCTGACTTTGCAATAAAAAAAAAAAATAAATCTTTTTCTTTTTTCTTTTTAAGGTTACTGGGTGCATGAAACAGTACACAATGAGAAAGATGTTAAGGTGCAGCCCATATTCAAACTGGGGCCTTTGTTGATTAAGTCACAGTCAAGGTCCACTCAGAAGGGGATGGAAAGTATTCTCACAGAAAAGCTAACTTTTCTAACAGAAAAGTTAAAAAAAATTTCTTTAATTTGTATTTTTAAGGGAGATGAGGAAGAGAAAATTCCGGCCTGTTGGTTTACTTCCCAAAGGCCTTCAACAGTTAAAGTTGGGCCAGGCCAAAGCCAGGAGCCGTATCCAGGTCTCACGTGTGGGCAGAAAGGACCCAGGCACTCTCAGTACACACTGGCAGGAAGGAGGTTGGAAGCAGAGCAGGAAACCTAGGCACCTGCTAAGGGATGCAGCTGTGGGAGAGAGGACAGTGTGAACGCAGACTGCAGTTGAGAAAGGACAGCGCACACAAGTGCACAGAGGTAGCACCTGCCAGGGCTGGGGGCAAAAAGGGAAGGGCCTCGAGGAAAGCCCCGGAGTCTAGGTGGCGGCAATGCCTCAGGCCTCTCACCAAGTTAGCCTGCAGGTCCTCGGAAGCCTAGAGAAAGGATGCAGCTGTTGCTATGGGAAGGCACTGCTGCAGCTGCCGGCTGTCCTCAAGTGCGCGCAGTACTCAAGTGTCCTCCCAGGGACAGGAAGCAAATCGGAGGGCAAGTTCCTCCTTCCTTCTCCAGGCCTGCAGCTGCCCTCCTGCACCCCTGTTGGTCCTACCCAACAAAGAGTCGGCAGCACTGAAACTCGGCTTTAACATACTATTACACAGCAGAGAAAGAGGGGCTAGTGGCTGAGAAACACACACATAATAATTTCTAGGTCACACACACACACACACACACACACACACAAATGTGCCTGAAAAGTTTTCATCCCCTATTGCTCTTTTCCAATATGGCTATGATTAAATCTAAGACAACAATAATTGTTAAAGCATCAATATTTTTCGTTCGGTAGGAAAAACTTGCTGCCAAGGAAACTGACTCAGTGTGAAGGTCTCACAAACTGCAAGGTAAAAGAACAAAACAAAGCAAAAACCTAGCTAAGTACTGTTCGGTGAAGCGTTGAATTTAACCAAACACATTATTTCCAGAAAAGATCTTTGTTAAAGAAACAACCATGTAAGAGAAAAATACTGGGAACTAGGAGTTTCAAAGGAGACACACTTTATTCATTTTTTTTTTTGGCTAAACTTTTTGTCAAACATATATTTATTTGAAAGAGTTACACAGAGAGGGAGAGACAAAGAGAGATCTTCCATCTTCTGGTTCACTCCCCCAACGGCTGCAATGGCCAGCGATGGGTTAGTCAGAAGCCTGGAGCTTCTTCCCGTTTCCCATGTGGGTGCATGGGCCTAAGTACATGGCCCATCCTTTACTGCTTTCCTAGGCACATTTAGCACGGAGCTGGATTGGAAATTGATCAGTCAGGACTCAAACTGGCATCCCTATGGGATGTGTATGTCACAGGTGGCAGTTTAACCAACTTTGTCACATAACTTCTTGAGGTAAGTTTAGGGCGCCTGTGCGGTTACAAGAAACACTGAATGGAAAGCCAGTTCCCTCCAATTAACATCTTAGCTAACAGGTACACTGTCACAACAGGAAACTGATGCTGATAAAAGCCACGAACCTTACTCAGAATTCAAGATGTTTACATGTGTTTGAATGTGAGTGTGTGCGTGCATGCATACGGTTCTAGATTTTCCATGTGAAGACTGGCACAGTAGCACAGTCAATGCACAACAGCTCCTCCACAAGGACCCTTCAATCCGCTCTTTCACCTCTTTCCTACGTGGCTTTTAAGAGGAAAAGCTTATTTATTATTCTCATCTGTCATATCAGTTCCAGAATTTTCAATATGTAAAAAGTGATTAATTTTATAAGTACTATATGTTAGTATCAAATGCTTTTTTTTAAGACTTATTTTTATTGCAAAGTCAAATATACAGAGAAGAAGATCTTCCATCCGATGAGTTACTCCCCAAGTGACCACAACGGCCGGTGCTGCGCCGATCCGAAGCCAGGAGCCAGGAGCTTCTTCTGGGTCACCCACGTGGGTACAGGATCCCAAGGCTTTGGGCCGTCCTCTACTGCTTCCCCAGGCTACAAGCAGGGAGCTGGATGGGAAGTGGGGCTGCTGGGATTACAACCGGTGCTCGTATGGAATCCTGGGGCGTTCAAGGTGAGGACTTTAGCCACCAGACTAACATGCTGGGCCCATCAAATGTTTTTTTAAACGTCACAAAAGTAACAAGGCTACTTTATAAAACATCAGAGTTTTGTAAAACATTGATGATGTCTGTGTTGGTTCTTTGTCAGCAGATCAAATGCAGCAGTGCACCACAGCATGGCTGGAGACTTCCACACCTTGCCACTCCAAGTCGCACACAGCACCAGCACACTCAGAACGCTAGCAGCTGTACTATCCCTGCCATTGCATAAGCCAACTGCCACTGCGCTGCATTTCCCACAAAGCAGTCAAGAGAGATGCTTGCAAAAAAGGAAATCTGAACATGTCACCTACTTGCTTACAGCCCCCTCCATGACTGTCCATGGCGGTTAGGATCACGCCTCTTCTGCTGAGCCTGCCACACCCAGCTCTTCACAGCATGGCAGCCGCCTGCTCCCTGCCATCAGATCCAAAGCAGGAAGGCCCCTCACCTGCTCAGGACCACTGCCGACACCTGTCCAAGGGAGGAAGGCCCCTCGCCTGCCTAGACCATTGCCAACACCTGTCTAAGGCAGCAAGGCCCCTCGCCTGCCCGGGACCACTGCCGACACCTGTTCAAGGGAGGAAGACCCCTCGCCTGCCCGGAATCATTGCTAATACCTGTCCAAGGGAGGAAGACCCCTCGCCTGCCCGGAATCATTGCTAACACCTGTCAGGCTCAGGACGTTGCCTCCTCAGTGAAAAGCAGCTTTTCACTGCACGTTCTATATCCCTTCTCTATGTTCAATCTCTCTCAATATCTCTCTTCTCACTGCTGATAAATGTAACATGGTATTGGCCACTTGAGTTATTTTTAGGTGTACAGTTGGGCAGCATTCATGGTTTCCCTTTGGCTTTCAGTGGGGTATTAGTTCTAGGACCCCTTGTGGATACCAGAACCTATGGCTGCTCAAGTCCTTTACATAAAGCACTTTGTGTTGCCTGTAGCCCAGACACATCCTCCGTTATGCTCTCAAACCATCCCCAGATGACTCACAACACCTGACAGCCAATGCTGTGTGAACAGTTATCACACTACATCATCTAGAGAAGAAAGATTTAAAAAGTCCCTATACGTTCAGTACAAATACAAGTTTTTCTTGTAGACTATTTCCAGCCCACGGTTGGCTGAATTAATGGATGTGGAAAGTATAAATGAGGACACGGGGACAGGCTGTACTTTATGCCACTTTACTACAAGTTCACTGCTCTGCATGACACAAGCATCTAAGTACATGGCTATTATCCATAAAAGCAGCAAGTCACACATTTGAGAAGATCTGAAATCTCATTTAACAGGAAGTGTTGAGCTATCACTAACATCGGGACCTAAGCATCCACAGCATGGTGGTACAGCGGTCATTTTACTTACATTTCAAAATGAGTTTCTCTCTCCAGTCACATGCTAAAAACTCTGAGGCCACGTGTGGCTGCAGGCCACCGTGCTCCACAGCTCAGATGCAGAACATGTCCAGCACCTGAAGCCATCTAGCAGTCCTGGAAATGCCCAGCTCTCCCAGGGAAATGTACACAGGGAGTAGATCCAGCTCAGAGGAAAGCACCTACACCGGAAGCAGGCATGTGGTCTCTCAGATGGGAGACCACAACCCTGGCCTGTGCCCGTACCCAAGTGCTACAAAAATTCCAAACTAATTGGTTCCCCAAAGCAAGCATTTAAAATTGATAAAGGCTGGGCTTGGAGCCGTAGCCTAGCGGCTAAAAGCCCTGGCCTTGCATGTGTTTACTTGGGATCCCAGCGCTGGTTCTAATTCCAGTGGCCCAGCTTTATACCCAGCTCTCTGTGGCCTTGGAAAGCAGTGGAAGATGACCCAAAGTCTTGAGACCCTGCACCCATGTGGAGTACGCAGCAGAAGCTCCTGGCTTCAGACCGGCTCAGCTCTGGCCATTGTAGCCACTTGGAAGGTGAAATCACCAGACAGAAGATCTTTGTCTCTCCTCCTCTCTGTAAATTTGACCTTCCAATTAAAAAAAAAAAAGTCTTAAAAAGAAAATACTACTAAAGGCTGGCACTGATGAAACCGCTAACAGGCATGTGTATACAGAGGTTAAGAATGGAATGGGGCTCGGCGGCGTGGCCTGGTGGCTAAGGTCCTTGCCTTGATCCCATATGGCTGCTGGTTCTAATCCCGGCAGCTCCACTTTCTCTCTGTCTCTCCTCCTCTCAGTATATCTGACTTTGTAATAAAAATAAAATAAATCTTTAAAAAAAAAAAAAGAATGGGGGTACCAGCTTGTGCCCCAGCTGGCCCACTTCTGATCCAATTCCCCCACTATGGCCTGGGAAAGCAGCAGAGGATGGCCCAAGTGTGTGGGCCTCTGTGCACACACGGGAGACCAGAAGCAGCTCCTGGCTCCTGATCATCTCAGCTCCAGCCACTGTGGCCATGTGGGGAGTGAACCAGTGGATGGACGGTACTTTCCTCTCCACCTCCCCTTCCATCTGTAAGTCTACCTTTCAAATAAAAATAAACCTTTAAAAAATGGATTAAGAAGCTCAAGGTAGAAAGAGGCCAACAAGGCAACTCCAGGGTCTCCACCAACACAAACAAAGGTCAAACGCAGGACATGGTAGGCAGGATATCCCACATAAGGTCCAAGGTCACAGAGTTAGCAGGAGATACGGCCAGGATTCAAATACAGACCTATCTGTCTGTTTTTCAGGGACCATGAAGCTTGACCAGTCCATGAGGCTAAGAAAACTGCAGAAGCAACAATGTCAAGCTCTGAAGCTGAGCAGGCTGTCAGAGGTAAATGACAGGACACAAGTCTCTCCTGGTAAGATAAGCAGGACTGAAACACAAAGGCACTTATCTTCCATGCTAAACTTAGACTTTATCTCTCAGAGGAACCACAGAAGGAATCCACTCAGTAAACAAGGCAACTCGCACTTTAGAAAGTGAACATTTGTACCTGGCAGCAGGTAGTCGGTGAGGCACTTTGGCAAAATCAGCCCAGCTCCACTGGGGTTGAACTCTTTGATTACTTACTGGTCAATGGGAAACACCTCTCCACACACTGGTGTTGGAGATGGCCCCTTTAAAAGACTCCTACAGACCAATAGGAAAGCTTGGAGTAACTTATAAGGGAACTCCATCTGCCGGCTGCAGAGGTGAGAAGTTGGGAAGGTAAGTATAAAATCTATGCCCTCAGGTTAGGCAGCACACAAAGTGTCTTCCTGGTCCGAGTCAGTCATCTCTGCAAGTTGAAAAGAGCACCTACCAAACTGTATCAATCTCCAAATACAACTTTCTGGCTTATCACTATTTTGAAACTGTGAAAATTTACATTTATAGAGGAGACCTGCTTAAACGTTCCTGCAACAGGAGGAGAGAGAGCATGGTTTCAGTTAAGTCTCCTCTTCAATCATCTTGTCACAACCGCATTTCCTACCCAGTCCTTGCTGTGCCTTCAAGATACGAATTTTCTAGGCAATTTTACCTAAGAGTCCTTCCTTCTAGAACGCAGATTTAGGGTTGCATGGTCAGCAACTGCTAAGGTGATAGAGCAGGTGATTCAGAAATGCTATGTGAGAACGGGCAAATCAAGATTCTTAAAGCTGTGAATTCTATCAGTCTCAATTTGAATGTATGCAGTTGTCTACATGGTATAAAGTTCCTTAAAGGAGTCCCATTCAAACCATGTTAGAGATGAATGAGTACTCAGAAATTACTACCACAGTGGTGGGCACTTGGCACGGTGGGACCTCTGCCTCCCACGATCTGAGGTCTCGGTCCAAATCCAGCCTCCAGCTAAAGCACACCTTGAGAAACTGATGGCTCAAGTTACACGGTCCCCTGCCACCCACATGGGAGACCGGATGGAGTTCCAAGGTCCTGGCTTCCATCTGACTCTCTCCAGCCCTGGAGACTGCAAGCTTTCAGGGAGGGAACCAGCATGATGAAAATCTGAGTCTATCTTTCAAATTAATAAGTAAATAAAAAAATAATTAAAATGTGGAAAGCAAAATAAAAAATAATGCATATTTCAAATAAAAGTATAGCTAGAAACATAATAAATGTCCCAAAGGTTTTTTAAGTTCAGATGATTTAAGTAAGTCTCAGTAAATAAGAATAATGTAATATTGTGGGTTTAATGAAAAATAACTGTTGGGGCAGGCCTGGTGGCTTAGCAAGCTAATTCTACACTTGTGCCACTGGCACCCCATATGAATGTCAGTTTGAGTCATAGCAGCTCCACTTGCCATCCACTCCCTGCTCATATGCCAGGGAAATCAGTGCAAGATGGCTCAAGCCCTTGGGCCCCAGTTCTCATGTGAAGACTTGAAAGAAGCTCCTGGCTCCTAGCTTTGGTCTAGCAGACACAGCTGTTATGGCCATTTGGAAAGTGAACCAGTGGACAGACGATCTCTCTCCTTCAAGCAAAAGTAAATAAAACTTTAAAACAACAACAACTGTGTCTTCTGAGTTAGCAGAAACAAAACAACAAAACCAACTAAAACCCAACAATAGTTTTAACTTACAGTAATAACCACCTGATATGCACGTCAGTAAAATTAATTAAGAGGAAAATAATTTGAGATGAGAGCTGGTTTCATCTCATGTCCCATGAAATTTTCATGAGTAATCTAATCATAATTGTTCACAAGTAAATTAAATAGATGCTAACCAATAAAAGTTATGCTTTACATTTGTTTAAAAGGCTTCCTAAATCTCTTTAGTAACTTTACCCTTAAGAATTATCCCAAGTTAAAATTAAACTTTAAATATTCCTTAAATATCTAGATCGTCTCCAAACATGACAAAATACTGAACTGTGATTTGTCGGACCTGATTTAACTATCTGTGGCTTCTCACTACAAACTGAATCCATTACTGAACACGAAGACATAATCTCATGAGGAAGAAAATATTCTAAAAAATCATTAAATGAATACAACAGTTTAACACTGTTCACCTCCTGGTTTTTCACTAGAATTAAGGCCACTAAGTGAAAAAAATTTTTATCAATATGATCATTAAAATCAGAATCTAAAAAACAAATCAATTCTTAGAAAATAAGATACATTTTCAGGTTTTCTAAAACTGTACATTAATACTAAAAGGGCTTCAACATAAAACTGGAATTGGGGGACAGGTGCTTGGCTCAGTGGCTAAGACACCTGCACCCACAGCAGAGTGCCGAGTCCAGTACTTGCCTCTGCCTACAGACTTGAATTTGCTGTGGACCCTGGGATACAGGTGACGCAACTGACTAGCCTGTTTTCCCCTTGGAGAACTGAATTGAGTTCTTGGCGCCCAGCTTTGGCCACAGCTCAGTCACAATGACTGGAGACAGGCTGGTCTGAAGCCTCAAGAGCCCGAAGCTTCCTCTGGGTCTTTCACATGGATGCAGGGGCCAAGCACAATGCGCAGCCTCCACTGTTTTCCCAGGCACATTAGCAGGTAGCTGGATCAAAAGTGGACTAGCTGGGACTCAAACCGACACCCAAGTGGGATGTCAGCATCACAGGCAGGCAGTTTTACCCAGCCTACCACATGCTTACTGGCCCCATCACCCCATTTGTAAGTGAGGAAACTGAGGTGCAGAGATGTTAACAACAGTTTTTACATACACTAAGAGAACCTGCTAAGGCCTAAACCTAGACTTCCATTTATCTATTTATTTGAAAGGGTTACAGAGAGGGAGAAAGAGCGAGAATCTTTCATCCACTGCACCCCACCCCGCCGGCTCCAGATGTTAATAATAGCCATAGTTGGGTCAGGCCAAAGACTTCTTCCAGCTCTCCTACCTAAACAGTAGGGGCCCAAACATTTGGCCTGTCTTCTGCTGCTTTTCCCAGGCCATTAGCAAGGAGATGGATCAGAAGTGAAGCAGCCCAAACACACACCAGAGCCTATACAGCATGCTGGTGTATCAGGTGGTGGCTTTACGCACAATCCATGACACCAGCCCCCAGACCTGTATCTTATCGTTTCTGCTTAACAGTACATTTTCCACCTTGCTTTGGTAAGATAAAGTTGTGGGGTTTTTCAATTGCTCTAATGATAACTGCAACTTCAGTCAGGCCTTGAAGAAATGATAGCTCAGTTCCTTGCTATCTGTTAACTGGTCTTGATAGCAAAGGGCAGGTGTAAATCCAGGCACTAAAAACTTCTGCACGGCAGAAATGAGTGGAAAAGCAAAGGCTTCAAGGCTGCCCCCAGAGCAGCTGCTACCAGCTCGGAGAAACAAACTGAACTTGCTCAGTAAACTTCTCACATTTTGAAGTCTTACCAATAGGAGATTAGGGGCAGTAAATCAAATGGCTGACACAATGGAAGAAAACCAAAGGTGGGAAACATTTTCCACCTCACTCAATTGCTAAGATGCCAAGAAAAGAATGAGCAGGAGAGCAGCACACTTTTGGCTTCCTAAACACACACAGCGACACAGCCCTTCTCCTTGGACAAGCAAGGGTCTACAGTCTCTCCCTTCCCCATCACAAACATCTCCCACCTACAAAGGATTCAAAATACATTTAAAAATAAGCATACATGGGAATGCCGGCTAGTGCAGCCACCACAGAAGTCAGTATGGAGAGTATTCAGACAACTGAACATTGATCTACCTTATGACCCAGCTATCCCATTCCTGGCAAGGTATCCAAAATGAAGTAAAATCTACAAAGGAAAAAGCAACCTGCAACCCTGTATTTATAGTAGCACAATCTAAAACAGCAAAGACAAGGAAACAACCCAAATGCCCATCAAAAGAGGAATGAATGAAGAAACTGTGGTATATCTATCCCATGGAATACTACATGACCATAAAGATGAAAAAATAATTTTATCATTTACAACAAAATGGTCCCAACTGTAGACCATTAGCTCAGTGAAGTAAGCCAGTCCCAAAAGGACAAATATCATACATTCTAAAACAACCCTCATGTAAAATGCAAAATAAACAGATATACAGGTAAGCAAGTCCATACATATATTTTCCTAAACTAGATAATGGAGACTAGCATATCAGGAAGTGAAGACAGGCTTCAGTATACACCTCTACTCCTGAATAACAGGACGACTCCCAATCAAACAGTTACATGAAATGTGACAGGATTATACTATTTTTCTACCTTCCCTATACCTACAATGCCATGATAAACTTACACCACAGAATGCTAAACTTGGTAACTATTACTAAAAGATTATAGTACTAAGATAGCACAGGGGGAAAGACGGTGGGGGGGAAACATGAAGGGAGGAAGGAGAGGGGGAGGAAGGAAACTTCTGGGGGTATTTTTAAAGCATCTTTATCATTGAAATCCCTGATGCACATAGAACTTTCCCGAGCCCACCATTCAGCTGAAGGATGAAGTCTCCTGCTCCCAGAATCTGCTGTGCACCACCGCCTTTGCCAAGCCCACAGGGTCAGCCATGCTGTAACTGAAGGCTTAGCATCCTCTGGATCACCACACTTTGGGGGTGACCTGAAGAGTATCTGAGATGTCTACATGTCCCTGGATTTCATGAATGGGATGACACGACTATTCTCCTGTCAACCCTGGGATCCTGACGGTCACTTACGTCCATGGGTTAGCTACAGTTCATTCACAACAGTGCTGGGAAGAATCCCATTAGGTTCTTGTGGCCATTTAGTGTTCCAATTCTGACCACTGGGCTTCTGTGCTGATGGAGCCACTGCTGTACACGGGTACGCAGATGCATCTGACGTCCCAATGACCCACTGTTGCAGGACACACCTCATGTCAAAAAAAAAATGCAACTGAGACCCCTAACTTACCTGTTCCTCTCATTCTCTCCTCCCACAGGAATTTTTAACAGGCTCACCAAGGATCAGATAAAAATGATCAGAACTTTTTGGGCTCACTATGAATTTATATACTAATTCAAGGAGAACTAACATATTTAAACCTTTTAGCAGTCTTTTTAGGTAAGATAATAGAGCTCTGTGTCTATTTAGGTCTAATTTTAAAGTCTCCTTACAAAATTTTATACTTTGTTTTATGAAAATAGATCCTAATAGGTTTAATACAAAGTTTCATGCAGTTTTTTCTTGCTACTGCAGTGATATTTTCAATTTTAAATTTAAAAACACTGAGCAGCCTGCCCAAACACTGGGGATCGGAGTAGGGATGGGGAGTTACAGGGGGTCACCCTGACTAGGTTGTAGCACAAGCTGATTACAAGAGAGCCAGAGACAGTCCTACTTGAAGGACCAGGCAACTGTACTTACTGATTCGTGAATTGCCTGATGCAGGGGACAGGCTAAGCATAGCTTTCCAAAGGTGAAAACCTCCCAGGGAAATTTCTCAGAACCACTGCATTTGATACTTGACCTCAGGGAAAATCACCTGGATCTAGGGTTCGGTCCGGGAGCACATGTTGCAGGAGGGGGGCCACCTCAGCTGCTGACCCTTATGCAAGAATGGAAAGCATACCCAGTTGAACCTGAAAGACAGTGAGCCAGCTCATCTAAGCCAACAGAAGACTCTGAGTACCTCATCCAAAGAGGGAAGGCAGGACAGATTGAACAACACTCCAGGCCAGGCTCTACAATCGGTACCTAGGTCTGTGGGCACACTGAAGCAAACAAGGACAACCAACAGGCCTGAAACAAAACTGACAGCTTCTCAGAACAATCAAACCCACCCAAGGAACGCCCTTGGAACATTTCTTCCCACATCTGGGTCTCCAAGGCAATACCAAAGCACCCATCCCATCTCCGTCTCTGTCCCCAGGCAATGATGCAGCTGACAGAAGCAGAGATATATTCCTCCCACTCCCCCCACCTCACCCCACCAACCTAACACAGTAGGAAAAATGGAAACATTTATCTCACTCACCTTCCCCTTATCCCCCACCCTATAGCACAGCACACTAATCCTCTACCTGCAGAATCTCCATCCCATGTGGGGTGCCAGTTCAAGTCCAAGCTGCTCCACGAATCCTATCCAGCTTGCTGCTAATGGCATAGGAAGACAGCAGAGGATGACCCAAGGCCTTGGGCCAAGGCATCCAGGTTGGAGACACAGAAGTTCCTGGGTCCTAGCTTTGGCCATTTCAGCCTTTTGGGGAGTGAATCAGAGGATGGAAGACCTCTATGTTGCTCCCTCTGTAACTTTGAAGTCAAATAAATAGATCTTAGAAACAAGAACACAAAGCTCTGCTAATACTTAGAAGTTTCTAATCATATAATTAAGCCTTATAGCCTCTTGAGTAACATGCTTTATAGAATTCAGACATTTCAACAGCCACATTAATATCTAGTATTTCAGGATCCATTAAATGTTTGACATCACCCCAAACACGTAAATCCCATCCTATAGTTGGGGAAATTGAGGATTTAAGACCCAAGGAAACCAAGCACTACACAGAAACCAGTACTTGGCTCCACTACATCATTTCTTAACACAAGAATAAAATCCACCTTAACCTCATAACCCAAAAAGACTTTCCAATAATCAAAGTCCTTTTAGGGTGTCCAAGCCCACTTTGGAGTTTCCTATCAAAACAGCATTAGGCACTCAAAAACCATTTTCTGATTAACTTAGGATAGAGTTACCTTAATGATAAACATTCAACACTTTCAATAATTACATTTTCAAACAATTTGATAGCATAGTACATGAAGAACATCACCAGTATTTTTGTTTGCTACAGTGGTAATTTCTGGGTAATTTTTCGATTACTTAAAAAAAAATGCTTGATGCTCAACTGTCAATTTCCAAAGCAATGACTCACATTTAAGGCTCAGTAATGGGCCTCACTCTGATCCCAAAGTTTCTAGGTTGATGATTATTAACCACTTCTGTGGGAAAACCAGTGTTATGTGCACTTGTCTAGTGATTTCCAGCGAGTACACTGATATAGCATGCCATGTGGCTGAATTCTTAACAGGTAAACCACAGCAGGAGCCATACAAAGAACTCCTGGAATCAGCTGACCTCTGTGTGGTCACACAGAATCTTGTTCTTCTCTTTTTTCTTTGTATCCATCTACTGACATTACAGAATTTGTCATGAGGCAACAAGCATTTATCAAACCTCTACTAAGTATGGGGACTACACAAGCGAACAAAACAAAGAAATGGCCTTGAGAACGTGCTGAGAACAAGCTAGCCAATGGGAAAAATGGAGGTTTGCTCTACAGAGTGGTCAGAACAATCGACTGCCTCATCAGATCACTGTAGAATACACCGGAAATAAACATCACCGTCAACACTGAAATATGCACTGAAATATGCAAAGCGCTCTTAGCTACATGGTTACTGGTTATGTGCCACTTTCAAAACCATGAAATGGAACAATGCTATTTAGTAACTTAAGAACCCAATACAGCTTCAAAATAATGACAGAGGAGAGTCCTTGATATTGTTACTGTCACCAGATGAAGGACAAAGAAGGTGAGAAACCAACAACAGTTGGTTTCAGTGAACTATTTCAGTGAACTGGTAACATCCCTACAGAAACCAAGTAATTGTCAACTTATTCAAAATAGAAGTAGCAGCCGGGCCACTGGGGAAAGGCCACCACAGCAGGTGGTGTTGAGCACAGTAAGGCACCTCCACAGCTGGGAGAGTCTGCTGTTGCCACAGAAGAGCACCACTGATGCCACAGCCGACTGGGGTGCTCACCCTTGTATCATGTGGAGACACCATGCTTATGGGGTGCAGGGGCACACAGACGCTCAGTTCCACAAACTGTTCTGCAACACAGACGATTTCCCCTGTGTAGTCATTTGCTAGCACTGACTGGGCACAGCAGTACAACTGGAGCAGCAGCACAGGTGAACAGCCCAGGCAAAGTCTGTACCACCTAGGCTTTGCTGGTCCCTGGTAACCAGAGACAGTGGATGGTCTGGAACAAGTGGCCCTGACCTTTGGCCACAGCAGCCCGAGAGGGGAAAAACTGAACCTGCATGCCAAGGTTACCTCGATGATCTACGAATAAATGCTAGACTCTGGTAGGACTAACCAAAATCCCCAGGCATGCACATCAAGAGTTCCTGCCTCCGTATGTCTTCTCATAATTGAACAAAGAACACAGAGTTTAAACAGTGAGGATGATTTCTAAAGTAAAAAAGGCAAAGTGTTCATACCCTCTAAAAATTTAAAGGAATGTGGCAATACAGACAGAGCTGAGTATTTCGCTCAAAACTTTGCCTTGCAAATGCTTAACACAAAGTGCAATAAAAATAAGCTAAAAGCCCTTAATAGACTAGCCATTGTTGTCCCACCCTGTCGCTGCAACCTCAGTGGATTCTAGGTCACCAAACTCTTAGTGGGAGGAGGCTAGACTTTCCAGCAGTTTCTGAAAGCTCTTCTCAGCTGCACCTGGCATGCAGCAGGAAATGAAACCAAAACAAAACAAAATTAGCTGAAGCAAAGGCCTCACTTCATGAGACCATCCTGACTCATCGCTGGCTGTAGGACGACACTGAGCCTCAGGTTTTCATCTTAAATATACATCTTGTAACTGTCAAGAGCTACCATCACTCTCTCAAAACATGTAATAATGCAACAATGTCTTCCAGGCTGTGCTTCAGCACACAACTGTCCATGAATTGTCCATGTCTGCGTCCTGGGGACATACCTGAAGAGCTTCAAGCAGAAGCCCCGGGTATTCTGTCATGGGGGGGCAGACGGTGAGAGCAAGGAGGCCCCGCAGCCAGAAGCAGCCCTGAGCAGAGGTTGGCAGTGGGCCACCAGGCAGGCTGTGACGTGGGAGGTCTTTGTGATGCACTCAAACGTCCTCACTCACTGGGAAGCACCAGCAGCCTGAGACCAAAGGTGTGCTCACAAGCTCTCAGCAGCCACCGGTGGCTCTTACTCCCCCCACCAGGCCAGTGATGGTCAGTGGCCAGCACTGTTGGGAACTTCTGAGTGAACAGAGGCCCATTCAACACAGAACTTAACCTTCTCACTGGTGGAGCCAACAGGGTTACAAGGCAAAGTGTGTGGGTGCGGGGCAGGTGGCAGATCCATTCTCAGGGGCCCCCCAAACTGCACTTATCCCTCCATTCAGTTCCTTTCCGTCCTGTTCCAGCAGCCCCCCCAACACGTCTTCCAGAACTAGGCCTCTATGTGGGCCAGTAACACAAAGCAATGCCCTGGTCTTCCTGAAGCCACCAGGGCTGCCATCCAACACTGGTGTGCCAAGTAGCTCCAAACTGAGAAGCAGAAGTGAGATTCCTCACCTTGAGGCCAGGCCTAGAGCTAATGCCCCTTAAAGGAACAGGCCTTCTCTCTTTAAAGACTCCCTCACAACTTTTCTAGCACATCTCTTGTGAGTTTTTATACACTCACAGTGTCAACAGTTTATTTCTATTTATCCATTCACTGCAGGAAAAGCAGGATCAATTTGTAACCGTGATACCGTAAAATGAGTTATTTTAATTCTTTAAAATAAAAGGCAGTACGTAGCAACATTCTTCTTTAAAAGTCCAAAATGGGAAACAGGAAGTTGGTCATTTATGAAAATAGGTCTGCCAAAAAAAAAAGAAAAAGAAAAAAGAAGCCTCATTTAGAGGCTTTAAGAACCTGTTGTGATTTTTTAAGCAGGACATATAGGAATATAAACATCAAATTAAACAAACTTAAGTAAAGTAGGACAAGTAAGAATTAATAGCCACTCCCTTCTCTGGCATTCAACATCCACCAGGGAAAGTGCTCCAAGCCTCATACAGTGTTCTCTTAGATTATTCCACTGGAGACAGCTGGCATTTCACACTTCCTAGTAATTAGCATTACATTATCATTTCAAGCTTGAACAAAATTACCTAACAATTTTAAAGTTGCATTGTTTGAAAATGGGGCGACTGCTACAAAGAAACATTAACATGGGTCAGGCATGGTGGTCTACCGGCTTAAGTCCTCACCTTGAACATGTGGGGATCCTATATGGGCACCGGTTCTAATCCTGGCGGCTCCACTTTCCATCCAGCTCCCTGCTTGTGGCCTGGGGAAGCAGTTGAGGATGGTCCAAAGCCTTGTGACCCTGCACCCGTGTGGCAGACCTGAAAGAGGATCTGGGCTCCTGGCTTTGGATCAGCGCAGCACCGGCTGTTGCGGTCACTTGGGGAGTGAATCATCGGAAGGAAGATTTTCCTCTCTGTCTCTCCTCCGCTCTGTACATATCTCCAGCACCCTAACCCAATGGCGAAAATCCTGTCTCTCACGGCCCTGGAGATCCCACTGCTGCTACCACTCCGACGGGGAGGCCCACCTCACCCCGCAGGCTCTGGATACTCCACACCCAACACTCCCTTGACCGGAAGCATCCTCACCTTTACTCAGCTCTGACACTGCTGGCCGGAGAAATGACCTTGCTTTGCCTACTCAACAGTCTTTAGAATTTAATTGTTCAGTAGGCAAAAAAGGAAAAGAAGAATAATACTTTGAAATAAAAGGGAAGTTTTAGAAAGGGCATTTATTAAATTAGAGTTAAGATAATTCAGAGCCAAGCAACAGCTCACCTTTACAACATCTATGAAGAACAGGTTTGCTAAGTAAATTAATGGTGTAAACAAGCTTGTAACCCAGATGTTTAACCTACTTAAGAAAACTAATTGTTTTCAAGCACTTTAAAATCACTAAGCATGCACTTACCTTTAATTATTGTCTAATTACAAATGATTTCCATTTTCTTCATTATAGCTCTGATAAGCCCTATTTGATTACACATAAAAAACTTATAACTTAAACTTGACGTTTTAAGTTTCTACACTGAAGATCCTTTTTAAAAATGCCCCTTTACTAATCAGTTTGGTTTTTCAATTAATTACCTGAAATAAAGCTTTTAGACAATCAGTGATTTTTCCTTTTTAGTGGATCTGTCACGCAGTTCAGAAAGAAAAATGCCTTTCGGGGTCTTTCCAGGGCTGTTCTTGAAGACTTTCCACTCCACATGCCATAAGCCGGCCTCGCTGCTACTACAGAGCGGGGCTCAGGAGACCCAGAAAGCTGTCTGACTCCAGAACATATATCTGTATTTTATGGAGGACACGCACTTGACAAAACAGGGAGTCACCCTGTGTCAAGAAACCAGCTATCCTGTGTTGGAGTCACCTGCAGAGCCACAGGGCCTCAGCGGGGTCAAGCTGCAGGCCATCTCTGTCAGGGAGACGGGCCTGCTCTGTTGGGTGGGTTGCCGGGAGGACTAGATGAGGCCACGGGAAGCTGTGCAGTAGGCATGTGATGAGCACCATTCACGTCCTCTCCCCAGCAGAACCCCATGGAAAACCTTAGGATTCAGAGCAAGGTTTGAAAACGTGGTCAGAGAGCATCTCAGAAGAACCTGTTGGAAAACCGGGTGAGAAGTTCCAGTGTGTGGTGTATGTGCAAGCCCGCGGCGCCGCGCCGACCAAACCCAGGCGGACCAGCAATGTCTGGCAGGAGGCATTCTCTAACTGAGCATCTAACTAACCCTCACTCAAGAGCAAAGTTCCAGCATTCTAGAGGAAAAGAAATGAAGAAGCCATAGGATTTATTTTGTACCTCAACTTAAAATTAGGGTGCTAAGTGGCCCTAGAGATCTCAACGAACCCAGACCTGAGGGCTCTGGTGTGACTGACAGCACTGTCGCACCAGTGGAGGGTGGGGAGGAAGAGAATGAAAGAGAGTGAACTAACTTACCCAGCTCTACTGCCAGAAGTCTGGCAGTTCACAGCTGATGTAAGATCATATTATTAGAACTCCATCAAACTGCCCTGATGGAATTCTAACTTGTTATGAAGGCCTATACTACTGTAACAATATGGGGAAAAATCAGTCAGGGGGGAGAACCTCAGACCATACATAATTGTACCCATAAAATTAAAAATAAATTTTAAAAATACTTTAATAAAAGAAAACAAATAAACAACAACAAAACTAAAGCTGCCAAGGTGGGTGTTGTGGTACAGTGAGTTAAGCCACTGCTTAGGAAACCCACACCCCATATTGGAGGGCTGGGGTTCAAGTCAGACTATTCTACTTCCAATCTAATTTCCACTAATATGCTTGGGAGGACACAGTACTTGAGCCCCTGCCACCCATGTGGGAGACCCACCTGAAGTTCTGGACTCCTCACTTGGCCTGGCCCAGCCCTGGCTGCTGCAGCCCTTCAGGGTGTCAACTAGCAACTGGAAGATCTCTATGTTATGTCTGTCTCTCCCTCTGGAGACCGTGTTAATGACATCATAAACTGTGGCCATGCTAGCAGTCAGAAACAGGAAGGAAAAAAAGGCAAGAAACAGCATTGTGGTGCAGGGAGGTTAAGCTGCAGCTTGGGCTGCCCATGCCCCACATCGGAGCACCTGGGATCAAGCTCCAATTCAATCCTCCAATCTGCTAACGCAAGGAGGCACTGGATGACAGTGCAGGTACCTGGGTCCTTGACCCCCATGTTAGACTGGTCAGTTTCTGACTTCAGCAAGGGAGTAAACCAATAGAAATGAAAGGTACCACTCACGCTCGTTCTGCCTTTCAAACAGGGAAAACTAAATCATCTTTAAAAAGAAAAGGATGAGGAAAAAAAGCTAGTCCTAAGTAACAAACCAAGCAGAAGAAAGGTGCCAGCAGGTCAAGCATTTCCAACTCAAGGCATCAACTGAGAACACCAGGATCATGGGGGATTCTCAATGTTGCCTGCAAATAATGCCAAGTGATCTATTTGCTTCTACGGTCAACATTAGAAATGTCTAAGCTTGGTTGGCAAGTGAGATTGTGTGGTTTTATTAGTATGTTGTTTCTTTCAAAACCATGAAAATTTATTTATGTTAGAGAAATGGAAGACAGAACAACATTCTTCCCCCAGTGATGCAAGGGCCAAGCCAGAGAGTAAAAGCAAGCAAGCAAATGCTGAGACGTGATCTCAGCATGCCGGGCTCCGTCCATGCAGAAGAAAGTCAACAATACACTCCATTTGCAAAGTGTCTGTGTTCATCAGCCTCTGAAGAAAGTTTACATAAGGCCTCTTCTGGAATTACCACGGGCCTGAGCCCCAGCTGATGCCTCTCAGATGAAGGGTACAGGTCCAGGGACTCCAATCCACACCCAGCAGAAGTCCAACTGGTCTATGTAATTAAGACATGATTAGTTTTTGCCATCTACAACACAACTCACCTACACAATCTAAAACAACTAGTCTGTAATCTAAGACACAGCAGTTGATGCAATCTAAGACACAGGTGAACTCTGCCCAGGAAGGAGATACATCCCTGTGTTTGTCAAACTAGGAACTGCATCCACCTCTCTCTGCCACACACCCTGCAGATGCCTCCAGCTCTTCAGCAACAGGCACCACAAATTCCCTCCTTTGCAGCACACATACAAGCTTCCGTTTAACCCCTCCATCCCTCAAACTGTGGAAAGCCTCTGGCTTTTCTCCTCTATTTGGTGCAAAGAACGGGTGGGTAGGGAAGGTACTGGGGCTCTGAGAACTCAGACTGATTTGCATTTAAACTCTTTCCTAACTGTGAAATGTTATGCAGCCTTTGTATAAAGCTGTTCACTGATGAGCAAAGCAGGTGGGGAAAATTTAGCATTCTATATAAAGTACAGCCTTCCTGGGGTCATCCCAGACTTCCCGCTTGCCCAACAGCCGCCCCTCAATACCAACATCCACAGATACCCAGTCTCCCACATGAAATGGCACATCCTCCCATACACTTTTTTTTAAAAAAAGATTTATTTTTATTACAAAGTCAGATATACAGAGAGAGGAGGAGAGACAGAGAGGAAGATCTTCTGTCCGATGATTCACTCCCCAAGTGAGCCACAACAGGCCGATGCGCACCGATCCGAAGCCGGGAACCTGGAACCTCTTCCAGGTCTCCCACGCGGGTGCAGGGTCCCAATGCATTGGGCCGTCCTCGACTGCTTTCCCAGGCCACAAGCAGGGAGCTGGATGGGAAGTGGAGCTGCCGGGATCAGAACCAGTGCCCATATGGGATTCCGGGGAGTTCAAGGCGAGGACCTTAGCAACTAGGCCACGCCGCCAGGCCACGCTGCCGGGTCCCTCCCATACACTTATAATCACCTTCAGCACCCAATACTGTTGAACACCAGGGAAATAATCATGCTTCATTGTTGAAGAGAATAACAAAAAGAAAAAAGACTCTATTTTGTACATTCCCCCCAACAGTTTGTCTTGGTTGAATCTCAGGATGCAGAAGGGCAGCTGCACACTGTTCTAAAACACAGGTACTTATTTTCAGAGAAAGAAGTAACCCAGAGCCCGCTTCCACACTACCTCAAATACCTCCTCTAGATGGGAGGCTGGCCCAGCGCCATCAGAAAGCCATCACAAAGCTCCTTGGCCTGAAAGAAGCCTTCTGTTTGGTTTCTTCCTCACGGTCAGACCGCACATCCTGTGATTCTCACCATGGTTTGAGTTCCGAGTCCAGTAGTTTGATTGGGGGCAATCTCCAAAGAAACCCCGAGGTAACCCCAGACCTGACTCTTGTGTGTGCTTTCTAGTACAGGGTCCGGCTCAGTCTGTCACCCGCATCAACCTACGCACACAGGCGTGGCTGCAGCTGCTGGGTCAGTTCTGTCTCCAGTCCCATCTCTTACACAAACCAATGGATGCTACAATCCAGACCAACCCAGCCCACCACACAATCAGCCCTCATGTGCACCAGTGGAAACTTCAGCCTAGCTGGAGCGATCCCCAATGACGTCCTCCCGGGCACACCCCCAGCTCTGGTTCCTGTGCTTTCTGGTAAGTACAGCAGACTGGTCTAGTCCATCAGGCATCCCATTTGGCTTCTGTATACACCAATGGGTGTTGCAGCTTAGCTCATTCCAACTGACCCCCATTATGCAGTCCATACTTTTGCTGATGGGTACTACTGCCTGTCCAGCCAGGTGTACCCCTAGCCTTGGTTCTCATGCTTATCAGTGGGAGTTGCAGCCCATCAGATAGGTATCCACAGTTTTTCCATAAGGCCCACTCCCAGTCCAGGTGGTTCTGCAGTCTAGCTTGACAGGACTTGCCCCATTCCCAGCACCTGCTAGCTGATGCTGCAGCAAAGCCTGACCAGCCTGCACTTACTCTGGACTCATGCCCGCATCAGTGGGTACAGTTGGTTAGCCCAGCCTGGCTATTCCCCTAAACCTGCTCACATGCAGGCCAACAGGTGTTATAGCCCTCCCCACCCTGGTCTGCCCTGATCTCAGTTCTCACACTCACTAGTGGGAACACTGGCCCAGCAGGAGAGTCCTCACTGCCCCTACCCAGTTGGGTGCTCTGTTCCCCCTGCCAATCCCCACCCCCAAGTCTTAAGTGTGCTGGTGAGAGCTGCAGCCCAGTCTGGCATGGCCAGCTTGACCTCAGCATTTGCCGGCAGGTACTGTGTAGCCTGGCATGGCCTAACCTTCCCCCAGTTTCCACTCGTGCTGGTGGGTGCTGCAGCCTTATCCAGCCCAACCAGCCCCTAGTCCTGGCCTTAATGTGAACTCGCTGCTGTTGCCCTCCCAGAGTGCTCGAAAGGCCTTGCTGGCTACTTAGATATCCACATGACTTGGGTGGGCCACACTGCATTGAGCCTCAGACAAACCCAAACCACTGTGTCCTTCTCCATCACTGGCCGGACACTGCACAGCCTCTGTCTTCACTCACACTTCACCTCTCAGGAAACGCTCCCCAGGGAAACGTCCTCCAGCTTGTCCCTCTTTGAGGCCCAGCTGCCATGGAGGCAGAGTATCTATTCACACTCCAGGTCTCTTTTCTGATTCTTTCTCCCATGTCCATGTCTAAGCCCATAAACTTGATCAAATGCATCCAGGGTGTAGAAGACCCTCAACTGTGGGCATTCCACTGGCTCCTTCCCCTCAGCCTTTTCATTTCTGTTTCAGGAAGTAAACCCAGGACCCAGCACAATGGTACAGTGGCTAAAGTCCTCGCCTTGCATGCGCCAGGATCCCATGTGGGCACCAGTTCATGACCCGGCTGCTCCATTTCCTATTCAGCTCCCTGCTTGTGGCCTGGAACAGTGGTTGAGGATGGCCCAAAGTTTTGGGACCCTGTGCCTATGTAGGAGACTCCAAAGAGGCTCTTGGCTTCAAAGCAGCTCAGCTCTGGTTATTGTGGCCACTTGGGAAGTAAACCAGTGGACAAATATTTCTGTGTTTTCTTCCTTCTGTAATATCTGCCTTTCCAATAAAAATAAATAAAGTTTTAGAAAAAGCAAGCAAGCAACAAGCCCAGGGCTGGCACAGGAGCTTATCAAGTTAATTCTCTGCCTGCAGTGTCAACATCCCATACGGATACCTGTTCAAGTCCCAGCTGCTCCATTTCCAATCCAGCTCCCTGTTTATGGCCTGGGAAAAGTAACAGAGGATGGCCCAAGTCCATGGGCCCTGCACCCATGTGGGAGATACGGAAGATACTCCTGACCTCAGTCAGGTTGGGCTCCAGCCATTACGGCCATTTGAGGAGCAAGCCAGTGCATGGGAGTTCTCTCTTCTCTCTATAAATCTGCCTCTAAAATAAAAATGAAAAATCTTTAAGAACAAATAAGTACGTCCAACAATCATGAAAAATTTTTAATCTGTTTTTGCTCACTGTTTTATTACAGGACACTAGCATAGCCTCTGGCTTGCAGAGGATGCTCCACAAACATGTGCTGACCAACTTGAAGGTATCCTCGATTCTCTTATTCATTTGGCAAGTGCTTGGTCACTGGGTACCAGATCCACTACATCAGAAGCTAGGATACCAGAGGAGGTGGCTGCTCCCTGTAGCAACAGGAAAAAAACCCAAAGTCCATGAAAGACCCTTCCAAGTGACAGACAGTGGCAAGCAAAAGTGAACAAAACAACACATGGTGCTTCTGGGCCTCCATGGAACCTGCTAGACCCCCAGGCTCCTCAAGGCCAAACGTTACACAAGCCAACCCCAAGCACAGCCCTGCTGCCATCCTCCACTAGCGGCAGGCCTTTCTGCAGGGGCTCCTCTTGCACCAATCCCTTTCCTATTACTCCTGTTACTCTCTGGCCGACCCAACCATATCTGAGTGTAAACTCTACTTTTCTCTTGAGCTCTGGGCCCTTGTTTGCCCATGTTTGGCAATCTAAAACATGCCCAAAGCAAAACGTATTGTCTTCCACTTCCCCTGGACACCTCACCACACACTCCCAAACTGCTGTTCCACTCACAGAATTCACATCCCACCTGGGGTAACCCACAATCCAGAAGCCTTTCTCATATTCTACTACATCCATGCCAGGACTGCCTCTAGATCTGGCCTTTCCATTTTTGCTGTCACCGCCTTAATTTATAGTCTTCAGTTGTGTCTCATTCTCTGGGTGCCTGCTCCCAATCACTCCTCTTCCATCACATTTCAACAGAGATCAGTTAGGCATGCTCATTTTCTAAACTCCATATGTGAGATAAACCCAAAAACCCAACAAAATATGCACCAACTCTGAAACGCCCTTCCCCTGTCCTCCAGACAGTAAACACGGAGCACTGGCCACCAAGCACCCCCACTCACTTCCTCTTTCCTCTGTACATGCGACATCTTCTGCCTACAACACGGACAACAGTAATAACAGTAATAACGAAAGCAGCGGCCAGCAATGACCCAAGCAATGCGTAACCACTCACAGGATTTATTCCACTAGGTAGGCTCTCCAGTGAGGAAGCGCAGAGGGCAGGCCCCACCCACTTCCGGCCTGACTGCAGCGCTCAGGCACAACACCCCACAGCCCCACTGACTCGCTGACCTCTTCAGCAACAGCTCCAAGGCATCCTCTTTGGGGTCTTCTTTGTCTCCCTTCCTCCGGGCCCCTTGGCTTCCGCTTCATGATGGGCAGCCTCATCCTGTCTGTCCCTTTACTGAGTACCAAAGCCAAAATTGGGTGTTTTCACCCTTCATACGCCTGGTACTCCAGTGCCTGACACACACCATCTTCTCAGTTACACAGGAACTAAATGTGACCAAGCTCCAATTCAGGTCTCCTCAGCATTTTACTGCTTCCAAACACTCAACACAGCTACCCCTGCCTGTCCCTTTCTTTCTCAGCCTCAGAGGAGGGATGCTTCCCACAACCAGCTGATAGCTTTATCGCAGCAGGAGCAGGCCAGTGAGCAGCTGGCTGTGGACCCTCTGATTAAAGAAGTCAAGTGCATCTAAGAAACACTTTCTTTCCCTGGGGGAAAGGGTCAGAGGAGACACTGGATGCCAGGTTGCTGCATTTAAGGTCTTTGTCAGTTAAAATGTGATAATGGATGATGACTATAAAAATTAGAGTGTACATAACTTAGTACAGTGCATCAAGAGCCAATAGGCTGGCGAAAATGAATCTGAGTAATACTACTCTGAGGGACCTACTTACCACTTCCATGCCATCACCATGGATCAGAAGAACCTGTTCTGAGTTGTGACTATTCTAGATTCTACAACTGCTTAACACCTCATGCAGCTTTTTCCTTTTTTTCTTTCCACTGATGCAGAAGGGTAATCTGCTCACAGTATATTCAGAGAGAACAAAGCAATGTCTTTAAAATGCGTGAGTCAATGAAACCATCATCCTTGTAGTCAGTAAATAGGATGGGAGCCAGGCAGTCCCAGGAACTTGAAATAAGATTTGCTCCTGTGAGTGAGGCTAATAAATCCTGTACACAGTAATTGTAACACATGCTAAGAGAAGGTCTATAATTAGTATGTGGTTCTCATGCTGAACTTGAGTACTGATGCTGCTCTACGGGGAGAGGGGGAAAAAAAAGCACACAAAGCAATTTCCATGAAGCTACATTTCATTGAATGACATGTCTCCTATTCTGAGACCATCCAGTCTATTTTTTTTAATCATAGTTAAAATGTCTTTTTTTTTCTTTGAAATGTTGGTAATAGATGGTGAGTTTTTAAAATGTCTATAGTTGGCAAATTAGAATTGCAAACTCACACTGGGGATCCCAACGCTGCACTTTGAATAGTACAGTCCCCTGAAGCCCATGTCTGGAAGCACCACAGTGAAGTGCTTGAGGACTCCTGGGAAAACACCCAAGGCCAGCTTGCCTGACTATCGTAAAGCTTTAGACAGGAATAATTCAACTGGAGAGACCCAGCATGTACTTCCCCAGCCATATACTACAAAGCAAAGCCTGGTGCTCTAAAAAAATATTTTAAAAACATATAACTAAGACTTCCATGTATTCTGCCACCTTGAAAACTCCAAGGAGGGGGTCGGCATGGTGGCACAGTTAACTAGCCCTCTGCCCTGTGATGCTGGCATCCCACATGGCTGCCAATTCATGTCCTTGCTGCTCCACTTTCAACCTAGCTCTCTGTTTACAGCCTGGACAAGCAGCCGAGGATGGCCCAAGTCCTTCATGGGAGACCCAGATGAAGCTCCTGGATCACACTTTTGGGTCAGCTCAGTTCTCGCCCTTGCAGCCTGCTACAGAATGAACCAGCGGATGGACGACCCTCTCTATCTCTTTTCTGTATAAAATCTTTTGAATGAAAAAGATCTTTAAATAACAAAAAGGGCTCTAAAAAGGCGAGAGCTTTCGGTTTGCGAGTGCTTGGCACACACAGAGTGTCTGCAGTTCAACTTCACTGATGAAAAGGGAAAGGAATCAATCCTCTTCCTTCCTTTATTTATGTATGTATTTATTTTTAGTGGCAAATCTATCAGTACCCCAATACAGAAGGAAGAGCAGAACTAATAAAACATATTTAAGTATATGTGAAAACATATTAGTCATGCACCACCTAATGATGAGAACATATTCTGAGAAATGCATTATTAGGCGATTTTGTCATTATATGAACATTCCAGAGTGTTTACATGAACTGAGATGGCTATGTCACCAGGTGATAAACATTATCTTTACAAATATAAAAGATTCATCTTTATTTGAAAGGCAGAGTTACAGAGAGATCTTAAGGAAAGAGACTTTCCATCAGCTGGTTCACTCCTAAAATAGCCACAGTGGCCAAGTGGAGACAATCCAAAGCCAGGAGCTTCTTCCGGGTCTTCCATATGGGTGCAGGGTCCCTAGGACTTGAGCTATCCTTGGCTGCTTTCCCAGACCATAAGCAGGGAGCTGGACTGGAAGTGGAGCAGCTGAGACTAGAACCAGCACCCATACAGTATGCTGTGGCTGCAGGCTAATGCTTAGCCTACTACACCATGGTGCCAGGCCCAGAAAGGGGATAAAATTTTATGGGAGCACTGTCATAGACTCCATTCTCACTGACCAAAATATTGACAGGTGGTACACAACTTATTGGTTGTGACAAGTGTCTTGAAGAAACTTAGGGAAGGGGAGTCTGTCCTTCTTCCCACAAGAGAAAGAACATGGGCCCGGCACTGTGGCCTAGTGGCTAAAAGTCCTCACTTTGCACACACTGAGATCCCATATGGGCATTGGTTCTAGTCCTGGCAGCCCCACTTCCCATCCAGCTCCCTGCTTGTGGCCTGGGAAAGCAGTCGAGGACTGCCTCAAACCTTAGGACCCTGCACTCACGTAGGAAACCCAGAAGAAGTTCTGGGCTCCTGGCTTTGGATTAGCGCAGCTCCTGCCATTGTAGCCACTTGAGGAGTGAATCATCAGATGGAAGATCTTCCTCTCTGTATATCTGACTTTCCAATAAACATAAATAAATCTATATATATAAAAAAAGAAAAGAGCGTGGCAGTGTTATCCACAAAGCTTTTTCAAGACAGAATACATAATGTAGCAGCTAAAAAGGTACTTTCTGCTTGAGCTTCTTTAAAACCTAGAGGAAAGTGCTCGCTTCGGCAGCACATACACTAAAATCTGGAGGAAAAAAAACCATATATATATATATATATATACACACACACACACACACACACACACATATATATATTTCCCTCTATGTACAAACATGGATACATGATATGCATATAAAAATACACCTCATTTAAAAACATACACATACATATAAACACACACATCTAGAGACAGACTGCCTGATCTCCACTTTTCAGTGTGAATGGCTAACTCCTTCTTATCAGAGAGTGCGGACATCCAATTCAAGAAAAACATGCAGCTAAGACACCTGTGCCCCACAGAGCAGTGCCTGGGTCCAACATCCCCTCCAGCTCCAGACTCGCTTCTCGCTGACGCAGACCCTGGCAGGCAGCAGCGATGGCTCCAGCGCTTGGGTTCTTTCCACCTGCACTGAGTTCCAGCTGCAGGATGCAGATGTGGCCCAGCTCCAGCCTTTGTGGCATTTCAAGACTGAACAGCAGATGGGCACTCTGTCTCCCTAATAAATATCTCGTTATTTAAAGCTGTATCTTCCACATATTGAAGTAACAAGTTAACCTGGTTATGCTGTATATGAATTTAGCTGTTGTGACAACTGAGTGGGCAGACTAACAAATCTGATCCTCTGGACTAGCAAATCTGGAGACGAGTGGTTTGCTCTAAGCCATCCTAAAACCACGGCGAAACAACCCTGAGTGAAACATTGCATCGATCTGGTGTTGTTTGGGATCAGCCTTTAGGTTTTGCTCTGCATTTCACAAAGTGGACATGAACAGAGAGCACGTAAATACATTACAGCCTCAGAAAGAGCTTCTGCTTCAGTGTACACATGTCCTGTGCACATGGTGTCAATACAGATTGTATTTCCTACTGTGGATTCAATCAACAAGAGCCAAAGACACTACTCCAGGTTACCCAATTACCTAGCTGCAGCTTATGATAAGCTTTCTAAAGAGAAAGGCGTTCAGATTTTTTAAAGCTGAGGGGCAAAAGAAATGATGACACGGACTGGGCTCTGATGATTTCTGGAGTCTCTGGTCCCCTGAGATATTGAAGGGCAGTATCTAAGCCCTTCTCCACACACTTTTATTTATTTATTTATTTATTTATTTATTTATTTATATTACAAAGTCAGATTTACAGAGAGGAGGAGAGACAGAGAGGAAGATTTTCCGTCCGATGATTCACTCCCCAAGTGACCGCAACAGCTGGTGCTGTGCCGATCCAAAGCCAGGAACCAGGAATCTCCTCCAGGTCTCCCACATGGGTGCAGGGTCCCAAGGCTTTGGGCCATCCTAGACTGCTTTCCCAGGCCACAAGTGGGGAGCTGGATGGGAAGTGGAGCTGCCGGGATTAGAACCGGCGCCCATATGGGATCCCGGCACATTCAAGGCGAGGACTTAAGCCGGTAGGCCACACCGCTGGGCCCCAAACTACACTTCTAAAAGGAAACAGCAAGGCAAGGAATTACTTTTCTCACTGGCCAACTAAACAACAGACTTTAACTGCTGACACCCCAAACTCCTGCAGGGCACAGCAGAGAAAGATAAGCTCCTGAAACTAAGCTAAAATGAAACTGTGCAGTAACCAAAATCCAGCCTTCCTCTCCAGAATAAACAAGGCTTGGACCCCAGAACTCAGGACCATTTCCGTCTTTACTGGCCATCAGACAGCCACACAGCTACAACGCAGTCCAAATCCCAGAGACAAGTGAGTAAAGCTACTCGAGTCTCTTAAAAACACAAATAAATCACTGAAAGACAGGGTGACAACAGAGAAAACAGACAGACAGAGGCATCTTCCATGCAGTGGTGCACTCCCCAGAGGCTGGGCCAGGCTGAGGCCAGGCTCCCCATCTCAAGCCTCCCACGTGGGGAGCAGGGACTCAAGCACCTGGGCCGCCCTCCACTGCCTTCCCAAGCACATCAGCAGGGAGCTGGATGGGAAGCCGAGCAGCAGGGACTTGAACCAGTGCTGACAGAGGACAGTGGAGTAGCAGCACAGACTTGACACACTGACAAGCCCTGAATCTCTGTATAAACTGAAAACAAACAGACAAACAAAAACAAAACACACACACACAAACATCTACAAACCTGGTACCCACTACTACTAATGACCGAGGCTGGCAAAGAATCTAAAATGGCTCTGACAGTCAAAGATCACAAAACCTACCTATCACACAGAGAAAGTGAGATGCAGCCCCAGACAGCCCTGCCCCACCTCCACTTCCACACCAGGATTCAAAGCCTCTGAGAACAAACAAGCCTGGTTCTAAGCCCCCTCTACCTGAGGCCACTGCCTTCCCTGGAGGTGAGAAGAAATTTACCAAAAGGGCCAAGAACCTCTCTCAGGTCCCACTGAATTGCCTTCACATACAAGCCTTCAGGCAAAGACTTTCACAAAAGACCACACACACCAGAAGAGGAACTTCTACCAAAAATTCTAGTTTAATTTCCTGCTTTAAGTTTTGGCATCTGTGCATTTTTATATAAAGTCTGTCTCTCCACATATAAAATTAGGGCACTGACCCCTTCAGTTCTCAAACCCTGTGACAGTATGCCAACGTAGGTGCTGAGCGGCACTATTTCTGTGAAGTGCTGTGACTCTGGGTAGCTCCACAGCACACACTGGTTGTGAGAGAGTGCCAGGCCCTGTGTGTCCCACAGAGGCTGGCACGCACTTCCCAAAGGGCCACAATGGCCAGAGCTGAAGCTCTGAGTGTGAAGCCAGAGCCTGGAGCTTCCTTCTGGGTCTCCCATGTGGTGCCGGGCGATCCAGGGACTTTGTGCTCTCAGGCACATCAGCAGGGAGCTGGACTGAGGCAGAGCAGTCAAGATTCAAACTGGTGCCCTATAGGATGCTGGCACCAGAGTCAGAGGTTTAACCTACTATGACACAGCAGCAACCCTGACTTTTTCGTTTTTATTTAAATAATTTAAATCTAAAAACAAATAGTTATTTTCATTACTGGAAAAATTTTGCATATTTACACAGATCTGAGTGTATTAATCTATTGCTTGATGAAAAAGTAGCAAACTAAATAAGGACCAAGTATTTCCAATGAAAATTCTGTCTGAATGAAATGGAAGTGTATAATACATACCAGATTTTCAACACTTAGTATGAAAATAATGTAAAATCACACATTAATATTCTTAAGTCAATTACATGTTAAACTGGTATTTTGCAAACCAGGGCACTTCAACAAGTTCATGGAAAATGGAATTAAAAGAGTGTGCATTTTCAACAAACTTGAAGCATCCTGCTGCACTGGGTTCAATAAAACATACGAGTGGGGCAAGTACTGTGTCGCTATGTTTAGGATTCCTGCATCCCAGACCACTGCCTGACTCAAGTTCCGGCTACTCCACTTCGAACCCAGTTTCCTGCTGATAATGCACCTGGAGGCAAGAGAACACCACCAAGTGCTTGGACTCTTGCCACCCACACAGCCGATCGAGATGCGGTTGCTACTGGGCCCGGTGGCGTGGCCTACCGGCTTAAGTCCTCACCTTGAACACCCCGGAATCCCATATGGGCGCCAGTTCTAATCCCGGCAGCTCCACTTCCCATCCAGCTCCTTGCTTGTGGCCTGGGAAAGCAGTCGAGGACGGCCCAAAGCCTTGGGATCCTGCACCCACGTGGGAGACCTGGAAGAAGTTCCTGGTTCCTGGCCTCAGATTGACACAGCACCAGCTGTTGTGGTCACTTGGGGAGTGGATCATCGGACGGAAGATTATCCTCTCTCTCTCTCTCTCTCCTCCTCTCTGTATATCTGACTTTGTAATAAAAAATAAATCTTAAAAGAAAAAAAAAAGATGCGGTTGCTGGATCCTGGTGCCAGTGTGGCCCAGTCCCCCTGTTGCAGGCACTTGGAGAGAGACAAAGCAGTCTCTGTTACTTTCAAATAAAGAACCCCCGCCTTTTTCAATGAAATTATAATATATAGTCTACAATTTTTTTCTTTAACATGCAGATTAGGAGAGAGAGACATGGATAAGTACCTTCCACTGCTGGTTCACTCCCCAGATGCTTGTAACATTTGAGGCTAGGTCAGGCTAAAGCGGATGACATCTGACACCTCCCAGGTCCATCAGAAAGGAGCTGCAGCAGCAGCCCAAGTAGCTGGGACTCAATCCACACTCCACTGCGGGTGGGATGTGAGAGTGCCAAGGTAAGCCAACCCTCTCAGCCACCATGGCACTCCTTACTGGTTTTGGTTTTGCTTTTTAGCGCAACTCCTGGAAAAGTTAAGAAAAAAAAAAGCTTCCATTCCATTTCTGCTGGCATACTCTAACAATGGCCCCAAATCCTTCTACTGGAGTCCTCCCAAGGCTGGGCCCAGGAACCCTTCTTCCTGTGCGGCCTCTAACAGGTGGAGCACGCCTGCAACCCAGAGTTTCTCCCCGCGTGTTCAGTGACTGGCCGACTGGCCTCCCACGTTGCTGGTTTTCTTTTCAGCCTCGCCAGGTCCTCTTCCTCTTCCTGTCCCAAAGGCCCTGCTCAGTTCTCTTTTAGAGCCTTTACACTACCATGGTGACCTCATCCACTCCCCTGACTTCACTGTCCTCCTCTAGGGAAGCTGTCCAGTTCCTTATCTCCACCCTGACCTCCTTCCCAAGCCGCAGTGCCACATGGAGATGGCACTAACTCCTACAGCTCAGGAGGCCTGGCCTGGAACTCAGCATCTTCACTTCTGCTGTGGATTCTCTTCATTCATCTTGAAACTTCGTCTTTGGTCCCCTGACTAGTGGTCTTTTTGGTCACAGCCTCCTAACTGCCCCATCTCACTCTAAATTCTACCCTCAGTCTCCTGTCCCCGTCCTTTTCTGCCCCACAGCCTTGTTAGTATTCTCAAAATGTCACCTGGTCACTCCACCAGGCAAGTTTCCAGAGATACCCCAATGCCTGCAGAGGCAATCAATCCAACCCCAGAGCAGGCTACCCCATCCTCTGCACATACAATCGACAATCAGTCCTCGGACAAGCCCCGTCCTCCTCCACCTACAATGACCTCCCATTGCTCTTCTTGTCACAATTATGAGCAATCCGCTCCACACAAACCCAAGGTATTCTTACAGCAGCCCCAAGTGACGCTAAGATCAGGATTTCTCTCCCTTAAACTTCTGCAACTTTTAATAACCACCACAGTAATGGGCATATGACCATATCATTTTTATAAAATAGCATCACTGGGCCCAGTGTGATAGCCTAGAGGCTAAATCCTCACCTTGCATGTGCCAGGATCCCATAAGGGTGCCATTTGGTGTCCTGGTTGCTCCACTTTCCATCCAGCTCCCTACTGTAGCCTGGTAAAGCAATGGAAGATGGCTTTAAGGCCTTGGGACCCGGAACCCACTTGAGAGATTTGGAAGAAGTTGCTGGCTCCTGGCCTCAGAACAGTTCAGCAATGGCCATTGTGGCCATTTGGGGAATGAATCAGTGGATGGACATCTTTGCTTCTCCTCTCTGTAAATCTTTCAAATAAAAATAAATTAATCTTTAGGGGGAAAAAAAAGCATCCTTTGGGGAGTGCTCTGACTAGGCTGGGCCACCGCATCCATTGGTTTGCAAAGGAAATGTGGCTGGAGACAGAACTAACTGCCAACTGCAACCTGGTGTGTGTATAGGTTGAAGTGGGTGACAGACTGAGCTGGACCCTGCACTGACTTGCACACACAGGAGTCAGGTCTTGGGTCACCTCTGGTGAGGTTTCTTTGGGGATCCCCCACAACTGGACTGATAGTCTCAAAACTCTAACCATAGGGAAAATCACAGGATCTGTGGTCTGACTGTGGAGTGCATGTGTCAGAACTGCACCTCTGCAGTCGCTGAAGCCTGCGCAGTGAACAGCATGCTCAGATGCACCTGGGGGAAATGACAGATCACTGAGGCTTATAGAGAACATCTAGTACTATGGAGGGCAGAACAAATTAGACAACTCTCCTGGCCAAGCTCAGGCAGCAAGTATCTAGCAGGTAGAGACTCTAAGGCGGGCTATGTTCTTGGAAGAATTTCCTTAACCTTGGAACAACGAAATCAGCCACAACTCAGAAATGCTGAAGCCACCTGGGCAGTGCCCTCAGGACATGCTCCACATCAGAGACCCTAGGATGACATGGAGCGGCCAGCCCACATGCCCAGGTGCTGAGGCGGTTAGGCTGCAAGCAGCAGCTCTCTCCCATTCTCTCCTTCCTTCCTCCAGATACAGGAAGAAAAAAAAATGGAAATAATAATTGTCTCACCCACTTTCTCCCATTTCTTGACCCTTCACACCTTAATCAGTGGTCCACATGGGCATCTGTCCTCAACTATGTAAAACATCATTTCAATAAGTAAATAAAGTAATTCAAGCTTTCCTCAAGTTGGTCACTTCTCCATTAAAATCAGCAACGCAGGGCTAGCACTGTGGCGTACTGGGTCAGGCTGCTGCCTGCACCAGCTGCAATGCATACTGGAGTGCCTCCTCAAGTCCTGCCTGCTCCACTTCTATCCAGCTCCCTGCCAATGTACCTTGGAGATAACCGATGATGCTCCAAATGTTTGGGCCTCTGCCAGCAACTGGCGGGACTCAGATGGAGTCTGGGCTCCTGGTTTTAATCAGGGCCAACTCTAGCCATATCAGCTGTTTGGGGAGTGAACCAGCAGATGAAAGATATTCTCTCTTTCTCCCCCCTCTCCCTCCCTGTCTTCCTCTATGACCCTGTGCCCTTCGAATAAATAAATGTTTTACATTTTTAAAAAACTGCATCCCTTTGGAGCCAGCATTATAGAGTAGCAGACAAAAGCCTGCCACCTGCAATGTGGGCACCACATGTGGGTACTGATTCAAGTCCTGCCTGCTTCACTTCGAATCCAACTCCCTGCTCATGGCCTAGAAAAAGCAGTGGAAGCTGACCCAAGTGCCTGTGCCCCTGCCACCCATGTGGGAAATCCAGAGGTTACTCACTGCAGCCTGACCCAGACCTGGCTGTGGCAGCTGTGTGACCCGGTGGATGGAAGATCTGCTTGTCTCTCCCTCTCTGTGTAACTGACTCAGCAGTATCTTGGTCTCTTATTCTGCACACTGTAGTAATGTCTTCTATGCACATCTCACCAAAGAAATCAATGGAAAAAGGAAACTCTCGGTACACATGGAAGTACTAAGGGCTCCAGCTCTTCATCCGGATGTCCGAGATTCGGGAACTCCCCATACTGGACTCACCAAGTCAACTCCAGATCCGTCCCTCACCTAAATGGACCCTAGTTCAGGCAGTGAAAGCATCATCCCTCCCAGTGTCCAGGCCAGAGACACAGTGTTAATCTGACTCCCCCGACCCTTCCTACTCATTCTTTGTGATCAAGTCCTGTGGTAGCTTCCGAATGTCACAATTCACCCACCCCTCCAACTCTGTTGTCAGCCCACAAGTCCCTTACAAGTATTGCGAGTCGTCTTTTTTTTATTATCTAAAGATTTATGTATTTATTTGAAAGAGAGAGAGAATGTGTTGCATTTGCAGATTTATTCCCCAGATGGCCACCAAGGGGCCAGACCCCAAATTAAGAGCCAGACACTTCATCCAGGCCTCCCACAAGGGTAGCAGAGACCCAAGTACTTGGGCAATCCTTGGCTGTTTTTTCCAGGACATTAGCAGGGAGCTGGAACAGAAATGGACTAAGTGCCCATATGGGATGCTGGCCTGGCGTCACAGTTGATGGCTCCCGGTTATGCCACAACACTGGCATTCTCAGCTGGTCTTACTTTTGATAGCCCAGCCACTCTCCACAAAACAATCACCACTGTCTTAAAAATCCAACCTGGGCCCAGAGCAGTAGCCTAGTAGCTAGTGCCTTGCATACACTGGGAGCACATACGGGTGCTGGTTCATATCTTGGCAGCACCGCTTCCCATCCAGCTCCCTGCCTGTGGTCTGGTAAAGCAGTGAGGATGGCCCAAAGCCCTGGGACCCTGCACCCATGTGGGAGACCCGGAAGAAGCTCCTGGCTTCAGATTGGCTCAGCTCCTTCTGTTGTGGCAACTTGGGGAGTGAGCCAGAGGATGTAAGATCTTCCTCTCTCTTCTACTCTCTGTATATCTGCCTTTCCAATAAAATAAAATAAAATAAAATAAAATAAAATAAAATAAAATAAAACAAAATAAAAATCCACTCTGAGGGCAGGTGTTACGGCACAGAGGAGCATTGGTTGCTCCACTTTTTCAAGAATTTTATTCTATTTAAAAGTCAGAGCAAGAGAAATCACGCTTCTATCTGCTGGTTCACTCTTCAAGTGACCACGATGCCAGGGCTGAACCAGGCTGAAGCCAGTAGCCAGGAGCTTCATCCAGGTCTCCCATGTGGGTGGCAGGAGTCCAAGCATTTGGTGTGACACAACATTCCCTAATCCCACCCCACCATGGCTGATCCATTTCCGATGCAGCTCCCTGTTCCTGAGTCTAGGAAGGCAGCAGAAAATAGCCCAAGCACTTGGCCACTAAAAAAAACAAACAAACAAAAAAAAACCCTCAGTCTCTCTGCCTGTCAAACAAGTAAACAAATAAATAAAAACATCTTTTGAAACGTTCAATGTGAACATAGGTGATACTCCCGTTTTAAAACCCTTCAACTGTTTTCAGGGTAGACTTTGAAATATGACCTTACAGAGTTTTCTGTCTCTGGCCAGATTTTTGTTTTCTGGCTTCACATCTCATTTTCCGGATCTCTCCTTCCCTTAGGCTTGTTCTAAGCCAAGAACTTCCCATTCCTCTATATGCAGTCCTCAAATACGTCCATTTCCACTCTGGTCTTGGCGGATCTGCACAAGCTAGTACCTCTCTCTTGAGGTCAGGTGTCCTTCCTTTGCAATCACCCACCAGCCAGAGTACTGGAAACCTCCTCACACTTACATCCTAACTTCGACAACAGAGCCTGGAGAAAAATCTTCAAAACATTGCTTCACTAGTACTTCACTCCCTGCCTGGCATATAGCAGGTATCTGACAACTGTTTGCCAAATGAGTAAATGGACCACATCCCTGATGTTTTGCAGAGACAAATTCCAAGATTAATGAATGAAAGCCATTTCGGCCTCATCTGTATTAATTTAACAGCACTGCAGAAAGTGGGCAATTGACCCAATTTTTATTTTCTCTATCTTTTGAGTCAAAACCAGTAATTGTTTCGTTAAGTAAACAAGAACTCATATATGCGGGCACAGAATCACCATAACAAAGGAACACTGAATACAGTGCCCCGCTCTACAGGGCAAACTCCAAGACCAGTGCATAGGAAACTGCCGAAAATCTTTCAATGCAAAACATAGAACGCATGAAAAGCAGCCAAGCCAATGTGGATACATCCCAGACGCAGCGCCTGAAGGAAACTAGAGTAGGAGAGAGATGACATCAGACCACAGGAATGTGAGGACTGTACCAGAAAGGCCGGGCTCTGCTCTTGCCAGTCCCCAACAGGCAGGCCTGAGAAGGGAGGCCAGCTGCGGGGGCCCTAACAGCTTTCCAGGCTCATTCAGCACAGGGAGACACTCTGAAGAGACACTCACGTGGCCAAAAGGCCAGGTGCCCCGTGCTCACCTACAGCACTTCCCTGGTGCTTGGCAACAGTGCACCACCCCGACATTACCATGAGGAAACAGGGCCTCTGACCACACAGCTGGTTCACTCCAGTACATTTCTACAGAGCACCTGCCCCTGCCAAGCCCTCTTCTCTGAGGACAGCTTGTAGTTCTATGAAAACAGAGGCCTCACACACAAATGACACCATTTCAGACGGAGAGACAACGCTAAGGTGTATTCAAAAATCAAACTGAGGCAAGCATTTGCTGTACTGTTACAAAGATAAGGTATCTATCATGTCAAACCTTAAATGGAAATACCAGAAGCAAAAACCAACAGTTCTTGCTAGGTTATCAGGAAAGAGAACTACACAGCCACCCTCAGCGGGAGGGCAGACAAAACCATCCCTACTTCCACAGGAACCAGGTGGCTTCCAGAACAAGGAGCTGACAGGTTGATTCCTGGATGTCCGCAGCACCCGCAGGAGGGCTCACGTGATTGCTGAGGGAGTATGTGAGAAGCCGGGGCAAAGCAGGTGGGGTCAGGGGAAGGAGACTGTGTCCTAACAGTACCACCACGGATTAAATCCTTTTTGAGGCCACCAGTCTTAACCACAAGAAGCAGGTAAGGGAAGGAGGATTAGTGCAAATCCAGGAACAACACTGAGAAACAATTAGCAGATGTCGCCCTTCTCCCTAACCAGTGGGCAGCAACCCTATCTTCCACTCGGAAGAAAGTCCAAACAACAACAGTTAATAAAGGCTTCTTTATCAGTTCCTTTAAGTAAGGGTTCTCTTTTGAAGATATTCAGCATGCTGCTACTGCCTGGTAATTGTAAATATTGCACACATACCACCAACTTGAGATGAACTGTTCGCCTGAGGACAGGGACAAAGTGTGTTCATTCGCATGGACTGGGGGCCACACTCATTTCAGTGCTGACAGTCAATGACAGATGATGTGACTTCAAAAATTAAGTTCCAGGGTTGGTGCCATATGTAGAAAGTTAAACCTTTGTTGGCAATGTCGGCATCCCATATTGATTCCAGTTAAGAGTCCCGGCTGCTCCACTTCCAATCCAGCTCCCTGCTAATGTGCCTGGGGAAGCAGTGAAAGATGGCCCGAGTGCTTGGACCCCTTGTACTCACATGGGGACCCAGAAGAAGCTCCAGGCTCCTGGTCCAGCTTTGGCTGCTGTAGTCATTTGGGGATTAAATCAGCAAATAGAAGATCTGTCTTTCCTTCTATTTGCCTTTCAAATAACGAATTAAAAAACTACATTTCCCCGAGTCTGTCTTCTTCCTGGAGCAGCTGGACTGGGTCGTCCCATCCATACCTCTCGCTCTTTCCATGTCTCCCATGAAAGCTGGCTCTCTCTTGGGATCAGAAAAGCCTGAGCAGTCCTTGCTTCCGCTGTCAGGAGTTTATCTGTCAAGGATCATCCTAGCAGTGACCCAGAGCACCAAATGGCCATTCCAAGCGGGCAGCAGAGCCACCTGCACCATGCTCCCAGGATGCCAACACTGCCTTTCCGGAAACCAAGAGGCAAGACGGAAAAGCACCTGAAAATTAAGATAACGCTTCTGACAGATGCTATCAATCTTTGTGATGCCTGAGTGAGAAGACCATGACATCTCCTTCTTAGCACAGTGCTGTAAAGGAGGATTTATTTATTATTCTACTGTTACAGACAGCATGAGGATACATGGACACAGGACCCAAGAGTAAGGATTACACTCACTCTCTGCTCAGACACTTCTGCACGCGCCATCTCATTTTTAAGACAGTAAAACCACAGCATGCAAGTTCTAATACCCTGGGTCTGGGCCGTGCCTAAAACCAGCCACAGCTGAAGTTTTTAGACCTTCATGTCACACAACCAGCAGAAAGAAAACTTCCTCGGGAGGCAGGCTGGACACCCTCCTGTGACCAGCCCGCTTCTGCATCGCGCCCTCGGGGTGAGCACAGCTCACAGTCGGCTCTGCAGGACTCAGATCCAAGATGGCAGCTGAGCTGCTACAACTCACCAGAGCCGTCCGTCACAATCGCCAAGCGTGAAGCTGCATCTTCTCCACCCCATCCTTCAGAGAACCTTTCCAAGCATCAGAATTCCACCCGTGGGTCATTCCGTCACCCTCCTTCCAGCCAAGAACAGGCACCCAGCTCTGCCCCCTCCTCAGCAACTGAATTAGCCTGCCATTCACATGTTTACACAGTCCACAAAAACAATACAGCTGCAAAACATAGAAAGCCTAGGTGGTCTTAGGAAGGCCAACTTAGGAAATGGGTGTAAAATGAATTATCTCACATGTAAAGCCAGAAATAGGTGTTTCTATTTTTAAGAGAAAAAAAAAAATAAACAGAAGTCAGAGCGCTAATTGTCCTTATGTTGATCACAATACATCACTCCCATCACTAACGTAATTTCCGCCTTTTTCTTTAGATTCAAGTAATAAAAAAAAACCAAAAAACTGGAGACCCAAATCTGTTCCAGACCTCTTTCCCCACACCATTTCTAAACCTTTTACACAAAAGCTAAATTCAAATCTCAAAAAAAATTTGCATTAAATCTCAACACTCACTTCTTTACTTCTGACCATTACTAATATAACAATAACATTAATTTACAACAAAATAATAAAACACTTGCTTTGGGGACAGAAGACTTTAATTATCTTTATGTATTCAGATGCAAAGTCTTTTGGCTAAATTAGCGTGAAAGTCCCTTCATCTACACACAATCAGCCTAAAGAACCAGGCCATTCCGAGCACAAGAGGCCGATCCATTTTAACAGTGAACACAGCTTTGAAAGCGCCACACACCCTCTCTCCCAGACTGTCAAATTTTCAAAACGGTCCAACATTTTTTCCATTTTATTTTTTAACACTTTCAGGCCCAGCAAGCATCTCACAATTAGATTAATTAAAAGCAAAAAACAAGAAACATTGCTCCTTTCTGATCAAAATTATTCCATTTATGCTTAATTATCTGTAATCCAAGTCTACATATTTAATGATGGGGATATGACAATTCGACCTATTTGCATATCTTAAGGCCTCTTCCTAAACTATACTTTGTAACAGATTCAGAAGAACAGTCCCTTTCTCATGCCAATATGCCAGGCATAAATCAGGAGGATACAAATTAGGGGGAAAATGAAGAGAAAAGAAAACAAGGCCCTCAGAGCCAGGGCCGTGCTGGGAGGAGGCGCAGCGTGCCTAAAGGTGGGGGCGCCTTGCCCGCCACATCCCAGAGCAGCCCCCAGAGCAGCCCGCAGCCCCCCAGACTGGGAGGCATTACATCACACTCCCACGACAGGGGGAGGAGGCTCACAGGAAGCAAGTTTTCAGCTTTCTTTCCTCCCTGCTCTTCAGCTTCGAGAATCCTGTGTTAGGAGTAATGGAATTTAACTTCAGGCACGGCACACTTCCAGGGGCTCCGAACAATCGCACAGACGGCTACTTATTTATGTGACCCCAAGTGACCACTTCCTGACGGATACGCGGCCGCCGACAACAGGCAGGCATACACACACACACACACACACAGCCACGCTAAATTTGTGTGGAAAAGCAGAATTATCCATCCGTACAAAATTAAACAAGAGTTTATATTCTTTGACAAACGGAGGAGATTCTGTCTACGGGAAGAAATGATGAAGAAATTATTCCCAGTTTGGGTGCAGGACTGTGGATACCGTGTTTACAAGGCAGTCCCACCATTTGGTGGGAACCACGATCAAAATAAAAGCGCATCTGGCTGCACATTGGAACACACACACACACACACACACGCACACGCAGGGCAGGCGCGAGTGAGCGCGCGCAGGAAGGTGAGGGGCGAGCCAGAGACTGCCCGGGAGGTTTTCAAGCGAGGGACTCCACAAACCCCAAACCTCCTGGCGCCCGCTCGCCCCCAGCCTGAGGTTTAAAATGTACCAGGTCTTACTGTAGGTTTCACATCTCTCGAGGAAGGATGGCCCCGTTTTTAGTTTTCATTTTTATTTTTAATTTAGTTTTTTTAAAAAAGGCTTTCCCATTCTGGGGCTTGCCTTCCCAGATCCTTTGTCGGCCTTCACAGCCGAAAGAATGCAAACCCATTTATATTTATGCAAATTTTTGCAGCAGATTTAACGGGGGGGAGGGAGGAGGTCTGTGTTTTTTCTTTTTTTAAAAAACCTCTTTTTAAATATCATATTTCCAATTACTCCCTGCTTCATGTATTTGCAAGGTAGAAACGATGGTGAATATCTGCATAGAAATTAAAAGTGCAATTAAACCACTTCAAAATTCAAATATTTTAACAAGTCTTCTCCGTTTCTAAAATGCCAAACCTGAAGTACATCACGGGTCTGATTTACAGATTCACGAAATGTCTGAAATCATCTCCATGCTAGACAAATGTCGATTTGTAACACCACCAGTGAGAACGGTTAGACAAGACCCATATACATCAATTGGTTTAAAAAAAATGGAAAATATTTACCAACCTCATAAAGTGCAGCAGTGCTTAAATCCAGCAAATTGAGGCATACAAGGTAGAAATGGAAATGAAAAAAGGTCCAAAAAATGAATTCTTTTTGTCTGTCTGCTTTTTTGTATCTTAAATATTCAGAAACCAGCAGAGACTCTGTCGGCCATTTTGGCTTGAACTAACTCTCTCTCACTCACTCTCCCTCTTGCTCTCTCTCTCCCCCTCTGTCTCTAAAGGAAGCAGCTTTTTGTGACCTTCAAATAGAGGCGGATCATGTGACTCGGGGTAGGTTTGTCAATCAGGAAAGGGGAGGGAGCTGGGGCTGAAGCCGTCTTAAAGGGGAAGCTGCCCTTTTCCGCTCACTTTCGTTTGTGAAACGCTGTTATCTCATACTCTCCGCCTACAGACACTGCGTGTGAAAGTGGCAGCAGCATAAGGGTAACAGATGAACAAAATAGAAAAGCCTTTATTGGTTTATCGAAATCTGCTCAGTTGCTAACGATTCTTGCAGATCCTGGATGCGATCTTGGCTCGCTTGCTGGTTACTCTGTTTGGGCAAGCACAGACTGGCAAACTGCTCCTCAGGGGGGGGCTTAAGCAAGGCTCTACCCAAACAGGGGCCTGTGGATTGTAAAGATTAAGGTGAAATAAAGGGCACAACTGGCCTCTGGCAAGCTTCTTTTACACACTGCACGGGAAAAGGACGACAGGAACTGAGCCCCAGTGTAAACTGTAGGACAAGTCAGACTCCTCGACACCCCAAAGGCAAGCAGACGGCTGAGAAACAAGGGCGGGTTTCCCCTTGCTCAGCTCAGACACCAATTGTTGAGAGAGAGAGAGCGCAGCTCCTCCCCCAGACCCAAATGAAAGCTGGGGCTCCAGCCCAGCCAGCAGTTCCTCTGGGCGGGGGCAGGGCTGAGTCAGCCGATCCCCTCCCCCCACCTGAGGAAGCAATCCTCCAGCTGACAGAAGCTTTCACTTAATTAAAACCTGCCTGGTTCCCCGCCCCCATTGAGCCCCTCCTGCTCCCTCCTGGGGCCCACTCCAGCCCACCTGAAGCCCCTTCCCCACCTCCCCAGCTGGGTGTACCTCTCCAGCCCGGGGCGGACAGCAAGTGTGAGTTCAGGGCTGGAGGCGAGCGCCGGCCTCCTGTCACTCTGAGATGGTATCTGGTTTCTTTCTGTGCATGGCTTCTCCCGCCGCTCCGTTTGCCTTATCCTGCCCATCTCAAAAGTCACTCACTCCCCTCCCAGTCTAGACCAGTGCAACACGCCCCTGACACCCAGAGCTGAACTACTTCAGGGCAGCAGCACCGGGAGGAGGCTGGCGGGGCGCACCCAGCACGGGGTTGACGCCGAGCCCTGTCGCTGCTCCGCGGGAGCCCCACACGCGAAGGAATGTGTTACTTGGATCTTCATTCCCAAAGGCCTGGCTTGAGGAGGACACCTGCCACCCAGACAGGAGGGAGTGACAGAGTTCCCAGACACACATCCACACAGCGCTTTCCAGGTCTGCGTGAGGAACAAACTCAAGCAGGAAAGTACGGGAAAGGGTGCCAGCCCCAAGACAGCACAGGCCACGTGCGGGGTCAGTGGGGGCCTGCTCCTTCTCTAGGGGACTGAGGGACTCCAGGACCCCACTTCCTGTGAAAAGGCACCTGTGAGAGTGCCCGCCAACCCCCTCTCCCCACCGCCACGTTTGTCACTCTGGCTTCTGGCTCTTCAGAGTCTTCCTCCTTCCTTTTTCCATTCCCAGAGAACAGGAAAGGCGCTGTTTCGGGGCAGGCAGAGGCTAATGCGCAAGCTACCTGGCAGCCTGGGCGCTTGTGGTGTAAAATGCTTCCACTGTCTCAGGACCTGGACTGACAATTGAAATGCAGGCAAAAGTAGGAAACTCCTAGATGGAAATTGTGAATATTCTGCCTATTTTTATCCTCCCAATACCTTCCAGATGAGTTGGGGAAAGCCGACTTACATGAGGCATGCTCTGTGAGCTAACAGGCATGGTGACTGCAAGGCTGCCTTGTTCTAATTGGTAATGGACACGATTCCTTTATGTAACTGAATTTTTCTAGGACTTCATTCCCCAGTGTACAGGTATTTGTATGTGTTGTTTTGAGAATGTTAAGTGGCTGGACCTGGTGCAGTGGTTCAATTGGCTAGTTCTCCCCTTGCAAAGCCCCTGGGATCTTGCGTGGGTACTGCTCCCTGCTGGGAGGAAAGCAGTAGAGGGTGGTTTAAAGCCTTGGGACCCTGCACCAATGTGGGAGACCCGAGAGAAACTCCTGGCTCTAGATTGGCTCAGCTCCAGACACTGTGGCCACTCGGACAGTGAACCAGCGAACAGAAGAGCTTGCTTTCTCCTTCTCTCATAAATCTGCCTTTCCAATGTGTCTCCCAAAGCTCGTCTTGGCTTCTGAAGGAAGAACGCGTTTTAAAAGATACAGAGAGAAGTCAGGGAGACAGAAAGTCAGGAAGCACCTGTTGCTGTCTAGATATTATGGGCCCAGTGGGAGTAGCAGATGTGGAGGAAAGTAGCTAAGAACACAATGCATGTTGAGGTAGAAATGATTGTACTAGAAAATAACTGGTGAGGCCCGGCGGCGTGGTCTAGCGGCTAAAGTCCTCGCCTTGAACGCCCTGGGATCCCATATGGGCGTCGGTTCTAGTCCCGGTAGTTCCACTTCCCATCCAGCTCCCTGCCTGTGGCCTGGGAAAGCAGTCGAGGACAGCCTAAAGCCTTGGGACCCTGCACCCACATGGGAGACCTGGAAGAAGTTTCTGGCTCCTGGCTTCGGATCGGCACAGCACCGGCCGTTGCACTCACTTGGGGAGTGAATTATCGGACGGAAGATCTTCCTCTCTGTCTCTCCTCCTCTCTGTATATCTGACTTTCCAATAAAAATAAATAAATCTTAAAAAAAAAAGAAAAAGAAAATAACTGGTTCTTGTTAAAGAATGGAATCTGGAACCATGAGCTAAAGTAAGCCAATCAATTTATTCAGAAATAAGAATTCTGGTTCATCATTCATACCATTCTCTGAGCATCTATGATGTATTATGTACCATGCTATGACCTAGACCAAGAGGATAAAAAAAAGATGAACACTTTTGGGGCCAAAGAGTCACATGAACCCCAAACTAAAAAACAGCATGATATAGATATTGTAATAGAAGTAACGCAGAAAGAAACATGTTATGCTATGGGGAAATAGGACTAAGTGCTAAGGCAGTCTCACCTGGGAGGTGAGGCTCTGGACGGAAGCTTGGACTGGGAGTTAGCCGTGCAGAGAAGCTAAGAAGGGCACGGGTTTTTCAGAGCTGCACCCATTTCAGTACCTACAAACCACGGCAGCTGGGACAGCTGACAGGAAAAATGTGCATGTCAGAACACACTGTCTCCAGTCTTCTCAGCCTCAGCTCGGTCAGAAGGTATAAAGGGTAGCCAGCACCACCTAGGAATCACCATCGCCACATGAATCCAGTAACCTTTAGGTTGAAAGTGTTAACATTTATGGTCATATTTCCTACTTATTTGTGAGAATGCTAACAGGTCTTTCAGGGAATATTTTTTTTTTACATCCTCAAATTCTTAAGAACCAAACTCAAAAGTCAAATTTGCATATGGAGAAAGCCTTTCCTGAAACCCCAGGCTGAGTCAGACTCCATGTTCCGTGTCTGGGGGCCAAGAACTCAATCCACGCTTTGCACATGGAGGGTAGGAGCCCAGATCCATGAGCCATCAGCTGCTACCTCCCACGGTCTACATTAGCAGGAAGCTGGAGTAATGAGCTGGAGCCAGACACCAAACCCATGGTTCATGGGTGTCTTCAACAGCAGGCTAAAAGACTACTCCATAATGCTTTTCTTTTCTTTAAACATTTAATGTGCCCAAAAAATACACTTTGTAAAATCTGTCAGTCTCAAGTATACTTTCACCACTCAGTCTCAAGTATACCCACATTGTTGTAAAATAGATCTGCAGTTTTCTCATCTTCAAATGTGAAACTCTGTCCCCTTTGGACATCAACTCCCCCTTTTTTCTCTCCCCTAGCCCCTGGGAACTGCCATTCTACAATTCTGAATATGAAGTACTTCACATAAGCAGACTTTATGTCTTGTGGTGACAAACTTCCTTCGCTGAGCATATTTTATACAGGGGACAGGTTTTCCATCCTCTTTATGGCTGCATAATATTCCACTGTGTGCAGACAGCACATCGTATTGGTTCACTTACTGTAGATGGTCACTTAGTTACTGCCACCACTCTATTAATGCAGTATGAACACTGAACCTCCTCAAGACCTTGCTTTTGATTCTTTTACCTCCTGATGCTCCTGAGAAGGCAGCAGAAGATGCCTCAAGTGTTGGGAGACCTGGAAGGAGCTCCTGGCTCCCAGCTTCAGCCTGTCCCAACCCTGGCTTATGCAGGCATTTGGAAAGTAAAGAAGCAAACAGAAGAATCTCTCTGTGTCTGTGTGTCTAATTCTCTTCTTAGAGCTGATGTCATGGCACAGTAGAATAAGACTTGTCCGTGATGCCAGCATCCCATATGAGTGCCACTTCAAGTTCCAGTTGCTCTATTTCCCATCCAGCTCCCTGCTTACTGCCTGGGAAAACAGTGGAATATGGCTCAAATCCTTGCACCCCTACACCCATGAGGGAGACCCAAAAGAAGCTCATGGCACCTGACTATGGACTAGCCCAACTCCAGCCACTGTGACTATTCAGGACTGAACCAGCAGACCGAAGACCTTTCTCTTTCTCTTTGTAATTCTGCTTTTCAAATAAAAACAAAAATAAATCTTTTTAAAAATTCTCTTCTTTTGCCTCTGTGACTCTTAGACTGGACAGAGTTGGGGGAGGGAGTGAGGGGAAAGGCTGGTCAATGAGTACTAGCAAGACCAGGTCAGATCACCAGCAGGTTGCTGCACACAGCAATACTGCACTGCAAACAGCATTTCAAAGAGCTAAAAGAAAGGATTTGGAATGTTCTCACAGTACAGAGATGAAAAGTTTAAGGTGACAGATATGGTAATTCCCCTGCTGTTTGGTATATAATGCCTATATGGACATGCCAATGAATCTTACTAAATATTTTTCTGAACCTAATTTTGTATTTGAAATTAACTTCCTTTTGTATAAAATGTATTCCCTGAAGTTCTGAATTTTTTTAAAAAAAAGATTTGCTTATTTATATTGAAAAGGCAGATTCACAGAGAGAAGGAAAGAGAAAAAAAGATCTATTCACTGGTTCATTCCTCAAATAGCCACAATGGTCAGAGCTGAGCTGGGCTGATCCAAAGCCAGCAGTCAACAGGAGCTTCTTCCAGGTCTCCCATGTGGGAACAAGGTCCCTAGGCTTTGGGCCATACTCCTCTGCTTTCCAGGCCATAAGCATGGAGCAGGAGGGAAGTGGAGCAGCCAGGAAACGAACCATCACCCATATGGGATACCAGTGCTTGGAGGTGGAGAATTAGCCAACTGAGCCATCATGCTGGCCACCTAAATTCTGAATGTTATTCTGGCTAGAAGAGGGTCTCTAGTGAAATTCAAGTCTAAAAGGAGGACAGCCATAAATAGAAGCCCTTAACAAGAGCCACACACATGGGCAGGAAGTCCCTCAGAACAACATGAAAATCTTGCAGATGCCCTTACAAGTAAAGGGAAGGCTCAGGCTTGGCTAAAAAGGCATCTTATGTAAAATAAACAATAAGCAACAACTGGTAAAGGTAGGGATGTTGACAAAGGAAAAAGAGGTAAAATTAGGTGTGATGGGACATATTCAAGGCAGGATCAAATTCAAACTCACACTCAGAGAGTTCATTTGGCACAGTGGCTAAGACGCTGAGCTGCCCTCATCTGATAGCAGAGAGCTTCCACCGTTTGGTTCATGCCCCAAATGCTTGCACCAGCCAGGAACAGTCCAGGCCAAAGCCAGAAGGATACACTCCAGCCTGGTCTCATACTTGGGTACCAGAGGCACGAACTTAAGCCACCCACTGCCTTCCCAGACACTGCGGCAGGGAGCTGGATTAGAGGTGACTCAAACTGGTGCAGGATAACAGCGTCGGGGTGGCTCAAACTGCCGCACCCCAACCCCAGCCCCACAACGTGTGTTTCCTGCCTGTTTACATAATGGTATGGATTTCAAAACAACTGACTGGAACAGTCATAGCTCTAAAAAGGAAGCCTCAGAATACTACTTTAAATTAACTGAACAACCTTTACCTAAACCTACAATGCCACGATATACTTACATAGCAGAATGCTAAAATTGTAGCTGTAACTAAAGGACTATACTAGTGTAATAATATGGAGGGAAATGGTGGCTAAATTCTCACTTTGCACATATGGGATCCCATATGGGCACCAATTTGTGTCCTGGCTGCTCCACTTCCCATTCAATTCCCTGC